>NC_051085.1:18322550-18663800 GCF_004664715.2 Peromyscus leucopus | reverse complement strand
TTATGGGGGAAAATATGTTAGGTTTTATCAAAGGCTTCTACTGCATCTAATGAGATGATCATGTGGTTTTTGTCTTTCAGTCTGTTTATAAGGTGGATTTTACATATTGAGTTATGTATGCTGAACCATTCCTGCACCTCTGGCATGAAGTCTACTTGAGGATACTAGATGGCCTTTTTGATATGCTCTTTTATTAGGCTTACAAATATTTTATTGAGAATTTTTGTATCTATGTTCATACAGGAAATTGGTCTGTAATTCTTTTCCTTTTTTTGAGTCTTTTTGTGGTTTAGGTATTAGGAGAACTGTGGTTTCATTAAAAAAATGAGCAGAGTGTTTTTCTGTTTCTATTTTGTGGAATAATTTGAGGAGCAGTGGCATTAAATTTTCTCTAAATTTTGGTAGAATTATTCGTTGAATTCATCTGGCCCTGGGCTTTTTTTCTGTTGGGAGACTTTTAATTACTGCTTCTTGTTTCAACATGGGTTAGAGTTCCATTTAAATTGCTTATTTGATCATATTTGTAGGTGGTACAGATCAAGAAATGTATCCATTTCTGTTGGTTTCCAATTTAGTGGATTGTGTATTTTTAATGTATGTCCTTATGACTCTGAATTTCACCAGCGTCTATTGGTTTGCTCCACCCCTTGTCTGTAATTTTGTTAATGTGAATCTTCTTCTTCTTTTTATTTTAATTTGGCTAAGGCTTTCTCAATATTACTGATTTTCTAAAACAAAACAAAACAAAAAAACAAACAAACAACAAAACAAACAAAAAACCTATTCCTTGTTTCCTTGACTCTTTGTAATTTTTGTTTTGTTTTGTTTCTGTTTTATTGATTTCAGCCCTGAATTTGATTATTTCTTGTCATGTACTCCTTTGGGGTGTTATTTTTATTTTTATTTCCTAGGGATTTCATTAAGTTACTAATGTGAGATATCTTCATTTTTTAAAAATGTAGTCACTTTGTGCTATGGACTTTCACCATGGAACTGTCTTCATTGTGTCTAAATATGGGCATGCTGTGTTTTCATTTTCTTTCAGTTATAAAAAGGTTTTAATTGCTTTCTTGACTGATTTTTCAATTTAGTGGTGGTTTGTTCAGTTTTCATGAGTTTGTAAGCTTCCCATTGTTTACATTGTTGTTGATATCTATAGTGGTCAGATAGGTTGCAGGGCATTATTTCCATTTATTTTTTTTATATGTTTTGGACATTTTGTGTCCAAATACATTGCTAACTTTTGGGAAGTTTCCAGGAGCTGCTGAGAAGAAGGTATATTCTCTTGTCTTTGGGTAAAATGCTCTAAAAATATGTCAGTTCTATTTAGCTTGTATTTAGCTATAGGATTTCTCTCTCTCTTTTTTTTTTTTGGTCTAGATTATCTCTCTATTGGTGAGAGTGGGGTGTTGAAGTCATCCACTGTCACTGTGTGATGGTCAATGTGTGATTTTTAGTTTCAATAGTGTGTTTTTTTTAAATGCCCTTGAGTTTGGTGCATAGATGTTTAGAATTGTAATATCTTTCTGTGATTTTTTTTTTCCTTTGATGAGTATACATTGCCCTTCTCTATCTCTTCCGGGTAAGTTTTTGCTGGGAGTCTGTTTTGTCAGATATTAAAATAGTTACCCTGGCTTGTTTCTTGTATCCATTAACTGGAATATCTGTTTCTATCCTTTTACCCTGAGATGGTATCTGTCCTTGGTTTTAAGGTATGTTTCTTGGATGCAACATTAGGATGGATCATGTTTTCATATCCAATCTGGTAGGTTGTGTCTTTTTATTGGAGAATTGAGACCAGTAACATTGAAAGTTATCAGTGAGCAGTGCTTGTTGATTCCTGTTATTTTGTTGTAGTGGTATATTTTTTTATCCTCTGTTGTTATGTTAGTCTGAGATTATTTATTCTTTGTAATTTTGTTAGTGCTGAAGCTCTTCAGGTTGAAGATTTCCTTCTAGCATCTTCTGTAGAGGTGAATATATAGACATATACTTCTTAAATTTTGTTTTATTGTGGAAGGTTTTTCTCTTCTTTTCTTTTCTTTTTTGGTTTTTCGAGACAGGGTTTCTCTGTGTAGTTTTGTGCCTTTCCTGGAACTCACTTTGTAGACCAGGCTGGCCTTGAACTCACAGAGATCTGTCTGACTCTGCCTCCCGAGTGCTGGGATTGAAGGCATGTGCCACCACCGCCCGGCTGGAAGGTTTTTCTTTCTCCATCTATTGTAATTGAAAGTTCTGCTGGGTATTGTAGTCTGGTCTGACACTTATGGTCTCTTGGAGTTTGTAGAACATCTGTCCAAGCTTTTCTAGCTTCAGAGTCTCCATTGAAAAGGCAGGTTTTTTTTTTCTCTAATAGCACTGCCTTTTAATTTTATTTTTATTTCCCTTGTAGATTTTAATATTTTTTCTCTGTTCTATAAATTTGGTATTTTGATTATTATGTGTAGTGAGAAATGTATTTCTTGTCTAGTTTTTTGGTGTTCAGTATGCTTCTTATACTCTGATAGGCATCTCTTTTAGTTCAGGAAATTTTACTTCTATAATTATGTTGGAAATATTTTCTGTGCCATGCATGTTCCCCAGATGACAGGCCAGAGTCCATGTATTCTCACCAACTTGACCAAACTAGGTCCTCTGAATGTGGGTGACATTCAGTTATGTGGCTGGATCTGTTTGGGGAGTCCCTGGCAGTGGGACCACGACTTATCCTGGGTGCATGAAATGGCTTTTTGGAACACATTCCCTAGGGTGGGATACCTTGCTCAACCTTGATGCAGCAGGGAGGGACTTGGTCCTGCCTCAACTTAGTATGCCAGACATTGTTGACTCCCTAAGGGTGCCTTTACCCTCTCTGAGGAGTGGATGGGGGAGTAGGATAGGTGGGGGGCAGGAGAAGGGGAGGGAAGGGGAACTGGGATTGGTATATAAAATGAAAAAATAAATAAATAAAAAATACCGAAAAGGAAAGTATTTTCTGTGACTTTGACCTGGGTTTTTTCACTTTCTCTTATTCCTGTTATTCATAAACTATGTCCTTTCATAATGTCCCAAATTTTATGGATATTTTATGCTTGGATGTGTTTACATTTAACATTCTCTTTGACAGAGGTACCCATTTCTTCTATTTCATCTTTAATGACTGAGATTCTCTCTTCTATCTCTTGTACTGTGTTCGTAAGGCTTGCCTCTGAGGTTCCTGTTGGACTTCCTACAGTTTTCATTTCCAGTTTTCCCTCAGTTTGGATTTTATTTACTGATTCTACTACTTTCCTATCTTGAATGATTTTATTCCTTTCATTCCACAGCTTGTTTGCATTTTTTATTAATAGATTTATTTGTATTTTCTTTTAGGTCCTTGATCATATTCATCATAGCTTTTTGGGAAGTCCTTGTCCTGTGCTTAATCGAAATTGTAGTTTTCAAGGCCTACTGTAGTCGGGTTGCTGGTCTCTAGTGGAGACACAGCGTTACTGGCTGTTACTGTGTTTAAGTCTGGCATCCAGGTATTTGGGTGTGGGATGGTTTTAACTCTGTGTGTTGATATATGGTAAGTTTTCTGTTCCTTGTTTTTTGTTGCCATTTTAAGAGTGTGTGGGGCGGGGGAGCCTTCAGTTGCCTGGTAATGGGTTCTTTTCAGTCTCTTCCAGGTGTGGCCACTGGAGGTACTAGGCAGAATTTGTTTCTGGGTATTGAAAGTTAATAGGCAGAACTGAAGATGGGCTAGAAAGGTAAGGGCTGCTTCAGACAAGAGTTTAAAGGAGGGAGGAAAGCTGGATCTACCACGAGCCTCTGATTCTCTGGCCAGTATCACCAGTGGCCGAAATTTCCTAGGGTGTTGATGGCTGAGACAAAGGGATGGGGTGAGGAAGGAAGGTTGAAGGAGAGAGGATCTGCTTAGTTTCCTGTGAATAGTGGAGTGATGAACTTTTTCTCATGGCCCCCCCCCCTTTTTTTTTTACAATTCATTTGAATTTTGAAACAAATTACTTCTTATATGAAATTTACCTTTAGGATATTGACTATAATTATATTGAACTTAATATACAGAGCATTTTGAACACATAGTACTTCTTAGACACTGAGTTGTTATTTAGTATCTCTGGGATATAAAATCTTACTGCCCACAGGTATGGGTACCACATGGGTTGTTTTACCTGATTTTTTTTTTCTGTAAGTTTATATAGTACCTAGGTTTTATGTGTGATTGAAAAGTATAGTAATGGTTAAATTATATTCTTAATATTATTGAAAATAGTTCTATTCAAGATTTTTTTTCTATTTATTGAGGGCATATAGTTCCTATACATTTGACCCAATAAATTTACATTCATTAACATCCTTAAATGCCACACTAGTTACAAGATTTGTACAATGTTTATTTTTCCTTTCAACATTACTATCTAAAAGAAATTCAAGTTTCCTTTCTTCTTTTCAAAATGTTCATGGCAGTGACGTTATCAAGATGGAAGACAAGAAGTTCCCAGCCTTTGTTTTCCTACAGACAAAGTACATTCACAATGGTATATATGTTAAGCTAACTATCCACATGGCCACTTTAGAAACCATGTAAGAAGTGCTCCAAATTAGTACAAAAAAGAGTCATACTGAAACAGATAAAAAGACATCTTTACTTTATGTATATCAGCTCTCCCCAAACAAACTCAGCTTAGCTCTGGGTAAGACTGCCCTAGCAATAAAGATACTGTTGGAGGGAAGGAACATGGAGTGAGCTTCCATTGCCCAGGGCATTCTGTGGGCTGCATGATGGATAGATTCATAGACAATGCTGATAACATTATCACAAATCACGCTCACCAGATGAGAAATCGGTAAAGATATTCCTGAGAACCACTTTTTAAGAAAGGAAATTAAGACAACAAACCCATTAACCCTGGTATAAAAAATAATAAAATGTATGGGAGAAAGGATAAAGGCATGAATGATTCCTACACTGAGAATTATATATTACCTAATATATAATTTAAAAGTTACAAATAAATAGCACAGGTCCATGTTTATTATTGGAATAATTAACATGTAAAAATGGTCACACTTTCACAATATTAATTTTACCAATATTGGAACACAGGGCATCAGTCCATCTTCTAGAGTTTTATCAATTTCATTCTTTGGAAGTTTAAAGTTTTCATTATAAAGATCTTTTACTTCCTTAGTTTGTTTTGTTTTCAGGTGTGTTTCTTGTGGCTGTTGTGAATGGGGTTGTTCCCTAATTTCCTTCTCAGTGTGTTTGTTATTGCTGTATAGAAGGGTATTGTTTTTATTTTAGCTGATTTTGTATTTGCCACTTTGTTGAAAATTTTCATCTGTGCTAAGAGATTTCTGTTGGAGTCTTTGAGATTGTCTCTGTATGCTTATGTATAGTATCATATCATGGCCAAACTGATCATTGGAATTGCTTTCTTATTTGTATTCTTTTTTTTTTTTTTGGTTTTTCGAGACAGGGTTTCTCTGCGTAGCTTTGCGCCTTTCCTGGAACTCACTTGGTAGCCCAGGCTGGCCTCGAACTCACAGAGATCCGCCTGGCTCTGCCTCCCGAGTGCTGGGATTAAAGGCGTGCGCCACCACCGCCCGGCTTATTTGTATTCTTTTAATTCCACATCTTCTCTTACTGATTTAGCAAGGACTTTGAGCATTATATTGAATAAGAATGAAGATAGTAGGTAGCTCTTTGTTTCTGGGTTTAATGTAATGGCTTTAAGTTTTTCTTTATTTAGGATGATTCTAGTTGTGAGTGTATATATATATTTTATATGTATAATTTTTATATATATATATATATATATATATATATATATATTCTGTTGAAGTTATGCTCCCACCATTCTTATTCTATTACTTTCATCATGAACATATGTTGAGTTTTGACAAAGGCTTTTCCTGGATCTATTGAGATGATCATGTGATTTCTATTTACATGATTTGTTTCATTTACCAAATTATCTTGAACCATCTGTACATTTCTGTGATAAAGCTCTCTGATCATAGCAGATCCTCTTTCTGATGTGTACCTGTATTTGGATTGCTGAGGAAATCTGCATCTGTGCTCATCAGGATATTTATCTATAGTTCTCTGTCATTGTTATTGTTTCTGTGTCTCTATCTACTTTTAGCACTAAAATAATACTGGCTTTGCCTGATCCCAGTAAAGCATGCTGCATATTCTCTCTCATATGTGGATCCTAGGTTCTAATGTTTAGATTTGTGGTTTTAATTTAAAGTACTAATAGAAGCCATGAAGCAAGAAAGGAACCATTGGGCGGGGGCAAGAAAGCTTGAAGGAGGAAGCTAGTAGAACATAGGTGTTACAAAAGGGTAAAGGAGAATAAAAGGGAGGGAAGGTTTAAGTGAGAAAGGGAATAAGAGTAGGACAGGGGAAGGATTGCAGGGGGGTAACTAATGTTAAAGTTGTTTAGAAGAAACACATATGGAAGCCTATGCTATAAGCTTCCTAAAAGCTATACTCTGTAAGGAAGGTTTAGTTGGAATTACTAGACATGGTGTGGAGGGATAATATTCTTTCTAGAATTGGAATTACTAGACATGGTGTGGAAGGATAATATTATTTCTAGAAATTATAGACTAGCAAACAAATAGCAGAGCACTGGGTTTGAAATACCTTCCCTTGATCTGTTGATCAGAGGAGCCACAGAGACAACAAAGGCACTGTAGGGCCTTTCTATATCTCTTGGTTGCCTACCTGAAATGATGGCAAGATGGCATTGCTGAAGGCATCACACACTTTGCAGAAATCAAGATTTTGACCTTTTAAGCCACCTCCCTGGTAGCTATCTTTCATAGTTCCTGAAGGTATTATTTAGGCTTCAAGAAGAGAAAAATGTCCAGCAGTCTCACATACCTGTGAATTCTGTGAGTTACAACAATGATCATTTTGGAATGATATGTATAATGGCATAATAATGGTATAGATGGTATTATGGCAGGATGTTGCAAAAGTGGTAATGAATAACTTTTGCTTGGATATAAGGTTTGCCCCATAGAAAGGAATTCATGCCTTTACTTTAAATCTGGATATGAACCCATGGCTGGGGAGGCTGTAGGCCCTAAAGGAGAACTTACTACCATTATGCTGCTAAATGAACATCATATCAAACCACATTCTGAATAGGTTTCCTTATAGGCACAGTTTAGTGTACCTCTCTGTAGCTGGAGTTTTCTCCAGTCCTGCCCAGCACCACGGACCCCGCAACCACTTATAAAATAATCACTCAGAAACTTATATTAATTAAACTGCTGGGCCATTAGTTCAGGCCTACCCTGACTAGCTCTTACACTTAACTCAGCCCATTTCTGTTAATCTATCTGTCACCATGTGTTCCGTGGCTTTACCTGTTACCTTTACATGTTGCTATCTGGACAGCAGGCTGACGTCTCCCTTCACTCCTCCTTCCTGTTCCCCCAATTTTCCTCTCTGCTAGTCCCACCTATACTTCCTGCCTGACTACTAGCCAATCAGTGTTTTATTTATCAGTCAATCATAACAACACATTTTTTACAGCATACAGGACATCCCACAGCACCTCTCATCCATCTACAAAGAGAATTCTTATTCCAATGGACAGTAGTTATTAACACAGAAATTGGCAATTAATTAAAGGACAAAGGTTACAGAACTAGGGAGTTCTCATTCCCAAATGGATAGCTATATCATTTTCCCCTGCAAGGCTCAGTTAAGATCATGGAAGGGGACGGGAAGAGTATAAGTGACAGACATTTAGGGAAGTCTATTTTGAAAAACTATCCCTGGATATGATAATGTCATTGCATTCATGAACTCATAGAAGATGTGCCTGTGTGTATAAGATTCGCACAACAGAAAGCCAGTCAATATTCTGGCATGAATTGAGGAGGGGTTAATGAGATACTCCCCACCCCTAGATGAAAGATGTTGGCAGCAGACGGCTTCTGTGGAAGGACTAAACAGTTTTACTTAGGAGTGGAGTCCTTCATAGATTGCCTGTGCTCCTGTATTGGCTCTATATAATGTCTATATGGGCAACACTAACTGGTTTCAGTGATTACCATATGTGTAATATATATATATATATATATATATATATATATATATATATATATATATGATGAGAAGATAAACTTGCAAAGAGGTCCTGGTGGGTAGGAAATACAGGAGAAGTTGGAGAGGGCAATTGAGGAGAAAGATAGATATGATCAAAATACATTCTACATACTATGAAATCCTCAAAAAACAGGCAAATAAAATACAATTTTAAAGATTGGCCACAGTATGCAAAACCACTTGCTGTGCAATCTGTATCAACGTCTCAATGGAATTGTTTCGACAAAATAGACCAAAGCAGACAAGCAAGCAAACAAAAACAAACAAACCTGATTCCTAAGGAATCAATCATAAGGCACTCCAAATAGTCACAGCAAGCTTGGCAAAGAACCAGTGATTGAAACATCGAATTTTGGGATTTAAATATGTATTACCCAGGTACAAAATTTACACAGTATCACACTTACTTTCCTGTTTAGAACTGTTGTATTGGCTAAAACATTGTACACAGAACATAACAAAGATCACAGAAATAAACTCACAGATGTATGGCCAAATGAACTCTGCCAAAAATCCTCAAGGAAAAAGCACAGTCTTTTCAAAAAGTGGTGTTGTGAAAAATATTCACAAAACAAAAGAAGAAAGTCAACTTGGCAAAATGTCTGTCAGTCTTGTTAATATTTTCAAAGAACCAATTCTTAATTTTTTGATATTTATATTGTGCATATTTTATATTTCACTTGGTAGCATTGATTTTTTTATTATCTCTTCATATCTACTTTTTCGGGTGTTTATTTCACCCTAAGACCTTCAGAGCATCATTAAGTTATTATTTTTGAGATAGTCAATTTTTTCATGTTGACACTTGGGACTATAAACTTTCCCCTGGACTGCCTTCATTTGGACCATTGATTTTGGTATTTATTTTAAATTTTAGTTTTAATAAAAATCGGGGAGTTTTATAATTTCCTTCTTAAATCACAGAAAATGTACAAATCCTGCTGGCACTGACCTCAAAGCTTCATTCTTACTGGCTAGCTTTCATATCACTGGGAAGTGTTATGTAAACTACCAAGGGAGAAAATTAATCATCCACCTTACCCAGCTGTGAACCCAATGTGTTAAAATAATAACTAGCCTGGAATATGTACCCAATGGTCAAATAGCGACACTAATGTCATTGAGGCACTAATCACTTTCTGGTTTTATTTGAGGCCTATTTCACAAGATTAAACTCATATCTGGCACTTGGATTGTGTCCCAAGAATCTGTGGGTAGACAGTTCATAAACCCCAGGAAAGAATGTACTGCAATGATTCTTATGAATGGACATAGTATTAAATTTACTCCTAATGACTTATTATTATACCCATAGATGAGTATATCTCTCAATCACCATTAATGAGGGTTTTTTTTTTAAGTAAATGGTGATTACCACAGAGTACTGCAACTGGTCAAGATACAGAGACCAAGAAACTGGAATGCTCAGTCATAAACAGGTCTCTATATCACATCCCTCCTCCCAAGGCTCTGGGGTCATTGAGGAAGATAGTGTAGAAAGATTGTAAGAAACAGAGATGATGTCTAACTACAAGGAATTAATGTTTCTGGACACAACTGAGCAGTTGCACATATGAGTACACAGCAGTTATGACAACATGCATAGAACTCATGCAATCTCAAGCCAGACAAAATCTCACTCCTAGCTAAGGAGCTAGTGGCAACTGATAGCTATTAGGATAGAAAGAGTGAATTTTATTTAAGAATGTGGTCCCAGGTAGGTCAACCATGCTCTACTATATATTGGCACACCCATTTTGGAAAGCACAAATTAGTCTTGATGTTTTATCGTTATTCTTGTTTTGTTTTGTTTTTAAGACATACATTGATGTGAGTAACGAACATTGCTGGATCTGAGGAGAGATGGAGGAAGGGGTAAATATGATAAACTACAGTGTCAGAAAATTTCCAAGAATTAATAAAAAAATAAAGCCACACCATGACCAAATCTTTGCCACCTTATATTGAACTCATTAGGAAGAGTCAATTTCCATTACTTGTCTTGCCTCGAAAATGTCAGCTCTCTATAATGAGCTTTAGTTCAATCTGAGATACTGTTTAGTTCAAGTCTAACTCTCCAATGCCACATTTTCCAATACAGAGCAGAATGTGAGGGAAGGACTGACAGAGGATCAAATCTAAGCCCACGTGACTGAAGGTCTGAAGACATCCTCACAGAGTGAAACTTTAGACACCCTAGCTGTGTCAAAATAGTCATCACAACAGTCCCAGCTCATAATTTCTTTCTTGGAATTATATTGAACTCAACTTGAAAAATGTAAGATTCATATTCTTGAAAGGAAGAAATAAGAAAATGCATTGTTGTTCATGTCTTATTTTCTAAAAACTTTCAAGACTTCCTGTTTTTTCTCTTGTGGTAAAAAGGATGCACATACATGCAAGCACATCCACACATATGCATGTACACATTCACATGCATACACACACACACAGAAGCACACACACAGAAACACATATACATGCAAGTACACAAATGCACATGTACACATATAGAGATACCACATGTACGTACACATATAGAGATACCACATGTACAAACACATACACACACAAGCACACACATGCACATATACACATAAAGAGATACCATACACACAGATACACAAATGAACACACATATGTGACAAATAATGAGATTATTTGAGACTATTAAAACTATTTCTTTCTGAATTTTAACTGATAATAATTTGCTTATAAAAGATTATGTTTCCATAAATTAATGTTTTAAGATTATAAACAAATGCATGTTCCTTATCTGCAGATTTAATTTGTGTAATTTATTCACACAACTAGATCCCTCCAGCCTGGTTCAAATTTCAGTTCGATATATTCTGTTCATTGTTGTACAGACTACACACACTGCTCTATCTAAGTCACAGATCACAGGTAATTGGCATAATCAGTCATCAATCACAGCCCTCCTTTCAGTGTCCACTTTGTGATTGGTTGCTGCAGTCTGCCATTTGTTCCTGAACAGACAGCAAAACAAGCAGCTGTTTTGTTTTCTCTAAGACAACAGTTTATGCGATATTTGACATTAATGCGTGCACTGAAATAGGAAATTTCACATGTATAATTGCGTATTACATATCATTGAAGCAGACAAACGAGAAGAGTGCAACAAAAATTAAAACTGATAACAGCAAAAGTGAAAACTGGATAATATACAAATCAAAGCAAAGTATTTGACTACGGTAACAGTCGCTCCTCATGTAAGGAGACCTGTTTTAGAGAAAATGAACTCACTGAAGTAAATGAGGAAAGTGTGAGAGATAGATGAAGATGTCCCGGAGGACGCTATGATTGGAGAGCTTCATTTAAAGTCTTGCTCAGAGACACTGCAAGACCTCAAAAGTGCTAGAGATAAATTACTTGAACCCGTTCCAAACTCATAAAGGATTGTACTTCTCACCCCAGTGCAGAGAATATGCGCACTTTATGTCATATGGATGGAATTAGAGAAGCAATGTTCAAAACCCTTTGATCAGTGTTCTACAAAGAAAATATCAATTCTCAGTGTTTCTAAAGTTCTAAAATTAATATGCTGAAGAAATTATGATTTTACTTCCATTTTACACTCATTTATTATTGACAGAAAAATGTTTTTAATGTTTATACAAAAAGTTTTCAAGATCGAGGACAGAATCCGTACACTGATTAGCGCACTCATGCTACTCATACTACTGAGTCACCACCTCTACCCTGTGTACCCTCACACCACAGTACAGTGTGAGCACACCCTGTGCATACACCTTTGTTCCTATCATGCATTTCAAACAATCCCTCCCCCCGTCAAGGTCCCTTTTTGTTCTGTCCACTAGTCTGTGTGGGCACTCAGTGTAACTCACTGCTTTGCTGTAGCTTAGGTCCATGAATACTTCATATGATCAACACCATCTAACACCTACACTTTTGGTTTGCATTATCCTGCTTAGAACATCACTGCTGAGATTCACTTATGTTGGCACACCTAAAAATGTGTCCTTTGGTTTTTTTACTCTTCTACGTTCAATTGTAATTATATACCCACTTCATAATCGGCATGTCTTGTAGTTTACATGGATCTACTTTAAATTTGGGCATAGTGCTTTATTATTCAATCCATGCTGGCCTTCAACTCAACCTTCCTAGGTTTGAGACAGCATATGCCTCTATTCCCAGTGACTAGCATTTTTTAATGCAAATAAACTGCTTAAAACATTCTGTTCAAGTATTTAATTTTCACATATGATTCATTTCCTTTATACAAACTAAAAATGGAATTAGCAGACCATTGGATAAGTGGAATTTATATTGTTTTTAAAGTATTTGAAAAAAATGTAAATTTTTAAAGAATTCACTACTGCATATAGATTCACATTTTACATCTCTATCAGTATTTGATATCACCAGTTTTTTAAAATTAGTCACAATCAATGATACTCACTGGGATATTTTCTTTTCTCTGAAGAGTAAAGAGCTAAGTATATTTGAATATTTATTTACTTGGTACTTGCATATCTCATGCTCAACCACCCAAAGTTATATTCTTTGAAAACATACTGAAAAGAGACAAATTCTTCCAAGTGTTTTTGTTTCTAGACACATTTTAGGAACTTGTGCAATTACATAGCATATAGAGATTAACTGAACATGTCCTCAAGGTTTGACTGCAAGTGGCCGTGGTGCTGGCCTCCCAAGTTAACAAGTAAAGAGGCTTCACCCCCTGTCACTCACCTTCAAAAGGAGGCAGCATGGAACCTAAGTTGAATCATATTTTAAGTGTGAATCCTGGAAAGCACTTTTTAGCAATTTGAGGGTCAAATAACTATTCTATGTTTTATAAATCTCATTTTGAGGACATTTAGAAAAATCAAAATATATGAAATATGGAACATCATGCCATCATTTTTCTTTAACAACTCCTGGATTAGAAACACTTACTCTTACCAGGTTGTTTTTTTTATGTATTATAACAGACAACCATAAAATTATAAAGTCAATACATTAATTTAATTCACATGTAGCAAAATAGACCAAAGGCGTATTATTGGTTATGGATATACATACAAGTGTACATTTATCTCACCTAATACAAATGGCCTCTAGTAGATAACACATTGAAGGACAAAAGAACATACTTGCACTTAAGGAAAATATAAGGTAGCTTATTTAAATGACATGAACATATCTGTAGTCAATAACACTAATACAGAAGTTGGGTGACACATTTCACCCCAGCTGAATTTTTTTTTGTATGTGTGTATGTGCTTAATTATTTCTTTTATTTTGACACCATATTGGACCATCTTCTCTTCCCTTTTCTTGATTTAGAGCCTTCTATATATGCTCATTGCCCTCTTTCAAATTCATGTCCTCTTTTTTTTCTTTACATTAATTGTTGCATAAATATACTCATATGTATGGACATTATAATCCTAAATACATAAATACATGATACTCTGTATGATGTTACTTGTATTCATGTTTCCAGGGTGGAGTCAAGTCCCAGTGGGTACGTGTGCAACACACTCCTGCAGGCTCAGGGAACACTGGGGAATAGGGTGTGAAAAGATTGTAAGAAAATGAAGACTGAGGTGTTTGTCGTGGGATTGTATCTCCTAGTAATCTCAGAAGCTTCCCCACATAAAGCCTCACCGACATGAACTTAAACATGAACTGTAAAAGGACAACAACAATAAACACGCTAAAATGGATGGGGAAAGCCCACAAGGATTCAACCCTACACCAAGAACTACAGGCAACTAAGAAAGACTGGGGAAAGGAGAAGTCATCTTCCCCAAGAAAGAGCACACCAGCTGACTTTTAAAATCAACTGAGCAATGTCCCACATGGACTTGGGCTTTTGTTTTATAATAAGCCACTTCTATCAGCTTCAGTAAGCCTCAGCTCATTAACAGGCAATTGGAAAATCTATATTACTTTCAGGAACATCATAATGTAATTAAAACACCTAATGATTTGAGTACACTCTGCAGACAATTTATTTATTTTAAATTAAAGTTTGTTCCTGCCAACACAGAAACTCAAAAAGCAAACTTCCTCCTGAATGTATTTAACTTGGATGCTCCATAATTAACCTTCATCTGCTACCCAAAGTATTGAAATGTAAAACTGAAGTTGACATAAACGCAATGTGTATTTCACATTAAATATAAAGCTCTTAATATTTTCTAAATTTATCCTTGCATTTGTATTATGATATAACTTTATAAATATTCAGTACTTAGTTTACAAAGTGACTGTGTGACTTTCCAGTTGTGTTGTAGAGCCCAAGTACAGTAGTGGCCATAACACCTTTCTACAAAGAAATGCAACAGCTTGAGAAAAAAAAAAGACAGCTGTTATTGTGTTATTCATGTCTTCAGAAGTTGTAGTGTCAGTCTGTTAATATGACAACTTATAAACACTTCCTATTTTTTTGTGTGCTGGGCCACCATAATTAGTAACACAACAAATTAGGCCAGAATAAGATATCAACAGAGCAAAACATTGGTATTTTTAGTCCCTTTCATAAGACCAGACATATTAGTTTTAATAGCTGTTCAGTGTTTTTACAGAATGTCTCCAAGAATATTTACTTCCCCATTATAAAGTCATGTAGTCTATTTGACTTTATTTCATATACTTGAACAAATGTAGTCATAATTTTATTGAGCTAACATGAATGAATTTTCTACTGTACAACTGAAAAACAGTTTTCCTAATAGTACTACTAAATAATAGTATTTAGAAGCTATTTTTTTGTCAGAAGTGGATGTGATGAGTCTTAGTGTTGTTTTGAATTCAAATAAATGTTGAAAGTTTGGTCACAGGATACATTTAGCCTTTAAGACCATGAGTTAAACAACTCTTGCATGTAGGAACAATATCAAGAACTATAAATAAGATAAAACCTGTATTTAATTGAACAATAATTGCAGTGTAGAAAATGAAATAAATCAATATTATTTGTGAATTCAATTATCTTATACATATCTGTTCCATGTTGTACACTGGTATTGCATAAACAGTGAAAGTGATTTTGAGCATTAAGGAGCTTCCAATAAGAGAAATTGAAGAAAAATTAAAATATGGCCATAATTATAAATACACAGGGCTAACATGTGTCTGTACTAGGTCCTCTGCATATACATTATGGCTTCCAATTTAGTGTTATTATGGGATGCCTGAGCGTATGAATGAGTGGACCTCTGATTCTTGTGCCTTCTCTTGGGCTCCTTTCCTTCTGTTTGTCTTGTCCAACCCTAATGTGATAGGTTTTGTTTTGTCTTATTATGTTTTATTTTGTTATGTTTTTATTATCATCCTTTAAAAGCCTGTTTGTTTTCTAGTGAGAGACAGAAAGGGTAGATCCAGAAGGGAGGGGAGGTGGCATGGAACTGGGAGGAGTAGAGGGAGGGGAAAACGTATCAGGGTATATTATGTGAGAAAGGAAAACCTATTCTCAAATCAAAGGAAAAAATATAGTCATAATAAATGTGAAGTCAATATGGATACTAATACAACCAGCTGTATAAAATGCTAAGTGAGGGTAGCCATGAAAATGCTTAAAAAACAATGATAGTAATGTGGGTTGACACTGGCAATATGGAGAAATCTGAAAATATTCTTGACAGACACTAGTATGGATACTGTCTAAACTTGAATAATTTAGATTTCGGTAGATGTAAGAGGGGATGGTAAATGATAGATATAGTGTACAATACATGCTACAATAACAAACAAGGAAATATTTATATTCCTAGGCAAACAGAAATGAATCAATGATTTTAAATAAAATGAATAATGGTTGTAGTGCAATGGCACTATTTTAAATTTGAAAATATTCATAGATGGTTAAAATAAATAATTTAGAAATACAAATATAGGTCACCTTTATCCCAGCACATCCCATAGGTAGGACAGACTGACTATAATAGGTCGAAGGTTATGTGGAAAGGGTGGCGTAGAGATTGAGGGAGTGGCCAACCAATGACTGGTCTAGCCTAAAACCCATGCCAGGATAGTAAGCCCACCCATGACACTGCCAGGAGCACCAGGACCCACAGGCTGGATGGCCCAGAGACCTAGGACAGAACCAAACATGACTGGAGGGGGAAAAATGTCAATGTAACAATTCCTAATGATATTCTGCTGTACGCATAGATTTGTGTCTAACCCAATTGTCACCAGAGATGCTTTATCCAGCAACTGACAGAAATAGACATAGACCCATACCCAAACATTAGGCGGAGCTCAGGGAATCATTCAGAAGACAGGGAGAAAGAAATGTAGGAGCCAGAAGGGTCAAGGACACCACAAGAAAACCCATAGAATCAACTAACTCATAGGGCACACAGAGACTGAACCATCAACCAGGGAGCCTGCATGGGACTGACCCAGGCTCTCTGCTTATATGTTATAGTTGTGTAGTTTGGTATACTCGTGGGACTCCTAACAGTGGGAACAGGGGCTGTCTCTGACTCTTTTACTGGCTTTTGGCACCCTGCTCCTCATACTGGGTCACCTTGCCCAGCCTTAATACATGGGGAGGTGCTTAGTCTTACAGAAACTTGATATGCCATGTTTTGTTGATACTTATGGGAGAACTGTCCTTTCTTAAACAGCACTTGGGAGGCAGAGCCAGGCGGATCTTTGTGAGTTCGAGGCCAGCCTGGTCTAGAGAGCAAGATTCAGGAAAGGCGCAAAGCTACACAGAGAAACCCTGTCTTGAAAAACCAACAAACAAAACAAAACAAAAAAAAAAAAAGAGAAGTTGATTGGGGGTTGAAAACAGAGGGGGTGTGGGGACGGGCTGGGAGGAGACAAGGGAGGAGAAACTATAGTCAGGATGTAAAACAACTAAATAAATTTATTTAAAAAAGAAGCACAAATATTTGTTAAAGCATGGAAAAATGTTTAAAATATATGTTTGCTGTATAAAAGGGGAACTGGAACTTCAGATTAAAATAGAATGAACGAATAAATGTAAACAGAAAGCATTTATATTTGTTGGTTATAAAAATGTCCCATGAGCTGGTGAGCAAAATTAGAGATGAGGTTAAAAAATAGAACAAAAAGATAAAAGTGTATGTAAGAGTTTGAAATGTGTATGAATTGAATTTTGGTTTGTGGCAGATATATAAAACAACCATGCAAAATATCTGAAGTCAATATGATCAAAACATTACATTCATGACACTGTTTAATAGATAAAGCTTTGATGGATAGCATAGCTTCAAATACTTATCAAAACTGAAATTAATAAATTACCAAAATATAAAAGAAAGCAACTCAAAGCTCAAGAGAAGAAATTTAAAACAGCAAAATTAATCACATATGAAACATAAAGATAAAAACTTAATTAGGTGAAAAATAAACCAAGTGTCAGGTGTCAACGCCACTGCTAATGTACTTGATGCAAGCATGAATACTTGTGTTTAATATCTGGAGCCTATGTTAAAATGGCATGGTAGTGTGATCCCAGAAGTTAGGAAATAGGAAGTAATAGGTCGCTGGGAGGTGGTGGTCAGCCTCCCTAATCTATGGTGAGTCCAGGGCAGTGAGAGACTGTCTCACAAACTAAGGTGCATGGCTCCTAGGAGATGACACTGAAGATTGACATCAGGTTTCAAGATGCGTGGGCACACATGTGCATGTGTGATCCGTTTCTTGAAGGATGATCCGTTTCTTGCAGGATGATCCATTTCTTGAAACAATAAGTGACATTAAATTTATTTTATCCCTTTCACCAGAATGTACAATTTTTATATATTAAGGAAACAATATGTCAATTGAGCTAAAAGCTTAAAAAAATCACTGTATACGAAAGGGTGAAGCTGGGCGGTGGTGGCGCACGCCTTTAATCCCAGCACTCAGGATGCAGTAGCAGGTGGATCTCTGTGAGTTCGAGGCCAGCCTGGGCTACCAAGTGAGTTCCAGGAAAAGGCAGAAAGCTACACAGAGAAACCCTGTCTTGAAAAAACCAAAAAAAAAAAAAAAAAAAAAAAAAAAAGAAAGAAAAAAGAAAAGAAAAGAAAGGGTGAGTACAATCATACACAGATTCTAAATAGATATATTGTTATAGGAGAATGTGATTAATTCTTCAGAACACAGAAAAAAGACTAATGCCAATATGGAATAAACAATGAAAAATTGAAGTTATTTTCTGAAGCATTTTGTCATTGACATGTCATTAGATATGTGGAGTACCATAACTAAAAAATATACATAGGTTTTTGGAGAGAAAGTGGAGAATGTTAACTATATTTTAATTTCGAAATAAAAGAAATAACTTAAAAAATAAAAATATAACAATTCCTGAAATGTTCAACACAAATCACAAAATATACTGCCATTAGTTTTATGTTAAACATGCAGTATGATCATATAAAGGTTATTAAAAGAACATGAGGATAGGTTTATCATTGGAGAATCTATTTACTCAGTCAGTCACATGAAGAAATCTAATGAGAAAGAGCACAATAACATCATTTCTGTGTATCCTGAGAGAAATTTGGCAGACCTCAAAATTCATTTCTCATAAATGGCTGAAATGAAAAATGAAATAAGATATGAAGAATTACTCTTACAGGTTTATACAGCATTATTATGGTATGGATTGATACAGTATTTTACATACCAGATACTTTGAGTTTTGTTTTACATA
Source organism: Peromyscus leucopus (assembly GCF_004664715.2). NCBI lineage: Eukaryota > Metazoa > Chordata > Mammalia > Rodentia > Cricetidae > Peromyscus > Peromyscus leucopus. Next base: position 18,645,012 of record NC_051085.1, on the reverse strand, counting down.
TTTCATAGTGTATATCATCTATCACATAATTACATATAAATAGAAAAAGATAAAGGTTTATGTAGTACACTGAAGTGAGAATTTGACTTAGTAGGTATTATAAAGCACTCAACATTTTAAATGAAGGATAGGAAAATATGAAAAATGCATAATAATAAATATAGAGGGCAATGCACAAGAACAAAGACTACTGGAAAGCATAGTTGGACAGATTATTGGTGTTTCCATTTTTGGATCATAATATCTTAAAAACCAACCACTGAAGATTTAAAACAAAACTAAAATGCAGTAAAATAATTTATTATGTAAGAAGAATACACACTAGTGCACAAAATAATTTATTAACATACAATAACTACTTAAAATCTCATAATTACATTATAAATATATATTTAGAAACAAAATTAAGTTTATGGGTACATTTTAAAAGTAATCAATAGACATGATCAATTATGTATTTGTGAAATGAAGAAATGAACTGACATTTCTGTCAATAGTTTGATAATAACAAATATGGTGATATTTAAATTAATGTAGGCTGAGGGTGTGGCTCACCTAGCATACACAATGCCTGGGATTCAATTGTTAATGCTCTAATGAAAAAAAAACATGGACTTTTCATTCAACATTAAAAATTACTATAATCCAAATTAATCAGTGTATTCAGTGTTGCTGAAGAGAGAATATTAATGATTTTACAGTGTCCAAAAGCATACAAAAGAAAAGAAGAACGAATAGGGGCTTTTTCTGTTTTATAACAGAAAGCTCTAATTGAATTCAGTGGTGTATGAGAAAAACACACACACAGTGAGAGAGAGAGAGAGAGAGAGAGAGAGAGACAGAGACAGAGACAGAGAGAGACAGAGAGAGACAGAAAGAGACAGAGAGAGACAGAGAGAGAGACAGAGAGGAGGAGAGGAGAGAGAGAAAAATGAACAGGAAAGGAGGAGAGGAAAATGGAAAATGTTGGTGGTTCCTGAGGGAGTAGACTGGGGGGATTCAGAGGTGCACATGATCAAGATACATCTTTTATATATATGAAAATAACAAAAAATAAATAAGACATATCCTATTGTTAAAACCAGTTAAAAGATGGTTATCTTATTAAAATAAATTATTAACCTTATACTTGGTGATTCTAACATTAACAAAGATAAAACTACCAATAAAAAGGCACAGAACCAAGAAATATCGCATGCTGCTATATTTATTCATATGTAGAGGCTATCATGTGACTTGAAGGAAGACTGAGAGAACCTTGATATGTATACTACATGCTTTAGAGATTAAAAAGCATCACAGGTAATAATTAAAGAAGAAACAAGGGAACCCCAGAAACATTCAATTAATGCATAATAAGCTGAAATCTTAGGGTGAAGAGCAATGGATATATAGGAAGTAGCTAACAATATTTTGATCTTATTGGTAAGTATAATAAATGTAAGTAGTCTGGGTTTGGTGTCACAAACCTTTAATTTCAGCACCCCAAAGGCAGAACCAGGAGAATTTCTGTGAGTTTATTGACAGCCTGTTCTACATTTCTACATGGCGAGTTCCAGGACAATCAGAGCTACATAGAAAGGCCCTGTCACACACATACACACACACGCACACACACACACACACAAAAAAAAAAAAGAAGAAGGAAAGAAAAAGAAAAGAGAAAGAGAAAAATAAAAATAACTAATTAAATATAAATGGACAAAACAGTTCAATTAAAACTTCTAAATTATAACGACAAAAATAACACAGGAGATTAGAATTATTAAAACATGCTAAAACTTAATCCAAAGAAATTAGACATACAGTGCATAATTATTATCCATAGCCATCTTACTTTGCCATATGATAGAATACCAGAACATTCATCTGTAACACGAATTGCTAAACTTTCTTATTAATAGAAGACCCAGAGCCAGACATTGTGGGTAAAAGCTGAAAGATCAGGGAAACGGAGCAAGCCAGCCACAAGTTCTTAAAAATAGGAAATCCTGGGGGGGGGGGGGAGAGAGAGAGAGAGAGAGAGAGAGAGAGAGAGAGAGAGAGAGAGAGAGAGAGAGAGAGAGAGAGAGATCCTGTTTCCTCACGCTTTACATACCTTCCTGTGTCTTGCCACATTACTTCCTGGGAATAAAGGTGTGTGTCACCACTGCCTGGTTCTTTTTCTCTCATGTAGCCCAGTGTGGCCTTGAACTCACAGAGATCCAGACAGACCTCTGCCTTTCAAGTGATAGGATTAAAGGAGTGTGCCACCACTGCCTCTCCTCTGTGTCTAATTTAGTGACTGGCTTTGTCCTCTGATCCCCAGATAAGCTTTATTGGGGTATACAATATAGGACCATATTCATCTTACTATTTTTTTCAACCCAGGGCCTCGTGTTTGCTAGAAAAATCTATATCCTTGTGCAAACTTCTGCTCCTTTGAAATGATGCAGTGTTTCCTGGACTCAAACAGGCAGTCATACATAGGAATTCACAGCAAATGAGCCAGCATGCACAAGACCAGGTTTAGACCAGACAAGATTCTATTATGGAGGGCACGTGAGGGCTCACACTGATGAAAATGGGCATTTTTACTTTATCTATCTATCTATCTATCTATCTATCTATCTATCTATCTATCTATCTATCTATCTATCTGTGTGCGTGCCATGATATAAGTTGGGTAGTCAGAGAACAACTTGTGGGAACTGATTTTCTCCTTTCACCATGAGGATCTTGGAGATCAAACTCAAGTCACAAGGCTTGGCATATTGCCCACCGATGAACCCTCCTCTGTACCTCTTTTCTCCTTTCTCAACCTTGGTATATATTAGAAAACAAGAAAGAAGAGTTTTAATGTCCATCCTAAAAAGAAAGTCTGAGGAAATAAATATTTCACATGGTTTAAACATTATACAAGCTATAAAATATCAAATGAGCACATGGAATCCCATTAATATGTATAATTGTATCTTATGTATCAATTACAAATGACTTTAATTAATAAAATCTAGCACGATTACAATAATATCAGGCAGATTAGATCCAGGAAGATATATCACTAGCAATAATAAGATGAATTTCATCATAGTAGAACCAGAAAGTAATCAAGAGTATATAAAAATCATGGCATCATGTACCTTATAAGAGAACTTAAAAATAAATGAAGTTGCATGTATATAAATGGAAGGTGTTTCCAATAGCAACTGGACACCAAATTAACTCTCTCAGTGAAGGACAAAACAAATACACAGAAAGTGAGCAATAACACAGAATACTGAGTGGTATAGCAGGCAAATTAATATAATTGATTTTATATGGTATTTCTTAAATATCCAATTTTTCATCAATGAGATTATTGTGGGAGAAAGAAGATATAATATGGAGTTAGTGGACAGGAAGTTAAAGCTGCGGTAGTTGGATTATTTTATCAATTATATCAAAATATTTACAATGTTTGAAATTTTAATTATATAATTCAATAGCATTGAATACATTCACATCATTCTACACCTAGAATCCATTTCCAAACCCTTTTAAATCTTCCAAAATTTAATTACATTAGTTAATAATTCCATTCTATGAACAATAACCTTTAATGCACAAGAGCTTAATTTTGATATAATCCAACTTATTTATTTTTCCTTGTCTTTGTTTTTTTGCCAAACAATTCACTAACAAATCCTCTGTCATGAAGCTTAGCTTTTAATTATATGTATCAATCCAACCTTGTTTCTTATATTTGTGTGATTGTGATATGAATATATATATGGACATGTTCATGCCTGCTGAGAGGACATAGAAGGAAATATAGCCCATAACAATATATGCACTCAATTACAGGACAATGTTTGCAAGTTTTCCATGAAAGAGGTGTAGACACTTGCTGAAATGACTTGGTATAGATTTGGGCATCAAAAATAATGAGCTCAATCTGTCAAATGTCAGGAAGCAAGGACGTTTAAAAGACTGTAAAACCTTGACGAAGTTCAAGCTTCAAAGTGATATCACTGTCCAAAATGTGATATCAAAATGTAAAACAGTGTTAATGGTGATGATTAATATGAAAACTTGTATAAACTAGGATAGAATAAAACAGGACAAAATAAAAAAGTCTTCTTTTTAAAAATACAATATGTTCCATGTAGATATTTAGAAGGAACAGAGTACCTTTCCACACCAAAGAGAATAAAACATATAGATGAATGCTTCATGAACGCACCAGCTTGACTTCTCTGTGTTCAATGACTTTTATGCATGCTGTCCCCAGCAATGGAGCCCCTCTGTCAGGTTGCAGAGAACAACCTTTTATCTTAGCAACATCCTAGGTTGTTTGTGGATTTCCAAACTCTTGGTCAACAATTCAATTGAATATCAACAAGTCCTGCCACTGGAAGCCTGGCCTGGCTACAAGAGATGGCCAGATGAGATTCCATATCCCCCATTAGTAGTAGTCCTCATTTGGATCACCTTCATACATCCCAGGATGTTTTCACTGTGATTGGTTTCCACATTACCCCCAAATGTCCTTCCCCAACTCCAGCCATCTCTCCCCAGTTTCTCTCTCCATTCTATCTCCTCCCCCATCTGATTCCCCTGCTCCAGTTCCAACCCAATACTAGCCTACCCATAAAAATCTGTTCTATTTTCCCTTCCTAGGGAGATCCCTGTGTCCCTGTAGAAACCTCCTCTTTACCTCATTTCTCTGGGTCTGTGGATTGTAGCTTTGTTATCACTTACTTAATAGCTAAATATCCACTTACAAGTGAGTATATACAATATTTCTCTTTTTAGGTCTGGGTTACCTCACTCAGGATTTTTTTCTAGTTACATCCATTTGTCTGCAAATTTCATGATGTCACTTTTTGACAGCTAAAAAAATGTAATACTCCATTGTGTAAATGTACCACATCTTCTTTATCCATTCTTCTTTTGAGGGACATCTAGGTTGTTTCCAGTTCCTGGCTATTATGAATAGATATCTTTATTTTTAAGAGTTAAATGCTAAATTACATATGTGGTTATCATTTGTCAAATTTTAGATGGGTTAGCACAGAAATGTTAGATAAGGCAATTGCTGTGTGCTTAAAAATATTCACTTTGCTATTCTTTTCAATATCCTTTTCAAGTTATTTGGTGGTTTAAAACTGATGCTGTATTTCAGCAAGAGAAAGAATTGCAAACTCATGCCTGTCCCTCCCTTAGAGAGCGTGGTGCAGCTGCTTCATCCCCTTTTATCTGTACTATCCTGTTATCAAGGATGATAATGAAATCCACTCTACAGGATTTAGAAAGTGCTGTACATGGCACAGTGCATGGATGTCATAGAACACTGCCCAACATATGGAAGGACCGCAATAGATTCCTTTTGTACAATTAGATTTACTGGTAATATTATTGACATATTGGAGTTTTATTGCTTTTAGATTTATGTGCAATGAGTCTTGAAAGCTAGTCATTTGGAATCAGTCTTTTGTGTTATAAATATGAGACTATAGAACTATAAGAAAGAAAATATTACAAAACAGGATTGATTTTACACATCTATAAATAAATTTCAGTGTCTCATAAAAGGATGTCAATAAAATAATAAATCATCTTCTAACTGGGCAAATGAGTACCCCTCCTAAGCTTAAAATGAAGTTTAATGATTCAAGTGGTGAGACCATCACCACGGCCTTCTCGGAATCTATCAGCACAGAAGGCACTGTCAGCAACCTCAGAAACTCTTCACCGAAGTGACCCCACTAGAGGCCTTCCAGCCAAAGGGGAATTAAAGTTGGGCTCTAAGCCACACGTGAAAAGTCCATTTTATCCTTTTAATTAACGACGGCAGTGCCGCCCCGCCCTGCTCTAGTGTGGGGCCTGGCAGAATTACACCACCATAAACCACATTAGGCAAGTTTCCACCAGCAGCATGGCTAATGCATAGTTAGTTTAACTTTATGAGGCAATAAATACAGACCATAATATTGTTGAGTATCAACATCGACATTTTCACTGTATAGCAAGGAAGCAGTTTACAGAACAGGTATTTACAGCATACTTGGAAGAGCTTCGGTCCCAAAGCTGGTAATAACTGGGGGAGTTTCTGTCATCCGCCACCTATTTTCTATCACATGGATTCTGGGCAATTTAAATTTATGTTGCATAAAATGTGTCTGTGCCAAATAGTATTTTTTCATCACTGAAGGGTGAGAGAGAGATTCTGTAATCTCAGTAAACATTTCACTTTTAGTGTTTTCATTGGATTCAAAGCCGTTCATATTAACTCAGAGAAAGGCATCTGTGTCATCTCAAGCTATATCACTGAATATGATATTTACCAGAATAGGTTTGGGTTGTTTTTTTACTCCATCTAAGAATCCTGTAACCAATGAACCCATGCATCTATATTTCCTTATCAATCTTGTTTGCTCAATATGTTATTTTTTATTTTAAGCTTGTCTGATGTATTAGATTTAATGCATTGTTTGAAACAAAGCTGTGGAGTGATATTTCCCCAAAGAGAAAAAAAATAAATGTACAGTTAATTCTGTCCAAATAATCCTTTTGTTTGAAAAAACATAAATTTCTTCCACCCAGATTGATGTTCCAAGAAGTAATTAAGCAACACCCAATTTTCATTTGCCTATGCACAGATGAAACACTGTATGACTGTGAACCAAGCTCCATAAGAGTGAATAAGAGTCACATATGTACACACCTCAACACCCACCAGATACCTGAGCTCACAGCCAAGTGTGTGTCTCTGTGTATGTGTGGCTTAAGATGGAAGACAGCCCAGCATAAATCATGTTTATTTCAAGGGACAATAAATTTAGAGAGAAGTTGGGAAGAGGGAAAAAACATCAAAGAGAGTGGAAAAGATTCAGAAAGATAATAAGCATAATAAGGTGATAGTAAAAATCAACCTTCTATAAGGATGATATTGCATTGAATATTCCAACAGGGATTGGTAAGATCCAAAATGATAGACCATTGTGATGACAGAACTGCAATAGTATGTTAGTTTGTTATCATCAACTAACTTGATGGTGTTCAAAGCAAGGACAACCACTGAGTCAGGGACAAATTAAGGAGCTGTATATTTGATGAAAATGGAACAAGTCTGAAAGATTGAGAAAGATAGAGAAGGAACACCGTGAGCTTGCTCTTCAGTGCCCAGCTGAGATCAGTTCATGGCAGTACCACGATACTGTCCTGCCATCATCATATTAAATGATAAAGTACTAAACTTTTTCCATGTCATTAAATATTATCACCTCACATTATATTTGAAGGCTGCATATAATTCATTTAGCTGAGATTTTATTGATGGGAATTTGTAACCTTCCAAATGTCCCTAAGTTAGATGGATACCCAGCTATTCTACCTTCAATGAAAGAATCATTTTCAGAAAAAAAAAAAAAAAAATCCCTGGAAATGGAGGGGCTTGATCCCAAAGATAATAGCAATATTTGCATTGTTTATGTATGCATGTTTATGATGTCTCTGTCTCTGTCTGTCTGTCTGTCTGTCTCTCCGTGTGTGTGTGTGTGTGTGTGTGTGTGTGTGTGTGTGTGTGTGTGTGTGAATGTGAGCACACTTGTGCCCCAGATCATACGTGGAGGACAGTGGACCAACTTGGAGATAGGTCATTTCCTGCCACTTTGTTTGGGGCAGGATCTCTGTTGCTCACTGTTGTGTGGGTGGGACTAGCTGTGCTGCAACCACGCCCCACCCCAGCTCTGAGCAACAGGATTTTCCTGTCTCTACTTCCTCACTGCAGGGACACTGGGAATACGGACATATCTTTAGGTACCTGGCTTTATGTAGGTAGGTGCTGGAGACTGAAACTCCAAACCTCACACTTGTATGGCCCACATCTGCTGTGGAGGATCAGATACCTTTCTTTATTTTCTCTGCCAGGTTTTCAGATATTGTTCTTTCTTGGTTTACTTTAAATGTTATTATTATGAACTATTTGTGTAATAGTAATTCTTCTTCTTTTTTATTCTCCTTATATTTTTGTGTGTGTGTGGGTATGGGTGTGTGTGTGTGTGTGTGTGTGTGTATGTGTAAGGGGAGGCCATTTGTTCCCTGAATTCCTAGATGTTTCATTATATTGAGTTGAATTACACTTGAATAATTTTCTCCTCTTAATTTTCAATGTGTCCCTTTTATGGAAAAAAATTATACACACACAGACACACACACACACACACATGCACACACACAGACACACACACAGACACACACACACACATGCACACACACAGACACACACACACATAGACACACACACAGACACACATACACACAGATACACAGACAGACACACAATTTCCATTGCTTTACTCTACTTTAATCACTTCTTTTTTCAATGTTTTCCTTCTAGATCTTTGAGTATAAGTTTTACTTTAGTTTCTGAAAATTTTATTTTCTTTAAGTACCTCTTCTATTTTATTTTTCCTTCTTACATTGTTCCATTTTCTCTGAATTTCTTCTTTTCCACTGTTTTGATTATTATCTTGAATCAGACTCTTCTCTCCAATTCACAGTTGTCTTCCACTGGCTGTCTAATTGGAAAAAAAGTATTGGGAACATCCGGCTAGGTGACTCAAAAGGGATTTGGGGATTTAGATGACTGGGTTATACTGGATACCTAATTTCCAAGAAGATGGATACTTCATAGGTATATCTTTTTTGCCCTGTTTATTTGTCTTTAAGTCTTGGTTCTTCGTTTGTTATTCTGTATTTCATTTTTGAAGAGTTGGTTACTATTTAGGAATTACCATAGATTTTCTTAACTATTTATAGCTCTATTTAGACTCCTTTTTAAACATGTCTTCTTTCCATCTTGTCTGTTTCCTAGCATCCTCTTCCTACCCATCAGTTTTAAGTAATTGTTATACAATATTCAGTGTGCGTGCGTGCGTGCGTGCGTGCGTGCGTGTGTGTGTGTGTGTGTGTGTGTGTATACCAATGCACATACCTGTGCATGCATGTGTGGTGGGTATAGGCCAGAGGACACTTTAGATTTTTATTTCTCAGGCATCATCCACTGTTTGTTCTTTGAGAAGCAGGGTCTGTCACTAGCTTGGAACTCACCAGGTAGACTAGGCTACCTAGCCAGTGAGCTTCACAAGTCTGCCTTTATCTGACAGAACTGAGATTATAAACGCATGACACTGGGTGCAACTATTTTAAATGTGGGTTCTAGGAACTGAACTCACATTCTCATTCTTATGCGGTGAGCCCCATACCAACCAATTCATCTCTCCAGTCCTAATGTCAGAGATAGAAGATGCCCACATATCAAAGATGCTCATGCCCTCTGCAAGACATTTTTCTTCCTATTCCAAAGCTTTTAACTTTGTATTCTTTTGAGGAGTTTTGCTATAATGTGTGTCAGTGTTTGTTTTTCTAGTTATAATGACCAGTGTTTGGATAATAATGAATCTTTAGTTTTCTATCCTTCACCAACTTTATGAACCAATCTCTTTGCTTTCTTTAAAAATTTATTTGTTAGATTTACTTTTTTTTCATTTCATCAAGACCTCTGATCTCCATGGGATATCAAAGCCATGTTCAGTTCTTCTGTGTTTCTTCCCCCTTCCAAAGTTCAAAGTTTAATATTTCTAGTAAATTCCTATCAATGTCTATAATTCTTCTATTAAAATTGACTTGTAATAAACCTTTTTAATTTTTTAAAATATTTTTTGAGAGAGAGAGATTGAGAAATTGTATAAATTGGTGCATGTGGTAGTTTGATTTTAAATGGCCCCCCAGAATCTTATAGGGAGTGATACTATTAGGAGGCATGGCTTTATTGAAGTAGCTATGGCCTCCTTGGAGGAAGTGTGTCACTGTGGGAGTGGGCTTTGAGGATTTTTGTGCTCAGGATACTGCTCATTGTATCAGTTGACTTCCTGTTTCCTACAAGCCAAGAAGTAGCCAGCACTACTTCTCCCTGCATGTTGCTGTGCTCCCCACCATGATGATAATGGACTGAACCGATGAAACTGTAAGCTACCATTCCAATTAAATGCCTTCTTTATAAGAGTTTCCATAGTCAATGTATCCCTTCACAGCGAAAGAAATCCTAACTAAGACAGGGACTGAGGTAGTATGGAGTAATATGGACTTTGGGAGCTAGGGTTAAGAAAGCAGTGGAATGCTCTAAACACAGCTTAATGGGTCATAATAGTAGGAGCATGAAAGGCAGTGGTGCTGAGTGTGATTTGATGAACTGTGGGGATCACGAGGTTTCAGAGGAGAAGCATGTTAGTATGTGGTCTAGAGACCAGTCTTGTGATATTTTGGTGAAGAAAATGGCTGCTTTTTGCCCTTATCTGAAGAGTCTGCCTGAGGCTAGAGTGAAGAGTTTTGGATTAATTCCATGGGTAGAAAAAAAAATCTCAAAACAGGCTAGTATAGACTATGTTGTGTGGTTATTAGTGGTAACTCTAGTGCAGATTTATAATGAAAAGGAGCAAGCTGTGAGGGAGCAGTTTCTGTCCAGATGGGTGTCGCTAAAAGATTGGGAACATGAGAAACACAAGAGACTCTGCAGTAATTTGAGCAGATGTAGTCTCTAGCACACTAGACACAAATAATAGAGTCCTGGCTAACTGGAAACCCTCAGAATTGTGCCAAAAACCCAGGTTGTTACCTGCTTCCTGCCCTTTGTCTGTATACACATTGTCAGGACATGTTGCTTCCCATGTACATGCCCACATGACAAGGGTTGCATGCCATTTGGACCCAATGGGCAACAGTGCCATATGTTCTCAGCTGATTGGATAATGTATGCATATATGGCTGTGAGCATCCACATTAAACTAGATCTGTACCCCAATGATGGTCTCCCGAGTCTGCTTCCCAGATAATTTGTTGCTCTCAACCCCCAGGCACAGGAGCAAAGATCCCCACAAAGCTGAGCAGGGTAAACTACAAAATGTAAATTTTTTTGTTTTTTTTGTTTTTTTGTTTTGTTTTGTTTTCAAGACAGGGTTTCTCTGTGTAGCTTTGCACCTTTCCTGGAACTCGTTTTGGAGACCAGGCTGGCCTCAAACTCACAGAGATCCACCTGCTTCTGCCTCCCGAGTGCTGGGATTAAAGATGTGTACCACCACTGCCTGGCCAAAATATAAATTTTGAGGAGAGAAAGAGCACCAGAAAGTGGAATGGAGTTAAGTCCTGTGTTTAAGGAGATAAACAGATTAAGATATGAAGGAAGGAAGTGGTGACCTCAGGGCAAGATCCTGCCCAGCTAAGTGTCCAATTTGTGAAAAGAAACTAAAGAAGAGCTTAGCACTGGGTGCTGTGGGACACACCTATAATTCCAGCACTGGGAAAGCAGAGGCTGATGAATTGCTGAGTTTGAGGCCAGCCTTGTCTAGAGATCCAGTTTCAGGATGGTCAAGTTTAGACAGTGAAGGACAGAAAGCTAGTGAAAATGTAATTGAACAGAGTGGCCATGCTCCAGCCCTAGTAAGCAGCAGAACTTCAGCCATGTGGTTCTGGCTTTAGAGACAAGGAGAGAAGAAATGGATTATGGAATTTGCCTCCACATCTAAGGACAGTCACCGAGGCCAGGAATGTGTCAGGGGTATGCCTGAACAGGGGCCTAGAAGAGAGGCCATTGTGTGAACCTGTGGCGTTGATAGATTGCCTTGGAGACCTCAAGATGTTAGAGATTCCAGAGTTGTGGGATACCTGCCGAGGAGAGCTGCTAAGAGGAAGTAGAAACAGCCCAAAATAATGAAGTGTGGTGCAGTCAACAAAGCTGAAAGGAGTTGGAGATCTGAAGAGTGTTTTGACATCAGACATGGAAGTATAGAAATTGGAGTTTGCCCAGCTGGTTTTCAATCTTGCTTTGGTCTAGCATTTCATCACTAGTTTCCTTCACTACATTTTGGAGTGGTAATATATATACAATGTCATTATATGTTGGAAGTATGTGATCTCCTTTTTGATTTTACAGGGGATTACAGTTAAAAGGTTGCATGAATCTCAGAAGAGATTTTGAACTTTGGACTTTAAAATATTGTTAAGACTGTGATAGACTATGGGAACTTTTGAAGTTGGACTAGATGAATTTTACATTATGATACTTTTACAAGTTTATGGGTGCCAGGGAGTAGAATGAGGTAGTTTGAGTGTAATTGGCCCCCATAATCTCATGGAGAGTGGCACTATTAGGAGGTGTGCCTTTGTTAAAGTGGTTATGCCTTGTTGGAGGAAGTGTGTCTCTGTGGGGTGGGCTTTGAGGTGTTGTATGCTCAGGATACTGCCCAGTGTCTCAGCTGACTTCCTGTTGCCTGCAAGCCAAGAAGTAGCCAGCACCATTTCTCCCTGCATGCTGCTGTGCTCCCCACCATGATGATAATGGACTGAACCTCTGAAACTGTAAGCTGCCACCCCAATTAAATGTTTTCCTTTATAACAGTTGGCATGGTCATGGTGTCTCTTCACAGCAATGGAAACGTTAAGTAAGACAGTTCAGTACCTGCAGATATCCAAAGAGATTATCAGCAACCCTAGAACTGGAGTTATGGACCACTGTGAGATAACTGACGTGGATAAAGATAACCAAACCTGGGACCTCTGGAAGAACAGCAAGTGTTTTTAACAACTGAGCTATTTCTCAAACTCCTTATAGTATTTCTACAGCCATAGCGTTCTAATTTATTCTTCTTTTTGTAACTGGAGATTTAACCCGGGGCCTTGTATATTGGCACAAAGCTCTACCACTGGGGTATATCCCCATGCTTTTGTTTGTCTTGTACTTGCCTTTATCACCATTTCACCACTATAAAGCATCTCATCACAGTCACCTCAGGGCAAGTCTCCAGATGCTGTTTTGTAGACGATTTTCTAAATGGCCTTATTAAATAAAAACCACTTAGCCAAATATAGGTGAAAGCCTTAGAGATCAGTGAAATAGGAATAGCCACCAGGAAACCTTACCTCACCAGCTCTGCAGCTTCCAAATGTGAGCTACTTCCTGTCTTACCCATCCGTGTCTTTATTGCCTTGCTGTTGTGCCCTCTTATTGGCTATCTTACCCCAGCTACCTCACTTCCTTGCCTGTCTGTACAGACCTCCAGGTCTCTATGGTTGGTACTGGGATTAAAAGCGTGTGTCACCACGCTTGGCTCTGTTCCCTAGTGCGACCTGAACACACAGAGACCCTGCTGCCAAGTGATTGGATTAAGGGCATGTATGCTACTGCTGCCTGACTTCTATGTTTACTTAAAATGGCTTGCTATTTCCTCTGTTCTCCAGGCAAACTTTATTAAAGTACAAATAAAGTATCACCACACTACTTCTTGAGCAAGATATTCTTAGGAATAATTTTATATAAATACATATACATTATATAATATGTATATAATGTATATATATTTACGTGCAATAACAAATAGTGAAAGAAGCCAGAAGTTTGAAAGAAAGCATGGAGTATTATATAGAAGGGTTTGAAAGGAGGAAAGAGAAGGGAGATATGTTATAATTATATTACACTCTAAAATATTTTTTAAGTAAAATGAAATTCTCCATCTTGGATTGTATCCTAGACATTGCGATTTATATGTGTAATGATCCTATTCTTGTATGTTTTTGTAAATATTGTTATGGCTTATGCTATTATTTTACTTGGTTGTCAGTTAACTTAGTTGAACTCAAACTCCAAACTCCATCTCCTTAGTCACAGTATCCAGCTGAAACTTCTTTTATTTCTTTGTCTTTAGTGAGGTACTTTGAGTTCACTCTGTTCATATATAATTCAACAATTGCTGTTTATTTGCTTAGGGCTTATGAACAAAACATTGAGTTCTGTCTCTGTAGCTCTCTCTGTCTTTTTTTTTTTCAGACTTACCAATTCCCAGCTGCTTTGATGTCCTCAGACCATGTCCTTCTGGCTCCTCCACAGAAGTTTTCAGTGTCCTTTCTGAGCTCTGGGTGTTCCTGTAGGGATGGATTTGAAAGCACTGCTGTGCAAGAAACCATAAACTGGAATACACCCTGTATCAATTGTTCTCTCAGTTGTTGACCTAACTGCTGTATCTTTCTGGTTTTGTTTACATTTTAGTACATTCACAAAGTTACTTGGATTTTTGCAACTTAGAAAAAAAAAGTTTGTGTTCAGAATTGATGATAATCGTTTATTGGGGATCAGTGAAGTGATGTAAGTGATGTCCCATTACCAGGACATTGCACTTCAGTCTATGGTACCATGTGTTTCTTGTCAGTCTGTCTTCAAAACTAAAGACTGGGCTCCATTTCATTATCTACTTTGCTGTTCAGTTTTCTTTTGATGTTTTTGTCGACTCTTTCACCACGATATGTACTTAGTTTGGTCAATGTGTTTTTTTATACCATCTTCTAGTCTAAATTATCATCATGTCTTTGTTACAGTATTTAGAGAAATCAAGATGGATCTAAGCTGGAAACTCTCTCCCTCCTGGCTAGTGTTCACAGTGCCAGACGAGCTATGATGGCTGATTCATTGGCATAAATACACACCAAAGTGGGAACTTGGATGATTTCAGCTGCTGGCTGCTGGAGAAGGGATAGTCACTATTTTGGGTGTGGGTTGAGTAGCCATTTAAAAGTTATCTAGTTTCCAGTGTATGACTCCACAGTAATACACATATGTGCCACACTAATTCAACACAGTGGGTTGAAAATATAATTAATTAAGTACAAAATTAGAACATGAAGTTGGGAGGGAGATGTAATGCTAGGGTCTTTAGGGGAGTTGGGGAAGAGAATGAGGGGTGAGAATGACCAAGATAAACAGTTTTCATACATGTTGTTTTTAAAGAATAACTTCTTTTAAGAAGAAAAAAAATCAAACTTAAGAGCTAGAGGATATGTAAGAGTTTTCTGAAATGCTGCCATTCACATATGACTTGGGCAGTACAACCGTGAACACACAGCAGATATATATATATATATATATATACCTGCAAAGATGACGACTTCCGACTTCCTGCCGTGGGTAGAGGAGTTACCCATGAGGCTCTGTTCCTTCCTAGGTATCAAATGACACTTAGTGGTTGTATCATTTTCTCTAATGGTTATGTCACTGGAGGAGTAGGTGGGAAGAAGTTCAGAGGAAAGAAAAGGACATACCAGAGGGTAGGGTAGGATAATATAATTACAAAGCATTGTATATGGATGTGAAACTTGCGTAAGGAATAAATAAGTTTTAGAAAGCACACAAAATGGGTTTTTATAACAATTGTTTACATGTATAGCCTGAGAAACTTTTTTGCTCTCCATTCCTAACTTTCCCCATCTACTCTCCTGCTTCTGTTGGTATGTTTTTCTTTTCCTCATATTTACTTAATTATAACTGTGTAGACAAATTTCTAAATGGACTTATTAAATAAAAAGGAGCCAAATATAAGGGTGAAAGCCTTAGAGATCAGGAAAATAGTGATAGCCACCAACCTTACCTCTCTAGCTTTGCAGCTACTAAAAAGTGAGCTACTTCCTGTCTTACCCATGCCTTTATTGCCTTGCTGTTCTGCCCTCTCATTGGCTCTTAGCCCAGCTACCACACTTCCTTGTTATTGCCTGTCTGTACAGACCTCCAGGTCTCTATGGTTGGTGTTGGGATTAAAGGCGTGTGTCACCACACTTGGCTGTTCCCTAGTGTGTCCTTGACACACAGAGACTCTGTCTGCCATATGATCGGATTAAGGGCATGCACTACCACTGCCTGACTTCTATGTTTATTTAAAAATGGCTTGCTATTTCCTCTGATCTCCAGGCATGCTTTATTTATTAACATACAAATAAAATATCACCACATTTCAGCACAAATAATATCACCACATAGCTGACCATGTTCTCAGCTTCTTCTATAGTCTACCTGGAACATCCTTCTGACAGATCCTTGCAGCAGCCTCTGGTGATTTCTGCCCTTGACCTCAGAGTTGCCTTTTCCTGGGAACCTTGCTGAAGACACTCACCTCAGTGTACTTTGTTCTATTCTGTTGTTCGTTATTCATTTTTTTTTAAAATTTTTTTACAATATTTGTTGCCCTTGTTGGGCACCAAAATGTTGTCATTGGTATTTTATAGTCTTTTGTGGGGCCTGCCACCCAACTCCCAAATAAATCACTCATGGAGGCTTATTCTTAATTATGAAAGCCCGGCCTTAGCTTGGCTTATTTTCTTGTCTGCTTTCTTAACTTAATGTCTCATCTCCCTTTTGCCTCTGGGCTTTTCCTGTTCTCTAACTTCTATAAATCTTACTCTTACACCATGGCTTGGTGTACACGGGTGGCTGGCCCTTGGAGTCCTCCTCCTTCTCTGGCTGCTCTTCCCCTTCTTCCAGATTTCTCCTTCTATATATTCTCTCTGCTAGCCGGCCCCACCTGTCCTTCCTCCTGCCTTGCTATTGGCCAGTTCTTTATTAGCCCATCAGGTGTTTTACATGGGCACAGTAACACAGCTCCACAGAGTCAAACAAATGCAACATAACCAAAAGTAACGTACCTTAAAATAATATTCTATTATACTATTCCATTTATTTTCTTCATGCAAGAACAAGCTGTTAGCTTACTTTATTTAGTCCTGTACATGAATGTTCTTAGAGAATATAGACTTGAAATGAGTATGTAATAGAAATATGTTTAATCAGGTTGTTCATGTAGATCTCAGCCATTTCTCCGTCATTGGGCGATCCTCATGTCTTTCTTGGGGTCCTGTTTTCCAGGTAGTCTCCCTGGTGATGTGAGTAGCAGTCCAATCATCCTTGTTCCACCTCTAGTATCCTCCTATGAGTGAGTACATACCATATTTGTCTTTTTGAGTCTGGGTTACCTCACTCAGGATGATTTTTTCTAGATCCATCCATTTGCCTGCAAACCTCATGATGTCACATGAGTGGGAGTAATGAAGGGCGAGGGGCGAGGGAAAGAGAGCCTGTGGGAGCGGGAGATCCCAGCTGGATCAAGAACAGAGAGTGAGAACAAGGAATAGGAGACCATGGTAAATGAAGACCACATGAGAAAAGGAAGAAACAAAGTGCCAGAGAGGCCCACAGAAATCCACAAAGATACCCCCACAATAGACTACTGGCAATGGCCGAGAGACAGCAGGAACTGACCTACTCTGGTGATGGGATGGTCAAACACCCTAATAGTTGTGCCAGAAAGCCCATCCAATGACTGAGGGATCTGGATGCAGAGATCAACAGATAGGGCCCGGGTGGAGCGCTGGGAGTCTAATTAGTGAGAAAGAGGAGGGTTTATATGAGCGAGAATTGTTGAAACCAAGGTTGGATAAAGGGCAGGGACAAATAGCCAAATGAATGGAAACACATGAGCTATGAACCAAAGGCTGAGGGGCCCCCTGCTGGATCAGGCCCTCTGAATAGGTGAGACAGTTGATTGGCTTGATCTGTTTGGGAGGCATGTAGGCAGTGGTACCAGGTCCTGTGCTCATTGCATGAGTTGGCTGTTTGAAACCTGAGGCTTATCCAGGGACGCTTGGCTCAGTCTGGAAGGAGGGGACTGGACCTGCCTGGACTGAGTCTACCAGGTTGATCTCAGTCCTCAGGGGAGGTTTTGCCCTGGAGGAGGTGGGAATGGAGGGTGGGCTGGGGGAAGGGGAGGGGGGCAGGAGGGGGGAGAACAAGGGAATCCCTGGCTGATATGTAGAACTGAATGGTATTGTAAAATAAAATAAAAGAGAAAAAAAAAGGTCCTAGGAATCAAAAAAAAGAAAGAAAGAAATATATTTAATCAATTGTGATGTCAGTTCACAATTCTTATGAATTTAGGTTAAAAGGTTATGTTGAATGTTTATTCTAAATGGCTCCTTAGTCATTTTGAATAATTCAAAACCCTATATTATTCAAAATATATAATAATTTATTTACCTTTTTTCTGTTATTATGTTACATTGTCTTGGCTAAGTATATTGCGACAAATTCTTATATATTTGTGGAAGAATCCCATATTGCCATAATGATATGTGTATTTTCTATTAATAGCAGTTTGCTGAGAATATCCCTTAATTTGTCTCACCACTTTATTTAATATCTTAGAATTCCCAAATTCAATTTCAAGTAGAATGAAAATGCTTCACTAATGTGTATGCTCATCTGGTATATCAGATGTCTAAGACTCTACATGAAGTCTACTCACAAACCACTGCATCAACCGTCAAGCCACTGAGGCACAAAACATAATGTAAAAGCTATTGAGAACTTTCAACCATTATTATGAATTGTTGTCAATAAATAGCTGCTTTCCTCAAATTAAGCCAAAATCTGTTTTGTGTATACTACAGGTATCTTGGCAATTCTTTTTGAAAAATTATGTAGCAATGAATGCTGTAGAGTTATTAAATGAAGAAAATATTAAAGACACAACATGTATTGCAATTTAAATTTAAATTTGGACCAATGTGTAGCGGGCACCCAGATTTTAACACAATTGACACCATTTTAGAGGCACCATTCTGACCTTAAAAACTATCACCTAGGACTCAATACCTGCCAAAATAAAAAAAAAAAACTTGCTTTTGCCTGATTTAAAAACAACAACAATTAAGCATTGCTTTTGTATTTCAGAGTAGAGAGAAGCTCAGTTTAATGGCACTTTGACAACTTTTCTAATGATGATAAAATGAAATTGATCAAATGTACATTAGAGATTTTAGACTCCAGAACATTCAGCAGTGAACAGGGAATTATTTCTGAATAGGATATGATTTGTCAAAATGACTGCATACACAGCAAGACGGTTCCCATGAAAGCTCCAGTCTCCCTGGATCATGTTACATCTCTTCTTTTTCATTTCTGTTTTCCCAGGGCACTTGCAATGCCTGTGATCTGCGGTTCCTGTCTCATGAGAATCGGATGCTTTTACTTCACTGTGTGTAGATGACAGAAGGTCTGCAGATGGGATCTTCCAACTCAGGAATTATGTGATTCTTTCCTACATGGAAGGAATTCATCTCCTCAATAATTTTTTGCAGATCTTACCTGAGCCATACAGTCATTATACAGAGAGACAGAGAAACACAAATTGTTCCCAGCACATCTGGTGATACACAGCTATATTGATAGGGGAGCATACACATTTAAAAATGAGTAAACATTCCAATATATTTGTGTATATGTATGTTATATACCTACACAAACACACACACAATTTTATTATATATATATGTCACACATACTTTACCTTGAAGTTAAAGATGAAAATTAGATTTGATAAGCAAAGCATTTTCATTAGTAAAGTCTTAAATTTGGGGGCATTGTAATTTCGGTGAGGTTTTTTTTTATTTTATGAACAATGGTTTACTGCTGTAAACTAATAAATGTATGGGATTTTTACAGAATGTGCATATAACTTGTAATTTTACGTTTACGTATTTATTTAATTAATATGAGTATTTGTAGGGTCATGCATATGGAGGTCAGAGGACAACCTATAGAGATTGGTTCTCTCCATCCACTACATAGTTTCTGAGACTCTAATTCAGGTTGTCAGCTTTGAAAATAAGCACCTTACCTGCTGAGCTATCTCACTGGCCATAACTTTTATTTTTAATAAACAGCCTCTGAAAAGGAAGTAGGAGGTCTATTGTGACGATTTCCTCAACTTATACTGCCATCTTAGTGTTTTTACTTCCCATTATGTTGACAAAATCACCACATTAACACAATTGTCTGTAATATGACTGCAAAATTATGGTGCTGCCTCAATAGACCATGAAGAAATGGTTCTATTAGTAAAACATTTCTTTACAAATTGAATTATTATATCATCACTTATTATGGAAAGAATAAAGAAAGGAACTCTTAGATGAAAACATGACAAAATACTTCCAGAAGTGTTATTTTATTTTTATTGTTGCTAGCTGGGTAATTACTTCCATCATAAGAGTAATGACAATCTCCCCTGAGTTTTGGGAATCTATAATATCATCTGTTTGTACACAGTTTTGAAGACTGTGTGATTGCCACTAAACCCAAGAGATGTGTTGTTCCTATTTTTTTTCCTCAACAATCTCTCTCCCATGGCTCTTGGGAGAAATTCACATGATCATGAGAGTATAGTAATCTTAGGTTCCACTGTATCATGGTCTTCAGAGAGAATATTGAAGGCAACTGATTAAAAAAAAGTCATTCAGAGTGAGATAGTTTCAGCAATCCAATTTCCCAGTGCATAAAAATGTTTTTGCTTTAAAAACTATCCATATTCATGTAAACTCTGGGCATCACAGTCATGCACAATGATGCCACACTACAGCGGAAACAGGGTGATGTGTTTGTGTTTGCCTTCACTCATTTTTTAGTAAAGGCATAATCTTCCTTCGTGAATTATTGATAGTGGCAGCTGCCCTCATAGAATTGAGTGTGTGTGTGTGTGTGTGTGTGTGTGTGTGTGTGTGTGTGAATGTTTGCTTTGAGTGTGTCATGGAAAATGATCTGAACAACTATTTGCTGTCCTATTTGAAACCCTCAACAGAAAATTCATTCCTGCATCAGTACCACAGAATGCAGCCAACAATCCTTTCCACAGTCTTGTTTTAACGTTAGTCTCAAGTAGGGTGCTATCAAAGAGCTATGTTACATATCGCATAAAATTGTGATTCCTCAAGTTAAAATTCTCACAATTAGGGAAAACTATGACCTTAGAGTAAATATGAGGGTTTACTGTAATGTACAATCATTAAAAATGAAAGTTAGTAGTAAAGTGATTTTTTTTCTAAAATATATTTTTATCTCTCAAAATATAACAAAAGTACCACTTCTACCATAGACAGTGTGGACTTTGTGTTAAAGATTGCATTTGTGTGATTTCAAGGTTTCTTTTTTCTTCTTCTTAACTTTACAGATCTTTTGCTTGTCTATGTTTCCTATTTTGTTTTTATGGGTTATCTTTGTGTTCAAATGTGTGCATCTCAGCATCTATATATGTTTCTTATGACTTTGTTTTTTTTTCTTGTTGGTTTGTGCATTTTGTTTTATTCTGGTTTATTTGTTTTTATTTATCTTATTTTACTTTATTACTATTATTATTGTGTTTATTGTTATTGCCATTATTGGATACTTATTTGTATTTTAATGAGAGAAAAAAGTGTGAATTTGAGTGGGTGGTAAAGAGGAAAGGATGTGGGCGAAACATTTTCGTTTGTTTGTTTGTTTGTTTTTCGAGACAGGGTTTCTCTGTGTAGCTTTGTGCCTTTCCTGGAACTCGCTTTGGAGACCAGGCTGGCCTCGAACTCACAGAGATCCACCTGCCTCTGTCTCCCGAGTGCTGGGATTAAAGGCGTGCGCCACCACCACCCGGCGGGCGAAACATTTTCAATTGAAACAAAATGACATCATGTGACATGGGCTCATGTGCTAATGAGTTATTCTGTACATCTGCAGCTATCATGTTAGAGGATTTATCACAATTAGAAAAGGGGGCACCAAAGCGAGATCGAACCGATTCCATCTTAGGTTTACTTTGTATTGTTGAGACAGGGTTCCATTCAGCAGTCCACGCTGGCCTCAGACTCAGTTATTCTCATGCCTCACTTTCCCAAGTGACGGAATTATAAGCCTGTGCCACCATCGCCGACCATAATTCCCTTGTACTGTTCAATTTACTTAGTATTGTATCTTCGGGTGTTTCATGGATAAACAGATTGAAAAAAAATGTTTCTCATACTCTGAGACCTCATAACCTTGGGAGAGAAGATACCTTAAAAGTCTAAATCCTCTAATATAGCATCACAATTATATAAGTGAAAGAAATATTTAGTTCAACAGAGGAACTGGGGAAAAGTAATGAATAGAGCTGAAGTTTCAGCAGGAATGTTAGAGAATGACTGACCACGGGTACAAATTCTTCAGTTGGACAGCAGAGATATGAAGAAGAGCCGTTCAGAATACTGAGAGAGATGCTCAGGAAACTGGTAGAGGTATACTGTATGTATCATAAGAGAAGTATGTTGAAAATAAAGATAGACAGGTATTAAGAAAATTATAATAGGCTTTCGATGAAATGCCAGCAACTCTCTTCCAGTTAAAATGAATGCAAGCTGGCATTTGTGAGGTGGGGTTTAGTTGTCACTTACCTAAGCTAGAAATCAAATCTTACTGCAGTAGGTCAAACTTAGAGGACTGAATTTTCATGAAACTCCAAATGAAGAGATAATACTGGAGTTTAGTGCTTGTTTAGGGATGATGAGAACATAAACAGTCTGTAAACACGAGACAAGGTTTGAGGCTGAAGGTCACAAAATTTTGTGAGTGGATCCAGCAGCAGAGTAAGGGGAAAACAAACAAAATAATGCCTGTTTTTTTTTTTTAATTTAATATGCATGGAAGGAGAGATATATTTCTTGAGCAAAGTTATTCATGTTACATGCTGAAAATGATCTATCACCTTGGTCTAAGTAACATTTTTAAAACAAAACAAACAAATTGGAGTGTAGATGGTCCCTGTCCCAATTTTGAGAGTCTTACAGATCTTGCTTAGTTTTAATTAGGTTGAGTGTTAGCTGTCTTATTACTGGGACCAAGTTTCTGACAGAGCAATTTAAAAAGTATTTATTTTAGCTTAGTGTTCCAGGTGACATAGTCTGTCACCTTGGGAAAACACAGCAGCAGCAGCAGCAGGAGGAGGAGTTTGGCTAAGAGTCATCAACAAGAAGCCATGGGAGATGAACATAAGTGCTCAGCTTCTTCCTTCTCATTTAGTATGTGACCCTGATCTTTGGACAGACACTACCCACATTTAGGATAGCCACATGGAGAGGTTTGTCTTCTTAGTAATTCCAGCTAGACCTGTCAGCTAGAAAATAAAAAGACATTGAAAGTTGGCTGTCAGCATTCCTAAAATATTTTATACACACATTTGATAAGAAGAGATATTTCAGGTATCTTTTTTTTGCCTCTGTTTTTAAAGTACGTTCATCAACAGTTTCTTTTGAGGTGTATATATTCTTAACTTGAGGAAATTTTTCACTGAAAGAAGCATTTTCAGGATCATGTCTATAAAATATTTTCCTAATCCAAATCCATGTTGTTTCCTGGGTTGTCTTCTAGTATTCTTGTAAAGTAAGTTTCACATTTACAAGTGTGGTTTGTTTATAGGTGTGTTTAAAATTGTGTGAAATTTTAATATAAACTGTTACTATATTATGCATATATATTAATTCCATCACTACTGTGTTTTAAGTATCTTTTCAGTGAATTGTTCCACATTTTTTAGAAACCCAGAGCCTTTTAATGAACCCAACATACTATCTGAACTATTTCCTAGTCCTTGGACTGATAAAGCAATTGAACTGTAACCAAGAGCTTCATAAAAGGTCTTGAAGTCAGGCAATGAGAATGTTCTAACATTTTCTTTGTTTCATGATTTTTTGAGGGGGGGCAGTCCACCTAGGTCGTTTGTATTTCCATTGGAATTTGGAATCAGGTGCATATCCCTACAAAAAAAGTATTTTGGAAAAATCGCTACAAGGAGCTTATATAAAATTAAATAATTTTGATAAGCCCACTTCTTCCATGTCACTTGTGTCAACAGGGACCAAACATTGCCCGGGTGCCTGGCACTCATTGTTCCACTGAGACACACATCCCACAGGTAAGCTGTTACCAGCTCCGTTCCCACAAAGCCACATTTTTCTCTTTCTTAAACTTTAAGTAATCTGAGAATGAACATCTCAGAATCATGGGGAAAAAAAGAATTTTCTATCAGTACTTTCTTTTTCTCATAACCATTAACAATTGTTTTCAAGCAATTACAAGGTATTCAACTAATGAGGATTTCATTTTGCTATTCTTGTTGCTCATATTTCCAAGATTAGAAGTGGGATGTCCATATTATTTTTTTTTAAATGACTGACTTTATGTGTGTTGGCACCCTGATTTGGGGTATAATTTTGATCAAATATTTTACACTTGTGGGCTTTCTGAGTTGGTAGCATGAAAATTAGAACAGTAATTATTTACTTCCTTGGCTTATGCAGAGCAGCAGTTATTGTATGAAATGGAAAATCATAGCATTTATTGAAACCCAACATGCAAAACCAATATGCTTTCTCTTATTCCCACAAAACTCCCATACAGGCAGGCATTTGATAGACTACTTTTCAGCACTGAGACTGAGGGAGACAAACAACTTACTGACTATTATACAACTATTGAGCAATAGTGTTGTTCAAATCCAGATCTTCCTGACATGGGATGGTACATGTTCCATGTTTTAACACTGTTTGCATTGCTTGTTCTTTTGATGGATAATTCTTACAGAGTTTAGAAGGTGTGTTCAATCTTTTTATATTGTGATACAATGCTACCATATACAAAGTTTACACTCAAGATCATGCAACCTAGTCCCTAACTACATCCAAAACATTTGTCTTTGTACCCATAGATAAGTGTAGTCCTCACATTCAACAAGAAAACTTCCTGTTGCAATAGGCCACTACGGAAGACCACAACCAATCAAAATGCAGATTTGTGCATTTCAATGGATACACCTAAGGGTCAGGAAACATTATTGAAGAGGCAAAAATAGTGCAAGAGCCAGAGGATCAGGGAGTTGATGGGGGAATGTCTTTTTGTATGCTGTGAAAATATGTTGCTCTGATTGGTTGATAAATAAAACTGTTTGGCCAATGGTGAGGCAGAATAGGATTAGGAGGACATTCTAACTAGAGAGGAGGAAATTAAAAGGCAGAACAGGAGGATGCTGCTAGCTGCCACCATGAGAAGCAAGATGTAAAGATAGTGGTAAGCCATGAGCCACGTGGCAAAGTATAGATTTATAGAAATGAGTTAATTTAAGATGTAAGATCTAGCTAGCGAGAAGCCTGAGCCAATAGGCCATACAGTTCATAATTAATATAAGCCTCTGTGTGTTCATTTGGGTCTGAGTGGCTGCAGGACTGCAAGGACACGGGAGCCAGGTGGACACAGGAAAAGTTCCAGTTACAGGGAGTTTTCTGTAAGACTGTTTCCTAGGAATGTTAGAAGCTTCCCCATAGTCTCACCAACATGACTACCTAACATGAACTGAACAAGAACAACAATAGTCTTGACAAAGTGTGGGAGAAAACCTGCAAGGCCTTAACCCTACACAAAGAACTGCAGTCAGCTACAAAAAATGCTGATAGTAACACATTCCCTAGGGTGGGATACCTTGTTCAATCTTGACGTGGGGTGCGGGAGTTGGTCCTGCCTCAACAGTATGCTAGACTTGGTTGACTCCCCAAGGAAGGTCTTATCCTCTCTGAGGATTTGATGAGGGGTGGTGTGGTGGGAGGGGGGAGTGGGAAGAGGGGAGAGATGGGGAACTGTGGTTGGTATGTAAAATTAAAAAAAAGTCCTTTTCTTTTAAAAAGAAACAAACAAACAAAAGAACGCTGATAGTGGGAGAAATAGTCTTCCCCAGGAAAGAACACAACAATAGCTTGTCCAGTATCAGGTGGTCAGCCCTGAGAATGTGAATGTAAGTAAGTGGCCCTTATATTTATGAATATATGTATATTTGCATGTACATGTATGTATGTAGCAGCAGTGAAGGAAGGGGGATGCTAAGAATTTGTGGGGGACCAAAGGAAGGTGTTTGGGAGGGTTTGGAGGGAAGAAAGGGAGGGAGGAATTGATGTACGTGTATTATATTTCAAACACACAAAAAAAGATGAAGTGGACAAAAAACATGCACGCAAGCAACAAAAAGGCAAAGAAATCCACTTATGTTTTAGGTAAGCACATTATTTTGCATTATACCTTAGTCAGGACTCTTTTTAGAGCATGCAACCCACAAGCCATGGATTTTCCATGTCTATGAGACCCTGTTTCCGGACTCCTGAGGAACTAGAGGTAAGAGAGAGGAAAGATCGCTGCGCTTCAAATCAGATCCCACACCCTTTGTCACCTTACCTGTAATCGAGTCTCTTCAGCACTCCGGTGTATTTCGTCCCTTTAATCAAAGAGCACACGTGAAGGTTAAATGAAACAGGACACTTCCATATGCCTTACATTCTGTAAATTAATGAATTTTGTAAACATACTTCTTTAACTCACATAAACCATTGCACCCCTTCTTTTATCACAAAATCTACGTGATAACCTATGATAGAGACACAGCTGGAGCTGTATATGTTCCATACCATGGTAAGTCTTCACCAAATATAGCAATAACCTTGGCATTATGGTCTGTCAGCAAACAAGAAACTAGCTATTATTTCTTTAACACAAGTCCTGCTGACTCTTGTGTTTACATGTAAACTCAAATATGCTCTAGATTCCAGTTTACTTGGTATTGTGTGACTTTTTTGGGGATATGTAAAAAAACAAAAAAAAAAAAAAAACAAAAAACATCTATTTGCCCCAGATAGGTCACTGAGAACAGATTGAAGACTCAAGAAACAAATCCACCTAAGGCTAGTTTAGTGAACCCATGGCTTTTTCAAGTTATTTGCAGGAGGATTAGTAAGGGCTTACTTACAAGTACATGGATGACTTGAAGTAGCCCTATGCCCAAAATATGCCCCTGGCATGCAAGATGACTTAGGAAAGCTATATCTATGGAATTCCAGTAAAACATATAGGCAGCATGCTGGTCTGAGACTCACTTATTCCCATCAGTTGATATCGGTGGCCTCAAGATACACTATCAGTTTCATCTTTCTGAGAGGAATAAATTTTCCTTACTTCCCAATCCTTATGAGCCTCTCTTCTCACTCTCTGACCAAATGCTTCAATTTGGAGGGAACTGACGTATAATGGTCTCTCTTTGCTCAGCCTTTTAGGTATCTTTCTTGAAGCATTTAATTTTTAGTTCTAAGATAATAGTTATGAAACTCACACATATAGGTACTTCTTGGCAAATATTATTGGAAATGACTAGATATCTAAACTCAACATTAAAACAAACATTATCCAACAGGCTACTGACTAGAGAGCTACATCCCTTAGACCTGTAACACTGTCCATGTGCCTGGTCCTCTGGAGTGATAAAGGAGAGAGGATGCTGAGAAGAGAAGATGATGCTGATATGCATGAGCTATTAGACTGACTGAGAAAAGATTATGTAATTTTAGAATACATTTAACATTTCAAGATATTTAAATAATAAAATAATTATCATAAATCTTTTCACCCTTTCTGATTTTCTATAAACATAATTAGATATTCCATTTTTCTTCTATTACTGATTTGCCCATGAGTTTTTGAAAAGAGTTTGCATTTGTGATTAAATCGTTTTAGTGTTCACAGTATAAAATAAGGGTCAGCAATCTCAGAAGAATGGTTATTAAACTATTTTAATTTCAGCTTAATTGCTAATACAAGGTAGAGAAACTTAGAGAGATGAGTTGTCTTATGAGTCTATCAAATTGGAAAAATGGAGAATTGAAAACCAAATGATATGCAAATTTGACAATGTACAGATAATAGAACAGATTAAAATAAAAGGATAGTATTTGAACTTTTTTCTGATACAAAAGTTTTAGAAACAACAGAAATGACTTAGGAGGGAACAAAAAGCACTTCATTAGTAGTCATAGGGTTTAATCCCAGGACACAAGGCTAAACTAACTTCCTGCTAGAGGTATCTGTCACAGTGTAAACTGAATGGTTGTGTTTCATTATTGGTATGTTCATAAACATCCATGCAGCATGGAATTTTAAAAAAGAAAGCATTAAAAATGCAATGAGAGAAAAGAGTTTCACGGACACAAATTTCTCTAAGGCCAGAGATCAACAAGTCCAGAAGAAAGTCATTTGAAACTACAAATGGCTGCCAAAAATTCATTTCAAACACATCCTCTCTTTGTGTGTAAGACTCATCCTCTTAAAATGTACATTCCATAAAAATAGAAAGAAAATTATCACCTTTCCTCCTCCTGGAACATTTGATAAGAGATGATAAAACCTAAAAATGCTGTCTTAGAGAAGTCCGTGAACTGCTATTTTTACATTATATGACTTGATTGACTATGCAAGTTCTTTGACCAAATATGCCTGGGCATCCTCTGCAATTCTGCACTTCAGTAAGTCTGTTATTGTTCTGGTCTATGCCACTATAAGAATAACATGATGAAACAGTCAAGTATGGTTTACTCAAGCCATAAAAATAGGGAAGGGGCCATGTTTCTTCTATATGCATACATATAGTATATCTCCTGCCTAGTCTTTATTATGTGAATAAATCATAATTGGCTAAATTAGTGCATTGATCATATTGTAATAATTTGACACTACCATTTTTCAGGAGAAAATGTTATTCTTCCACCTAGCTAAGATTAATTACACTAGAGACAAAATAACTCCTGATTGGTTAGAGAAAAGGTTGAATGGGAATTTTCATCGAATTGAATTCTCACACTCACTAAGCTTAAGCCCTTTTGTTACAAATGATGTTTAAAAACTATATTTTGTCTACCATCCTTTGTCCTTGTTCTTTCTAAGTTCATTTTGATAGGTTAAACCCTATCTTACTCTGTAAAGACTCACATTTCGGTGACCTATATGCTACTGCAAGGCAATCTTTTCCTCTTGCCTTTCATTCACGAGTTCTTTGCAGTTGACTGTACCTGAAGCATGCTCTTCCTGAGTGTACTATTGTGTGTGTCTCTTTCCATCCTGCCCAAGGCCCTGGAATGACATTCATGCAGATCTCTTACTGTATTTTGCGCAGCGCTGTGAAGGAAGGAGAGAATAAATGAATTTACTGTTACATTCCATTATTCAAATACTGAAAGTTTAGCATTTAGGAGAACTGTTCTTTTTGTGTGACATTACACTGCTGTAATTGTCACTACTTTTTGTTTGATTTTTTTTTTTTTTGAGAATTTTATGTACGAGTGCTATTTGAAACAACTTTATTCAGTTGTTTGGGTATTTTCTTTTTCTTTTGGAAGAAATAAGAATTCCATAGATCCCTAAACAACCAGAGCTAATGCTGGGAGGGTTGCACTCTGAAAACCAACAGTGGGACCCCATTGCTGAGGACAATATTCACATAGCTCATTGAATGTAATGAGGTTGAACTAGTGCCTGCATGGAGCCTTCACTCCTACATCCTAGACTCTTGAGCATGGGAAGGTACTCTACAGAAAGAATCCTGAGGGGTTGGGGATTTAGCTCAGTGGTAGAGCGCTTGCCTAGCAAGCGCAAGGTCCTGGGTTTGGTCCTCAGCTCTGAAAAACAAAACAGAAAGAAAGAGAGAGAGAGAGAGAGAGAGAGAGAGAGAGAGAGAGAGAGAGAGAGAGAGAGAGAGAAAGAAAGAAAGAAAGAAAGAAAGAAAGAAAGAAAGAAAGAAAGAAAGAAAGAAAGAAAGAAAGAAAGAAAGAAAGAAAAAAGAATCCTGGACACCAACCCAACCACAAAATCCTCCACCTGCAATATGTCCTGCCTGCATGATGTGCTGGGACAATGGGGATGTCTTACTTGTTTGTGGGGGGCGCAACCAATATCTGGTTCAACTTGAGATCCATTCCACAAGAAGGAGCCTATGCCCTACATTGCCTTGATGGCCAGGAACAGGAGACTGGTAAAAAACCAAAACAAAGAAATCAATGAAATGGTTCGTAATGATATTCTGCTATACTTCTAAAAGAAGAGGCTTCCTCTGGCATCAGATGGGAACAGATGCAAAAACCCACAGCCAGACATAATGTGAAGAGAGAGTCTAAACTGTAGGTTTCCATGGGGTCCCTTCCCTCCCAGATCTGAGAAACTCACCAAAGAGGGGAGGAAAAATTGTGGGAGTCAGAAGGGATGGGGGACACCAGGAGAACATGCCCACCAAATCAACCAAACAGGGCTCACATGGGCTCACAGAGACTGAAACAGCAAGCACAGGGTCTGCATGGGCTTGCTCCAGGTCCTCTGCATGTACATTATGGCTGTTAGCTTGGTGTTTTTCTGGAACTCCTAACAGTGGGAGCATGTGGGGCTTTGACTCTTTTGCCTGCTCTTGGAACTCTTTTCCTCCTATTGGGTCACCTTTTCCAGTCTTGATATATGGGTTTTTAACCTTGTCTTTTTGTATCTTGTTTTGCTTGGTTGCTGTCTCTTGCAGGCCTGCTCTTTCCTGAAAGGAAATGGAGGAGGTACAGGAAGTGGATCTGGGGGAGAGGGACAGAGTGGAGGGAAACTGTGATTGGATTGGATTGAATGAGAGAAGAATCTATTTTCTTTCTTTTTTATTAAAAATTATTCATTTATTTTATATCCCATCCTCAGTCCCCGCCCCCATCCTCTCCTCCCAATCCCTCCTCACCACCCCACTCTCTGTTCCCATCCTCCAATCCACTTCTCCTCTGTTTCTGTTTAGGAAAGGTCAGGTCTCTTATAACTATCAACAAAACATGGCATAACAAGTTGCAGTAAGACTAAGCACCTCCCCATGTATTAAGGCTGAGTAAGGTGATCCAGTATGAGGGGGTAGGGTGCCAAAAACCAGTAAAAGAGTTGGAGACAGGCCCTGTTTCTACTGTTAGGAGTCCCCAAGAGGACCAAGCTACACGGCTGTAACATACATACAGAGTGTTTAGGTCCTTCCCATGCAGGCTCCCTGGTTGTTGGTTCATTCCCTGAGCCCCTAGGAGCCCAGGTTTGTTGATTCTGTGGGTTTTCTTGTGGTGTCCTTGACCCCCCTGGCTCCTTTCTCCTCCTCTTCTGCTGGATTCTCAGAACAACTCAGCCTAATGTTTGGCTATGGATCTCTGCCTCTGCCTCCATCAGTTGCTGGATGAAGCCTCTCTGATGACAACAGGACTAGGCACCAATCTGGTCAGAGGAGATGGCCAGTCCAGAATCTATTTTCAATTAAAAAAAAAAGGAAAACCCAACCAACCAAACAAACAAAAAACTTGAATCCAAAAAAACTCATTTAGTTATCTAAATGATTTAATTAATTATTTAAAAATAGTACTAGATTTGGCAGAATATGGGAATAAAATATTTTGGACTATGCATAAATTATATACAGCACTTTGCAGTAAGGAATTTGGACTTGTTTGTAGAGAGAGTTTGTCTTTGACTTAAGCTCCCATAAAATAATCTAAGAACCTAGAATTTCCAAAGTGACAGAAACATCTCCCTTAATCACTCCATACTTGCTAAATTAATCTAAATAAATGATTCAGGGATGACCAGACATACTCAGTCGTTAATATTTGTGTAATGGTCTTTCCTGAGAGACCAAATATGTAGTTAGTGTTTTGGAGTATTCAGCCATGTGCCTAGCTCAGCCTTATGGACAAGTGTTAGAGATTTACTGTAACAGCATTGACAATAAATCAATCATCTTGTCTATACATGTAATATCAAGAAAAAAATTTCAACATCCAGTTTTATAAAGATGAGTATCTTGAATTATAAAGATGCAGGGTTTTTTTTTTTTCATTTTTTTTTCTACAGCTCCTTGCTCATAACTTTTGTTTATCAAACATGACTTTACTCTGTGGTATAACTATGGATATCTGTTCATCTCACTAAACAGTTAGCTTTTAAAATAAATAACAGCTTCATATCAATTCATATACTACATGCTCAGTTCAAAGTCGTGGTCAATGAATGCTTATATAGTGAATTAATGAGTATCTGGAATATAGCAATTTTAACCAAATTTACTCAGTTGACATATTCAGGTGTTTTATCAGCCTGTTATGTTGTGATTTTGTGGGTTTTATTACTATGCAACCTTTACTCAATAATTATAAATATTTCATACAGTGACTATAGAATACTGCTATGGGGCTAACAGGTATCACATTTTAATTAAGAAAAAAGAGATTTGGGAGACAGAATAATTACAAATATATTGAGCTCTGTTATTTCATTTTGTAGTCTCAAGAAAATTACTCATTTAAGTTTTTATTTCTTCATTATAAAATAGAGAATTACTACATATTTTCTATTGCTATATCATGCCATTATTTAAATGAATGATAGATATTAATACTTCATTCCACTTTCTCCAGATTTATAAGTGGCTAAGCAGAACATATATCATTAAACATATATTTTGAGTATATATGTATGCATGTTTAAATACTTAACACCTACAAATTTATAGAATTATTTATATTTTTTCAATGCTATATGTATTATAGCAAGGTAGACAATAGCTAGCAACGTATTTATTAGTTAAAATCAACAGTGATTAAATATAACACCATTTCTGATTATTTTGTCCAAGTTATGATATCTGATGGGCCCTTTTATATGCAAAATACATGTGACCAAAGTCTCATTCATAAAATGTTTAAATTTGATTCAGTTATGAGTCACAGATGCACCATTATAATTGGAAATCTCTGATACACAGACAAGTTTTATGTTTTTATGGCGTATAATGGCAGCTTGTTTATCAGTTTGCTCACTTTCTCATCTACTTATTTATGGAACAAAATGCACATTGGGCATCCACTGTGTCTCAGGTGCAATGCTAGGTACTGGGGTTACAAAGATGAATTAGGTTGACCTTTACCTCTGGAAATGCTCAGCCAGTGGTTCAAGCTGCTGACTTTTTGAGAACTTAGTTGCATCAATAACAGCTTGCACGTAAAAGTAGACTTTCTTCAGATTGTGCAACACCTTGTGAGGATCTTTAGAAAGAAAGACTGAGAAGAGCTAACAAGGTTGAGCTCCATTGGAAGACCCAGTGTCAAGCTCTTTATAAAGTTTCTGGCAGCTTTATTTTTTTTAATCAGTATTAATCATGGTGATTGTCTCTTAAGCAGCCCAAGATGAAACAAAGTTTAATCTTTATGTATGTGTGGTTCATGAGACTGGGTTTCCAAACGAGTTTAGTGCAATCTGGTGAATGCAACTGATTAACAGCTGATTTGGAGCTTGAGTGTGGGTTATAGGGTGTGGTGCTTTCCATGAGTATGATCTAACATAAGTGCAGTGGAGAATCTGGGTATAGCAGAGGCTATCTGAGAGGCAAAAATGACACAGCAAACCATCTCTTCTCTCTGCTGAGGGCTTGCTTTTGCAATAATTCAAAAGAAAATGATATCTATCAGAAAGATGAATGCTGGATTTTAGTAGCAATAGGGTTTTTTTAATCTATCTTGTGAAGATTTGTCGATTCCAGCATCTAAGCCATATCAAACTATTTGATAAAATTTCTTTCATTAATTTATTATTTCATATGCATTCACTAATTTTTAACTACACTACTTATGTTAATTCCACAGTGTTTAAAAATATTTTTGTTCAAGTTAAATAATTTTTATAATAAATGAGTTTTTGATAATTATATATTAATTATAACTCTCCAAAACAAAGTACATACATCTGGAGAGTTTGAAAAATATTTTAAAATTATGTATAAGGATTTTCTTGATTCATACCTAAATGGCCATGAAGACAAATGTTTGCAAGTAAAAACACATTGTAAAATTTCACACACACACACACAAATTTCTAAGGATAGCTAAGGAAATCAGACTTTTAGAAAACTTCATTAAAGTTTTCGATTTGTTACCCAAACTTGCACCTATCTGTTACACTTATGAGGACATACTAGCAAGAACATATTAATAACACTTAACAGATTGTAAATATGTTTTCATAAAGTGATGATGAAAGAAGATAAATACTCTTATCCAACTTAACGTGTCCTATGGAAGTGTAAACAGCCTTGTTTTGGATTCGAAAATGCTGGCAGAAAACAGTCGACTTGATCTGGTGAGCAGACAGTGAAGTGCCCAGTGAGATACTATTGGGAACAGAGAGGCTGGATTCGAATTCTCTACGAATTCTTGTCTATATTCTGCATAAGGAGAAATAATGAACATGCCTACTACAGGGCCAGACAGGTGGCTATATGACATTCCTCCAAGAGCTGGAGCAAAAATATGTGACCTGCTTGAGTTTGTCAATTTAATTTCTGTAAAAGATCTTCTAATGTGCAGTATTTTAGATCTGCCGAGAATTCTTAGAGAATTCTCTTTGATGAGATTCTAGTTCTAAGTACATCTGCATGTCTACAGGTGAGTGAAATGTCCCTTCCTGCTGCAATTTTTTTTTTCTGATAAAACATGATAAAGTGAATAGAAACGCAGTGGACATAGCGAGTAGGAGACGCGAGAATGGTGCATACTCTGAGCCCAGTGCAGAGCGCGTGAGTCAGCAGGGCGTTTTCAGCAGAGGTCCCTCTAATTTCCCTGTGGAAATGAACAGAGAGCCAGTAAAGTGCCCACTAGGATGCTATTGGGAATACTGAGGCCTCTAGCCCTTACTTCTCTGCTCATAAAGAGCTTTGGCCTCCTGTTTTCCTACATAGTTTTAATAGCTGAAGAGAGGTAGAATTCAAGCAGCTTTAGGGGCAGGCCAAGCCAACCTTCCTCAGAAGATCATGATCATTCAAGGAGGCTTCCAGCTAAGGGGGCACTTGAAGGGTGATTGTATGTTTGTTTTCATGGAAATAATTTTAAAGCAGGCTGGAATAAGTCATTGGAATCAAGAACAGACAATTATTCATTAATGTCTTTCTGAAATTGAGATGCATTAAAAGTAGAATGGTTTTAACAAAGACCCTATAAAATACTGGAATGTGCCTGAAATTGTAGATTATGATTATTTATATCTATAGCAAACATAATGGAGTCTACTGTACTTGATGTCTCAATGCTTAAATGTTAAAAATGCAACCTGTGTCCATGGCCCAGTGCATAGTCCTATTAGGCCCATACTCTCATGATGGCTGGGCAGTCTGGAGCAAAAGGGAGCCCTTTTCACACCCTTGGATAGTTTACATGATTTATATCACTATGACAAGTCAGGGCAAAGTGTATATTCCCTTCCTTATAGTTACTTCCTATTGCCATGGAGTAACACAAAGCAAGGTCACCAGCTCTGTGGGCTTACTATGCAAGAGGAGCTGTGGAAAAAAAAAAAAAAAAAAAAAAAAAAAAAAAGGAGTCACATTTTTCAAGGGACCAAATACATTCTTCATTTTCATGACAAGGTTTCCTAGAAATAAATCAGCACTGTGAGACAAGGCAACAAAGCCAAGTGCAACTAAAGATGAATGCTGTGCCGCAACGGCACAGAGGCATCGACCTTGTATCTGGACAAGATGTACTCATTCTGTGGCCTGCCCTTCAGAGAGCCCCTTATCATGAAGACAAAACACCCGGAGGTGTCTTTGCTCATGCTTTTGGGCTGCTGCTTCGTTGTTGCTTCATAGATGCAGAAGTTGACTCTGGCTAAGAGAGCCCAGGTTCAGAGAATGCGAGAGTCAATGTTTGAACATGGGGTTGAAAGATAAGGGGCAGAGTCATACTTCCCGTCTTAGTGACCTGGCTTTGTTCTACTCCATGTCAATAGGAAATAGCCCTAAGAAAGTAAAGTGAAGAAAAGTCAAACTGTTACTAAATCCCAGTCCCAGCTCTAAGCTTGCACAGCTGATTGCCAAAGGGAATAAATGGATGTTATCCTGCTCATTGCAGTATTGAATACCCAAGCAGGGCATTTTAATAACCTTATTTCTTTTGTATCATCCAGTACGGTGGAAAGACTGAAAAGAAAGGAAGTATTGGTGACAGCTTATCTATACTTAGGAATATATGGCAGTTAGAGCTATTGCCATTAGTTATTCCATAATAGAATTTCCACATTCCTTTTTTAACAATGTAGGAGGAAAATGAGTAAGGTAGTCTTTCTCAAGCTTCTTGTTCCCAAACTCAGTTGATTTATGATGAATTTCAATATATTTTGCTCTTGGTAATTAGGAAAACATAAACATAACAATTCTGTAATTTACCCACACTGGGAAATTTTGCAATGTTTTGAACTTAATATTGAATTAAGTGGTATAGAATGATACTTATATTTTTACAAATGTTATTCCAAGGTCAATCTGTTATTGTGAAAACCCCAGCTTTCCAAACTTCCCAAAGGTGTGATAATAACAATGGTGGGATTTCCGAATGAATGGACTGTAAGGCATCTGCACTTTTCATAGTAAACTGGGCTTAATTTGAGACAAAGATGTTTCTTGTGGACAATGTGTAAGTGGGGAGGCTCAGCACTTATACTAAGCTATGTTAATGGATTTACAGCTATGTTAATCTTTAGGTTGAGCTCTGAATTTAGTCATTTGAAAATAAATGCTCTCTAGGGAGATCATCATCAAGAAATAACCGAGTTCAAAACTGATGGCTGTTTTCGGCCCTCTGAGTTAATGAGGAAAATTGTGTTATGGTCAATCTGAAACTGCAGGATATTACCTATCTGTTTATGTGCCTTAATGAAAGTGTAATATCCTGAGAAATGGGAACTTTCTAACTCATGAATTTACCTAAAATCATGAGTACAGCAAGAAAAGTCACAAAAAGCTTAGAATTTCAGATCAATTTTTCTATAAATTAAATATATAATATTGTCTCATTTTTTATTTTATATTGTATAGTTGCATCTATCTTGACAGAATGAATTCTACCTGATAATTTCCAGTACTAGAACTTTAACACTCACTAGTTTAAATGATCTTTTTTTTTGGGGGGGGGGCAGTTCGAGACAGGTTTCTCTGTGTAGCTTTGGTACCTGTCCTGGATCTTGCTCTGTAGACCAGGCTGGTCTCAAACTCACAGAAATCTGCCTGATTCTACCTCCCAAGTGCTGGGATTAAAGGCATGTACCACCACCACCCAGCAGTTTAAAGAATCTTAAAAATAAGTACACATAAACTCTGCTGATGGAAACTTGTGACCCTAATTATGTATTACATTTGGAAGTTATTTCCCTTGATCCAAAAATACTTTCCTGTATTATCTTTCCTTCTTCTAGACAAAGTTCTTCTTATTTTTTGTTTTCCAAATTCATACTATCATGCCATTTTATTATAATTTGGATCACAGAACTGTCTTTAAGTTTCTGTTGCAATTGTACCCTATATGTAGCGGTAACGCCCGCATTACCGATACCCGTTCACCATGTCCGAGCGAAGGGCTGCAGATTAAAAATAGAGACAAGAGACAGCGAGTCATTCGCCACGACTGAATGCCGAATGCCATTTATTGAAAGAGGGAAGAAACCTTAAATACAGGCTTACAACACAAATGGAGGATCCCCAGAGGGCAGAAGTTCGCTACCAATGGTCTACATTCTATACCCAATGTTCTACATTCTTGCATCTAAGTTGTTTACAGCAAATACAGGATGCACCTAAGTTGTTTACACCATAAGCAGGATGTAGGAACAAAGAGCCTCCGGTAAGCTCTCTGGTGATCCTTAGGTGAGAAGGACACCAGCAGGGAATCTGAATAGGGAGGACACCTGGTAAAGGTCAGCAAGCAAGGCAGAAGCCACTCACAGTCAAAGGCCAGGGCCCATGGCGCCCACACTATAAATTTATTTTTCTAAAACTCTCAGTTCCATCTTTTAAATATTTCTTACATTTTTCATTTTAAATAATAAGATAAATATCTAGAAGTCCAGTTAGATGGTATTTACAAAGAGATGGACGCCTATATGCTGCATAGGGAACCTAGACCCTTACCAGCAGTGATATATGGAATAGGAGAAAGTATTTGTACATCAAAAATATGATAAGGGTAATATCTAAAAAGTAAGCAATACAAATAACAGCAACAAAATAAATAATTAAATGGAAAGATAGATGTTTTTCAAAATTAAACATACAAATACCTAACAGATTTATAGGTGAAACAGGAATTTTAAGAGTTCTTATTAATAAAATCAAACCCAAGGCCAGTTATTGGGGTCAATGCTAGTAGATCAGAGATACAGAACAAGCCACAGCTGCCTCACCTCGCTGGATTCTCAGCTGGTCTTGTCTCCTCAGACTGGAGGCCTGTGAGTCCTCACCCAGAATGGGTCTCAGCTGAATTGCTGCTCAAAAGCCTGAATGCTTAACAAGCCTCAATGCTTAATCAGCCAAATGCTTAACCAGCCAAAATCTTAACCAGGCCAAAATGCTTCTAGTTTCTGGTCCTCATGCCTTATATACCTTTCTGCTTTCTACCACCACTCCCTGGGATTAGAGGCTCACTTTCTGGGATTAAAGGCATGATGAGTAACCATGCCTGTCTGTATCCTTGAACACATGGATCTCTGCCTCTGGAATGCTAGGATTAAAGGTGTGTTCTACCACTGCTGATCCTTTATGTTTAATATTGTGGCTGCTCTGTCTCTGACCCCAGATAAGTTTATTAGCATGCACAATATTTGGGGGGACACAATACCAAATATAGGATAATACTGAATACTACTTTCTAAATCAGTGAAATGAATATTAAATAACACAGCAAACTTACGCCTGTCAGGAAAAATACAAGTTTACCAATGATAGGTAGAAAAGCAAGCAAATGTGGCAATAAAACGAGCGTGACCATTATGGAAATTAATATGGAAGGACCTCAAAATTAAACACAGTAGTGCCATGTACTTCAGAAAGTGCCATATAGTTTGGAATATATTAAAAATAAAGTTAATTTGTCTCAAAGAGGTTGAGCTGGCTAATTTTATGTCAGCCTGACACAGCAGTATATGAGAGGAAAGAACCTTAATTGGGAAATTGTCTTCATAAGATCAGATTGAAGTCAAGCCTGCAGAGCAATTTTTTTTTTTTTTTTTGATTAGTGGTTGATGTGGGAGGACCCCAAACTTAGACTGTCTTCCCTGGGTGCTCTATGAGAGAAGACTGAGCAAGCCAAAAGGAGAAAGCTAGTAAGCAGCATTCTTCCACGGCCTCTCCATCATCTCCTGTCTTCAGGCTCCTTCCCTATTTGAGTTCCTGCCTTGACTTCTGTCAATGGACTATAATAAGGGATATGCAAGCCAAATAAACTCCTCTTCAACTTGTTTTTGGTCATGGATTTTTATCACAGCAACAGTAATCATAAGACAGATATTTACATTGTATGTTCATTGAAGCATCATTTATATGATTTATTTGAAAGGTCTATCAATGATGATTGCATG
This sequence comes from Peromyscus leucopus, assembly GCF_004664715.2. Lineage (NCBI taxonomy): Eukaryota > Metazoa > Chordata > Mammalia > Rodentia > Cricetidae > Peromyscus > Peromyscus leucopus. The sequence continues at coordinate 18,606,089 of NC_051085.1, read as the reverse complement.
CAGACTTTTATATAGAAAGAGTAGAATATCATCAGGCTTTAAAAGTGATATCTAGCTCATTTAAAAAACAGAAGACATAAGAAATATGGTAAGCTAAACAAACCCATCATGATCTTGACCATATATGGAATCTAAAGAATCAAACACTACACTTGTAGTTACCAAGTCAGAGGGGTGGTGGAATGTGAGATTGGAAAACAGGAACAAAATTTCAGTTAAACATAGCAAATTAGGTCTGGAAATCTGTTCTTTAACATGCTTGTTTTGGTAGTAATGGTGCCTTTTCTGCTTAAATACTGCCAAGAGAGCAGATCTTACTGTTGGCTTTATCTGTACTTTACCACTGCCATATTTATTCTACTTAACATTAATCTACACATCAAAAAATACATTTGATGCAAGGTTTTCAATTGAGATCCTCAATGTAATAATTGCTTTGAAAAATTACATTCATAGTAATAAAAATGATCAGTGAATATTATATCCAATCTTTATGTAAACTATAACTTGTCTTAGGAAGATGCTTATATTTCTGAGCTAATGAATGAAAATATGCAGTGGTCATGTGTACTGTTTTCCCTTTTTAGTTTTATTCACTGAGATCTGGATCATCTATCCAGATTCCCCCAGGGCTTTTAAGTTTCTTCCTTCATATAATGTATGAAATACGTCACAAATATTTTACCCAAGTCTATTTTAATTCTATTTTATTGTTATAAGCTGATCAACTATGCATACTTTAGAGTTGTCTGTTTTCATTAAAAATACCAACACATTAGTGTATCATAAAAAAATTGCAAAGAAATATGATTTTTCCCTCTCTTTTACTTTCATCATAGAGAAGTAGTAGTCTGAACAGAGAAAAAACAAGAGAAATTTCACTGCTTTGGGCTTAATGCAGTGATCAGAATGGAAAGCCATGTAAAATCCATAAGGATATGGCTTTCCAAGAAAGGCAGAGTTTGTGGAGACCCTTTATATGATGGGATATTTAAGTAGATCCCCAGGGGTCCAGATGTGAAAGCAAACCACTGGAGTTCAGCATTTAGCTGGAAATTGCTTTCTGTCATCCAAGTTGGAACTAATCAGAAGTCAGGCATGAAGGATTAAGGTAAAATGCTTCAGGTGTATACTTGACTTCCAAAATTTGGAACTTTTTCCTTCTTCTATGGCCCAGGACAGCACCTGCCTCTTTTCACAATATACAGTATTAAAGGGTTCCTATGAGAATTCATTTTAAGAAGTCAGAGAACTGAATGTATTCACTACAAAATCTTCTCTTCTGGTTTGTCAGGAGCACAAAATAGAGTGCAACCCTGGCACTTCTTTATCTGGAGAATCAAACTCTGAAAATAATTTTAGGAACATTTAGTCCCATACTGTCATTTGACTGAAGGAAAGATGAGATGTCCAAAAGGGAATTAACAGTGCTTGCTCCTTGTTTTTATCCCTGTGTCCATTGTCTTTAATCTTGGGCTATAACTATTCAGGTTGTATTATTGCACTGGAGCAAAACCACTAAGTATTATGCTGCTGGGCCAGGAAGATGCTCATAGCTGACCAAATGCAGAAGCCTTAGCCAAGTAGGTATCTACTCAACTCTCCAATTAAATAGTCATTACAGTGGTGCATTTTAGCTTGAAAACAGTCTTTGTGTTGTTGGCAACTCTGACCAGATACTTTTGATTTATTGTGGCCTTTTCCATCAGTTTCTCTGCTTCCTTTAGAACTTTCAGCTTTTAAGATACCATTTTTCTGGGGAAGAATGTCACTGTACAGTATAATTGGAAGTTTGAACCTCCTCTAATGAGTGTTGCATGATGTATTTCAAACTTTTCTAAGGAATCAGTTACTAGGAGTGGCCATTTAGAAGAAGCACTTTGTTAACACTTTTTAGCTCATTATCACAACTCTATGAGGCACACATCATTCCTCCAGTGTTACTAATGAGAAGACTGGGGCTTAGAGGTGGGATGTAACTTTCCATGCTTAGCCAAGATTGATAAAACTCTGTTGCCCCTAGAAAACCATGTGTTCTTTGTTCAGGGATCTCCTGGATCCTATTCTATATGATTTGAATAGGACTATTTTTCTTAACAGGTCCAGGTTTTCTACTACTGTACAAAAACATATGGTCCTCACTGGAGCCTGATGAAGGAGATTAATGTGGATTCTAAATAAGAAAACCACTCCCTTTCAGAACCACCTGGTTGTAAGAAATATACAAGTCAGGAAGTTTACTGGATCATTCTCTCTACTCTGTGATACAAAGAGAGAATGGATTCAAGAAAGGGACATAAGAAATACAAACTGCCTTTGTTGAGTGAAGAGGCCAGAAAGATTTCACTGATTAAGAGCATCAGATTACATGGATGACTTCAGCACCTCCCCATCTTCAAGCCTCTGAATAAAACGGTCTGTCCACACACAAAAGAGAAGAAAGAAAAACAAAACAAATACAGGAAAAAAGAAAAAGAAATAACAGCTTGGTAAGAACATTTGAAACCTTGGTGAAATTCTTATTTCTACCCAAGGTTATAATGAACCACTGGGGTTTTTTCTTTTGTTTGTTTGTTTGTTTGTTTGTTTAATTTGTTTTGTTTTGTTTTGTTTTTTTAACAAAATCTCATACATTTGATTTTACCAATAAAGACTCAGGAGCCAGATGCTGGGGTGAAAATTTGCTAGCTCAGAGAGGCAGAGAAAACACTGAGCTGACCTTCCTCTGCAGATGTCCCAGAAAAGGCCTTTCTCCTATACCATCTCAAACAAAAAGTCTTCAACCCAATGTCCCTTGCCTTCTACTTCCTATATGTCTGTCTATCCATCCTCTTGACTCCCTCTTACTCTCTATGGTTTTTCCTTTCAACTGATTGCTTGCTCTTCCTCTTGACCTATAGTTGAATTTATTTAATCCTATTTATAATATTCAAGCAGTAAGCTCTTGGAGAAACAGTGTGTTCTAGGGATGAGCCACACCAATTGGAACCCAGTTTTTTTTTTTCAGTAAATGATACAATCTTGAGGTTCACAGTGTGATCAAATATACTACACCACATCACAAAGCTACAAAACCTAGCTCCTCACAGTGACTCATGACATTTCATTCAAAGTTCTATTTAGAGTCCTGTGGGAGGGTGGAAGTCAGCCTCTCATAATGGCTGACTGTACTCTGCAGAAGAGAGCTGATTCTCAGTTTGCATCTGATTTTTTTTCATTCATTTTCTCATATTTCTGTGCTCCACATATGTCAAGCTCAGTCCTGCAGCAGATACTTCATGTTTCTTCTGCATGAAACACTATTTTGTAGGCGTCTTCATGGCTCATTTTCACATCTCTCTGATGCCTCAATTTCCTATGTTCTCGAATTTCGTACTTTTCCAGTATCCATTTGCACTCTCTTGTCCTCTTTCTGGCTTAAATTTCTCTCTCAACCATTTTTTTTTGTCAGACTTTTTTATACTTATCACTTCTTTCCTTACCATCACATAGAGGTGTACAATTTCAAGAGAACAGAGATTTTATTTTGTGCTAAATTCTCAATGCCTCATTCATTTCACTTAGTACACAGCAAGTGCTCAACAAAAACTTATGAAAACAACATTCTACTTTGCTTGAATACAGGAAGTTTAAAATAGTTAAAGGTATATTTTTATTATAACAAAAAGATTATTGACTAAACACCTTGTGTTCATCTTTGAATAAAGATTTAAATGAGTCTGTTTCTTCATAGGGTTATGTTATCCTAGACCATTGCTAAATACTTTGAAGGCTGCCCTTTTTCCAATGACCAGTACAACTTGTTAACATTGAAAAGTCTCATGATGATGGCTGGAGAAGCATTTAAATAATAATAATTTAAATAATAAATAATTGCATATTTATTATTGCTGAAACAGAGGGCTATACTTCATAAAAGAGTCTAAATAGTCTATTATAGTTTCCTGTGTTATTGATCACATGTTACTAAAAACAAGTTTTTAAATATGCGATAACCTCTCCCTCAAAGCACTTAAGCTACCCATACCCCAGTGTGAGGGGTAGAAAACTCAGAGCACAGAAGTACTGGATACACAACCCCCAAGGCACTGATGCAGAAGTCCTCAATTCTCCTTCCACAGGGCTTTGAAAAGTAGGTGGGCCCTATGCTTTCCTCTAATTTCAAGTTGGTGAGAAGGAAATTTATTAATAAAATGAAAATCAGTTGTAACAACTAAAAATTTCACAGAATGTGTTCACACACATAAAATAAGGACCAAAACATAGTTACCTTAAGCAATTCATTTTGAAACTATGAAGACTCTTACTATTTAAACAATGGCATGTGTATTAAATAAAACTACTCTCACTTAATGTAGAAATCTTTGATATGAGGCTCACACAAAACAATAAGTTAATTTTGCTAAGTAAATTATAAGTGAGTTTAATTTAACACCCATTTTAAGTATTTCTTATTAATACTGGCTAATTTTGTCCAGCTTACCGGACTGAACTCAAGTGTAAATTCTCATTGTGCATTTAAAGTTAAGAAATTTATAAACAGGAGGAAAGACTGACTAGTAGCTCAGACCAATGCTATACTCCTGTAAAGGACAATTGTGCACCATCTTTCAGGACAGTTTCCACACTTGGGTGTTGGTCTGGACTTTGCAGAACAACCACAGACCTACTCAGGCAACTCCATGCTGGTTTTCCTAGCTACCTATGACTCTTGTAAAAGTAATTTTAAGGTTGTATTTTAAAAATTAGATTTATTTATTTTGTGTGTATGAGGGTTTTTTTTTTTCCTTCGTATATATAAGCGCTCCACATGTGTGCCTTCTGCCCACAGGACACAGGGGAGGGCATTAGATCCCCTAGAACTAGGGTTACAGATGCTTGTGAGCCACTATTTGGGTACTGGGGATCAAATCAAGGTCCTTTGCAAGAGCAGTAGTTTTCCTTAACCCTGAGCTATTTCTTCAACATCTTGTTTTTATGTTTAATTGCGTGTATATTGTGTTGTGTATGGTGCACTGAGTGTAGTGCCACTGGAGGACATAGGAAGGCATCAGTTGGAATTCTAGGCAGCTTGACTTCAGTGCTGAGAACTGAACTCAGCTCTCTGCAAGAGCAATATGCTCTCTTAATTGCTGATCCATCTCTCTAGCCCCTTACAGTCATTTTTCAAAGGTTGATTATTATTTAAGGTAAACCGTAACTTTAGAACTATTACATAATCAATGTAATGTATATTTCAGAGCCCCCCTTTTTTTTCCTAAAAAAAAATTTTGGCTCACTTAAATATTGTAAGCACTTCATTAGATCCTAACATGATCCTATTTAAATATTGAACATTGTTAGGACATTGAGATGGCAATTTCCCCATGATTAAAAATGTTCCCTCCACTCTTAACACTTTAATTTCAATCACTATCCCTCAGTTTCCACTTCGCTCTTTAGGGAACAGCTCAAGGTTGGTGCATGTCTTTGGCAAAGCACATTTGTGATCTGGTCTTTGTTTAATCAGTGCTCACCGTCTTCAGTGTTTTCCTGTAGGTGAAAAATATTCTAAGTGCAACAGCATGAGTTCCCCATGAAATCCATCAAGGCAAAGAGTACCTAGAATTGTGGCAGATTTGTGGATTTATTTGAAAACCAAATGAATGATTTCATTGTGACTCAAAAGCAGGGCCACTTGATAATGTTGGTGATGATCAATATATCCTCAGCCCAGGGGAGGTTTGAAGATAAGCATGTATGCAAACAAATATGCATTTTTCATTTTTGCCTCAGTTTTTGATTAAGCTATTTGGAAGGAATCAAGTTTTCTTACTTTATTTCTTAATTTTCTTAGTAACAGTTCTCTTCCCTCAGCTTACTTTGCCAACACCTCTTTACATTTCTCGTGCTGCTTAGGGTGCTGATACATCATAAAAAGTGAGGGTACCCCAGAGCCGCCTAGAGTGAGGCAATCCTTCCGACATAGGGCAGGTGCCAAGACCTTTAAGTGACAAGGCTCTGTCCATTTCTTTCAATCCCTTTAGAACCTCTTAACAAACAGGGCAGTCTTTTCTTACACAATAAGACATGGCAGTGTAAATACAGCTATCTTAAGAGAGTCAAACTTTGAAGATTAAGTTCAAGCTAAAGCATTCATGACTGATAACGCCTGCATCTTTGAGAAGGAACAAAGTGTTCACTTATCAGGGTGACCCGAGCCTACTCTAATAACAACGGCCCCCAACTACATCGTTCAAAACAATAATGATTTCCTTTGTGTTTTTCATTAAAAGTCTGTCCAGAAATTTCAGCATCTTCTTATGGACCATTTGACTTAGGTCGAATTATCTAAATGTGGAAACAGACAGCAAAGCCATGTTTTCATTACAGGGAAGGAAGGAAGAGCATGTGAGGTATGAGTCACCATCAGGCAGTGTTGCAGGCTTTCTTCTGCAGTGAGAGTGGTCATTTAGCTGAGACCCCGAGACAGCCCCAGGAGCATTAGAAGCACTAGGAATCTGATATGCTAAACTCCAATCTTTTGGAAGCTTGGTTTCTTTGTTTTAACTCAGAGGTAATAACACTCACTTGCTTACTTTACAGACTTGATTTTCATCATTCCATAATGTGCACGAGAAGGCAACCTGAAATATTAAAAGTTACTGAAGGAAAGAAACAGTTTCTTCCTTTAGAAAGCAGTCGATTCATTAGTATTGCTGTAACAACAGCCCAGGTTAAGAAGGCCGGTAACCTGCTCCCATTTTTTTTTTTCTTGCCCACAGGACCTCTGGGTAAAAGGCCTAATGATGTTTGCTGGAAGGAAGAGATCTTGTTTTCAAAATGCCCATAGCAGAAGTCCCTAGATAAGAATTACCTCCTGTAAATAGAACACTACCTCTCTGAGGCACAGGTCCCTGCAGAATTCTACCAAGAATATAGATCTCTGGGAATACGGAAATAACACTGTTACACACACTGACTGTCCCACAGTGTCAGCAATCTTGCAACCATCACTTAGAAGCCTCATCTATCCTGACTGGGGATCTGGAAGAGTCTGATGGTCCAGACTGTTTTCCACCTCTTCGGAGTCATTAGACCAAACATTTCCTTAGAGTTATACAGCTTGAGAGCAAACATCAATAATTTGTGATTTGATTTAATAATATTTTCCCAGCAGTAAGTTTGCTTACAGTACAACATTGTTGGAGAAGCGCTATCTATCTGTCTGTCTATCATTTATGCTGAGAAGAATTTAAAATTTTGCAATGAAAAGTGGAAATGAGACTCAGAGTTCCAGATGTGCTCCTATCCTTCTAAGAAGGCATTTTGTCACCTTTGTTGATTTCTCTCTCCTACATCTTACAGAAACTCGGTGGGCCCTCTGCATGTACAAGATGTGGCTCTTGATTCAGGTAAGTTCCTTTCATTCCTGTCAATTTATTAGTGGGTAGGTGTGCATATGCCACGGTGTAGAAGAGGAAGTCAGAGGTCAGCTCCCTGGAGGTTGCTCACTGCCTTTGCTTTCCTGTGGGTTCCAAGAATCGGCTCCTCAAGCTTACAAAGCAAGATCCTTTACTTACAGAGACATTTTACCAGTCTAGTGTAGATTATTAGATTATTTCTACTTTTGTATTTTATTGCCTACAGAAAGAAATGTGAGCAGTTAAACATACAACCTTAGACAACCACTTTTAATTAAATATTAGAGTTCTACATTATTTTCCAAAAAAGAATCTTTTTGATTCTTAATTAGCCAGGTAATACATTGGAGTAAAAGAGTTTGATGAACTGAAACAAGGAAAGGTTATATTAGAAAGACTATTTAGCAAACAATATGAATAAAAGTTAGTAAGATTAATATTTTCAGAAAAATGTAAAAGCTATTGTATTTAGCACTATATGGTTGTTCTTACAGGCTGTGACCCATCTTAATATCATTTAAAAATTTTTATTTAAGTGTATGTGTGTCTCTGTGAATATATGCCAGCATGGGTATCGGTGCCCATGGAAGCCAGAAGAGGATGTTAGATCCCCTGGAGTTATAGACAGTTGTGATCTGCTCTGTGGGTGCTGGGAATCAAGCCAGTGCCCCGAGTCACCCATCTCTCCAGCCCCACTATCCTAGTCTCTTACCTGCATTATTTCACCTAGTCTTGACAACTACCTGAGGGTGGGGGTGCAGATGAGGAATTGTGGCGATAAGCAGCTATTGACACAAATCAAATAGAACAACAGAGAAAGAGTTAAATCCAGCCCTTTTTGTAGGTAGTATAGGTTCAAAGCATGGGTGTCTTACCAGTCGCACTCTACTTTCCATTCAAAGAAACTTTATATATATTTGTGAATGGAATGCTTATGACTGGGTATGACTGTGGAGAGTCAGCAGGAAACAGCAGTAGAAATCAACTCCTCTGATTCACTACCATGAATGCAAACTCCTCTGTCCATGTCAACATATCCACATGTGTACAGCTGTGAGAGGTACAGGCAGCATGGCCAGGGATTAAGATGGGAAGAGCTTTAAATGGAAGAACATGGTTCACTATGAGTGACTGGTAGGCTTCAACTACTGATAGCCCACTTCTGTGTTGGATCTTTTGGACATGGAAGAGAGTGTGGGGGGCAGTTAGAGATGGTACGAATGTCAGGAAGCAGAAAAACTTCTCTCTCCCTATTGTCTTTGACATTTACATTGATTGACTAACAGGATGCTCATCCTGCCCAGTCCCAGTCCCTGGCAACCCTGTTAATAAAAGGAAGAAGGCCTGTATGAAAACAACCAGCTTATATTTTTGGCATAGAGAACATCACAAACACTAGGCATTGCTTTTAACTTTTCTCCCACCCTCCACCTTTTCTGTCAAATCTGATAAAGAAAATAATGAAATAGGAGAGGCAAGGAGGGAAGTCAGGATAATGGTGGATTTTGTTTGCTTGCTTGCTTTATTTTTGTCATGTCAGCAAAGCATCGCGTGAGTGAAACCTGTGTTATTCTAAGTTGGTATTAACCACGAGCTAGGTCACTGTTGATTTTAAAAAATGATAAGCGGGTCAAAAGATCATGAAACATGACAAAACCTAGTGTCAGAGCTTTATTAGGAGGAGGGGGGGTGATGACAAAAGAGCCAGGCCTGGAGAAGAAGCACGTGCAGAGAGAGAGAGAGAGAGAGAGAGAGAGAGAGACAGAGACAGAGACAGAGACAGAGACAGAGACAGAGATAGTGGGGGCGGGGAGAACAAAGAAGGGAGGAGCGGGATCTGTGTCCGGCTTTTTAAGCGTTTCTGTGCACATGCACAGGCAGGCTTACAGAACTCTACACCACACATGCACTGATTGTGTGACCACACCGCATGCACGAAGTCACCAGCACACACTGATGATGTAAGACACAAGACCCCTTGCTTAGCTCCTGAACTGCGCATGTGCGACCATGCAGTTGGAGTGGAGGCAGAATTCTAACAGTCAAGGCAGTACTCTAATGTAAGGCTGATGTATGCCACCGTGGTACTCTAAGCTGATGCTGATCCTGTGGTCATGGTGGTACTCTAATGTAATACTGACATGATGTCCCAGTGGCACTCTAGCCTAATGCTGGTCAGAATGTTACTATGGTATTCCAACATGAAACTGACATGATGTTCTGTGGTGCTCTAGCCTGATCCTGATCAGAATGTTATTGTGGGGTCCCCAAAACAGCTTGACTACAGTACAGCTACCATGACAGGCTTAGGGGCCCAGACACAGCTGTCATGACAGGCTTACTGGCAGGCACCACCTGGTAGTTCTAGGAAAAGCCTTAAGCTGATACCACCCAGAGGCAGGCTAGTATCTAAGGGGAAATTCCTGACATTCCAAACATTCCAACCATTAGATAAGATTAGATAAGATCACCAGATGTCCCTGAGCCCAGCACACACCTATTTCCCTTTTACCAAGACACCCCTAGAAATGTCAGCAAATCTGAGTCCTGAACCGTGGAAAACCCCTTACCCCCAACCTCTACTATGATAAAAACCCTACCCTGCTTGGGCTCAGCACTCTCCAATCCTACTGATGAATATAGATTCATATAGATTCATATAGAATATAGATTGCATATAGATTCGGACTTCTTGGTCCTCTTGGTCCTTGCACTCTTTTTTTTGGGGGGGGGTCCTCGAAATTTGGGCATAACATTAATTTAGTGCTCTAAGTCATACTGATTTTCTAGTCTGATACTGATATGATGTTCTGGTAGTACTCAAGTTTGATATGATCAGAATGTCATAGAGTCATGTCATGTAAGGTTTGATAAACTCATCTCCCTGAGGGTTCACTCAACATCATGTCAGTTTGAAGGAAACAAAAACTTTCTGAGAAACACCATCCATGGAAATCCATTCAGTAACTATACTTGAAAAGGATCACTGAAAACAGAAAAATAGAGGAGAAGTTACAGGCTAGACAGAGAAAGTGTTTTTTTTTTTTCTTTCCTGGGTCACTTAGCCATAACCATTGGAACACTAAAGCCATAAGTGGCAGGTGACACAGACGGCTTTTGTTTTTGCTTTACTCTGCATTCAAACCTGGCCACTCTAGAACTATAAGCTATACTCTTAAGATAATGATTGAGTGGATAACTGATGAATTATTAAACCCATGGGATCTTTGACATTTTGTTTGTTCCTTGAGGACTTTTTATCACAGAGGAAAGCACTTCCAGCAGCAGAATGTTCAAACTCAGTTTGGGAGCAATAAATAGCATTCTAGGTACTAAGCTTATGCAAGCACCAATTATTCTTGTACTTTCTTGGATGACCTGAGGGGCCTACAGCCTCCCCATATAGCATTTTACAAGTCAAGTTCTTCAGAGAAGAGAATGGAGCTGAGTGCTTTGGAATGTGTGAGCTGATTAAGAACTGTGATGGACACTTCCATGTGGAATGTCTGCTCCATATAATCCTTTCACCTCCCCTTCTTCATTATTTGCCTTAATCCTGTCATTTCCATAAATTCTCCTATAGAAATCTGACCATTATTTGTTAAGTTGATGCAGAGGACACAACCCTCTTTTTCTGATACACTCTTTGAGTTGTTCATGTATGGTATGAGCACAAATAACATACATCATGGGTAGGGAGATGACTCAGTTGTTGAAATATGTGTTGTGCAAGCTTGGGGACCAAAGTTTAGATCTCCAGCATCCACAAACAGAACCAGCAGATTTGGCACACATCTAAAAACCCAACACTGTGGAGGCAGAGAAAGGAGGATCATGGAGTCTCAATGGCCCACAAGTCTAGCCAATCTGTGAACCCCAGATGAATGGAGAGATCTTGATTTACTTAAAAAACTAAAAACAAAGGGGGAAGACAACAGACATTGACCTTTGGTCTTCACACGCAATATGTGTGTGTGTGTTTGTGCTCACAGCAAAAAAACAAAGACTTTAGCCTTTTTATGACTTGTAAATAAAATTGTGTCTATTTCCTAATACTTTGTAGCACCAGGATTTTAAACAAAAGTTGCTTATGTATTTTGGTTAACTCTGGTTGAGTACTTATGAGTCAATCAATTCACCACTTTACAGTTAAAATTTAAAATGTATTGTTATTTATATATTCAAGGTGTAAAACACATTTGATAATTAATAATATTATTGAGTGGTAATATGAATCATTGACCAATGAGCCATCACTTCTCAGTGGCTCTACCTCAAATGAGAAAAGACATTACAAACAATGAAAATGGTAGATGATTCAAAGTGAAAAGGATTCTGTTCATATCAAAGACATTGTTGGTTTCTTGGCAAAACTATAAACCTTATTTCTGGTGACTTCTTACTAAACCTGCAAAGTAAATGGCTTTGTAGAATAATTTTTAAAGTTTTCTGTTAAGGCCAGTTTGGTTTCTTTGGAAGGACTGTAAATGCATTTATTATTAATTGGCCTCTATAGCTCAAGGGATAAGCCTGTAGAGATTAGAACTCAGTTGGGCCAGAGAACAATAAATAATAATAACAACAATAATAATTTGCATATCTCCAATCTCCTCTAGCTGTGGAAGTCAGAGTAGTTCACAGTCATTAATTAAGCTTCACAAGGGTCCAGCAAGGGAGATAAATAATGCCTTCCAGATGGGACAAGTCAGGAAGTTAAGTACCCAGGTGAAGGTCATGCAGAAGTTAATAACAACAGAATCAGAAACCATCCCTGTGCTCTTGGTCGTCTTCCAAAGTCCTTTTGCTAATTTTGCTAACTGCTGCTTCTATGTTTATTATGCTTTACAAATATTAAAATACACACTTTGTAGAAAAAAAACTTCTCCGAGTACATCTTGTTGTCAGAACCAATGAGCTACAAATTACTCCTCACTTTTTTATTATGTATCTGGTGTGCTGTATACAGTTTCCATGGCTATTGAAATGTCTAAAGCAACTTTTCTCTGTACCTTCTATGGTGGTCTCTGAACCCAGAAGGAAACTAACTCAAGGAAAAGTAGCATTTCAGCAGTTTTGAAGGCACTGATAAGGATATGAAACCAATCAAGGCAAAATTTTAAAAACCGTAAACTAGATGTGGTATATACACCACCATAGAAAGTGGTGGTGAGTGTAGGCAGTGTAAGGGCCTCAAGGTCATCCTTGATTATATGTGGGTCTAAAAAACAAGGAAAAAAGTCAAGAAAACTCTTAGTGATATAATCTTCACGTATCCGTAGTATGGTCTGACAGCACATGTATCATATGCTGCAGGCATTACATGTTCTAAAAGTAGGCACTAATGAGTATGTTGAAAAATGTTTAGCAATTCATTTATAGAGATCAGAATACCATTTTCATGAGGTGGAGGGGACACTGGTTTAGTTGTATTTCAAAATAAATTATATAGTGTTACTGGGGGGTCTTCTTTAAACAACGTGCTTAAAGGCGGACTATTGTTAGGGACATGAGAAATGTGGGCATTCTGCATGCTGCCATTTGTTTCTCGATAATACATTCTATGATGTCAAGTGAGCACGTACATAGAACAATAAACCCTAAATCTGTCTGTTTCATAGGAAAACAGTAAATGCCTCAGGGATCCTGAGTTTTTGTAAGTGAGCTAGCTCCTCTAGAACATGGCAGCTTATGCCACTTCCTTTAACTCTGATTCTGCTGGCAAAGCCAGGTCTCTGTCACCAGCTGCTCTCAAGACACGTTGTCAGCCTGAACAAGTGCATGTGAGATGCTTTAAAAGGCATTGCCTGCAGTTTGGGTCAGAACATCCCCATCCTGAGTATTAAAGTCCTCTGGATTTATCGAGGTAGAACATTGTGAAAACATGTTACCCCTCTTAAGTGTTTCTCCTGCAGTCAAAGAAATTAAAGTTGAGCAGCTTGAACAAAATGGATAGTATTTGCTATCTCCAGCCGAGGCAGAAGCATGCAAAGTCTCAGGCAGTGGAATGTTTGGGAGGTGGAAGTGAAACAGATAAGCAGAGTCAGAACTGAGACAGAATCCAAGCAAGGGGTCACATGGCTTCACTGCATACTCAAGCACTTGGCTAAAGACAAGTCTTTAGATTTTAGATTTAAAAAGGTACATTTTTTTCTGAACATTTTTTTTTTCTAGACAGGGTTTCTCTGTGTAGTTTTGGTGCCTGTCTTAGATCTTGCTCTGTAGACTAGGCTGGCCTTGAACTCACAGAGATCCATCCACCTGGCTCTGCCTCCCAAGTGCTGGGATTAAAGGTGTGCACCACCACCGCCCGGCCTGAACTTTTTGTAAATGACTAAAAAAAATTAATATGAACTAAAACAGGAGCTGTCTTAACCTATTTATTTGTTTGCTGTTTAGTTTATTATCTTTAGTAGCATGGGGGTTTGAACCCAGTGCCTCTCACAAGTTAGACAATTATTCCATCCAGGAGCTACATTCCAGGCCTTTTCTTACTTTATGTTTTGAGATAATCTCTCACTAAGTGGTTCAAGCTGACCTTGAACTCATTTTTCAGGCCAGGGGAGCCTTTGACCTTAAAGTCTTCCTGTCTTAGCTGGTGTTACTGGCCCAGCTTAGCTGGTGTTGCTACCTGTCTAAGCAAAACACAAGATTCTATGTTTCTCAAAGGTTTAATAGGGGAGAATAGACACAGATTTTTGCTGTCTCATTTTTTTTTTCTAGTGTTGGCAATGTAACAGAAGGTTCTCTCACCCTTTCCTAGATTTTTTAACAAGAGCACTCAGAAGTGCCTTTGACAATGAATGCCTTTATACACAAACAGGTATATCTCATAGCTCAAGCAATTATTGTTCATCTCACCAGGGAGAATTGGAATAACCAAATAAATACTTGTCACACAAGACTGTGAATGGATCTATAATTATATTTTGTATTTTCTAAAGAATGTCACAAAGTTTTTTAAAGGGAGTTTGGCACATCTAGTATTTCTCAGAACAGAAATCTCAGCTGTTGCAAAGATTGCTGAATGAAGTTTCCAAGTCCATTCAGTTGAAGCAGAAAAGGGTGAGTCCCTTGAGAGACACCATCTCTTTGCACAGTTCTTAGACTTGATTCTAACATGTACAGCCAAATACACATGGTGAACCTTAGCAAAGAAAACCACTCAAGGACACAGAAGGCCTTGGCTCATGCCATGCCACATGTGATTTAAAGTAGCAAGCTAGTCCATTATTGTTGAAGTTTGAGAAATTTTGCTAATCAAACACAATTTCAATTAACATAATAACTGAACTTAAGGTGTACAATGTGATAATTGTACATATGTATGGCATTACACAATGCAGTCATTCATCCATCAATTCACAGAGTTAGTATTGTGTGTGTGTATGTGTGAGTGTGTGTGTGTGTGTGTGTGTGTGTGTGTGTGTGCCAGTCTACTGAATGCTTTTAAATTCTAATGTCTGAGCCAATTCAACATACAATACAATAGCATTGACATGGCCACCAGGCTGTACACTGAGTCCCAAGAGCTCATTCATCTCATTACTGAACATTTATACCTTGTGATCCACCTCTCCTCATTTCCATAGCCCACAGCCTCTGGAAAACACTATTTATTCTACTCTGCTTCTAAGACTTCAAGTTGTTTAGATTCATTATTATATAAGTAAAATAATATAGTACTTGCCTTTCTGTATCTAGCCTACTTACTGTCCCTTAGGCTTATTCATGTTGTCACAAATAGCTGGTCATTTTTTTTTTTTATGGTTGACAAATCACCCCTCCCTCTGTCCCTCCCTCCTTCCCTGAGACCTTTCTCTCCCTCTGTCTCCCTTACTCCTCCCCTTCTCCTCCCTCCCTTCCGTGTGTGTGTGTGTGTGTGTGTGTGTGTGTGTGTGTGTGTGTATAGATATGTGTGTGTTCCACATTGTAACTTTTCCCCACACATCCTTGGTCTGGTTGGTTCCCTTAGGTTGTTTCCACACCTTAGTGTCTGTGAGTAATCCTGCAGAGAACAAAGAAGTTCAGACACCCTGGGAAGTGCTGATCTAATTTCCACTGACTAAGTACTCAGCACTGAGATTGCTCAGTCACAAGGCAGTTCTACTTTAACTCTTTGAAGAAATCACTTGTCAAGTTCTGTACAGTTGTATGAATTTATGTTCCTACCCACAGTGAAAGAAGTCTCCAGTTTCTCCACATCCTTGCAGTAATTTTTCTCCTGTATTTTTTTCATCATAGACATCTTCACAAGTGCTGTGGGATGTTCTATATGGCAAATGTGTTGCTCTGATTGGTTAGTAAATAAAACACTGATTGGCCAGTAGTCAGGCAGGAGGAAGTATAGGCGGGACAAGGAGGAGAAGAATTCTGGGAAATGGAAGACTGAGTCAGAGACTGCCAGCCACCACCATGACAAGCCGCATGTGAAGATGCCGGTAAGCCACAAGCCACGTGACAAGGTATAGATTTATAGAAATGGGTTAATTTAAGATAAAAGAACAGTTAGCAAGAAGCCTGCCACGGCCATACAGTTTGTAAGCAATATAAGTCTCTGTGTTTACTTGGTTGGGTCTGAGCGGCTGTGGGACTGGCGAGTGAGAGAGATTTGTCCTGACTGTGGGCCAGGCAGGAAAACTCTAGCTACACACAAGTATAAGTCACATTTAACAGTTTCTTTGCATTTATTTATTTATTTATTTATTTATTTACTTTTATGTGCACATCACCCCCTGTTGTGTGTACATGCCATAGTATGTACATAGTGTTCAAAAGATAATTTGTGGAAGTCACTTCTCACTGTCCATCCTGCGTCCCAGGATTGAAATCCTGTCATCAGGCTTGGTAGCAAGCACCTTTACCCACTGAACCATCTCCCCAACCCCATATTACACAGTTTTGGATTTGTAGACCCTTATTGAGTGATGATGAACAATTTTTCATAAACTTGTTAAATACACATTAAAAACAATCTTAATCAAATCTTCCATCCTGTTTTCTTGTGAGTGGTCTTGCTTCTGATGCATGAGTGAGCAGAGTATAGGACCTGTGTAATATGCTAACTCTTTATCAGATTCGTGCTTTGTAAATGCTCCCTTCTGTTCTTTGACTGCCTTTGCATTGGACTAATTTTGTTTTTGCTGTTCTGGGAATGTTTTTATTTAATAATTTGCTTTTGTTGGACTATTCCCTGGTTTCTTTAGAAGATCAATATATCAAGAAGCATTCATCCTATCCTTCTAAAGGCTTTCCTACACATTTTCATGGTTTCAGTTCTTATACATAAATCCAAAATCAAATTTGAATCTTATTTGTGTATGCATAAAGTCATAGCGTAATTTCCTTTTTTGTTATAGAAGCTCAGTTTCCCTAGCATCATTTATCAAAAAGTGTATTATTTATACATTTTATGTATTCTATAATAGTTGGTTCCCATATGGCTTTTTTAAAAGGTCTTTAGTGTTGATCATTCTTATCCCCATTTTTTTCCTCTACTGTACCTTCATGGGAGGGCAAATTTAACCCTTCCCATTTGTCCCATCATTCCCCTTTAAACTTTTCTATCACAGTGTCCTGTTGTGCCTGCCTTGAAAGCCCCCTTACATAGCCCTCTACTAATTCTCAGAGCTCTATGGGTATTCCAAATGAAATACATACATCTGAAGATTCTAACCTAACATCCAGAAGTATGAGAAAATATCTGATGCTCATTTCTCTTTCTGGATCCGAGTTACTTTACTCAGGATGATTGTTTCTAGTTCTATCTGTTTACCTAAAACTTCCCCCATTTTTTTTCCTTAAGAGCTGAATACTATTCCATTATAGAAATGTAATTTTTCTTTATCTATTTTTGTACTTATTCATATTTATCATTTTCATTATCTACGTATTAGTTGATATATCAAGGTTGTTTGAATATCTGGTATTGAGAACAAAGCAACAATGATGATTTATTTTTTCCGATATGGGCATAACCACCTCTGTTGCATTTAGATTTCATTTTGCATTGGAGTTATTATTCCTTTCTTAGTCTATATGTACCTTTAGCCGTTCTATATTTTATTGGATTTTTAAACACATTAATATTTAAAACAATTGCAAATAGGTCAGAAATTAGATAAATTAGATAGATTACTAATAAATCAGGAAATGATGCTGTCATGCTGTCACTTTTTTGTTTACTGTAGTACTCCTGCTTTCTTCTCTTGTCTTCTTTTGTTATTTGTTGGATTTTAATGGCATTTAATTTCTTTCTATTTTCATATAATTACAATGATTTTTATTTAGCATTACCATAACTACATAATACATTTATAGATGTAACTGTGTTTTAAACTAATAGAATCATGAGGATATTAAAGGCCATGCCATTTCCTCCTTGCCCCCTTCCATCTCACTACTGTCACACTTTGCAGCTGTTTTACATTGTCTACCTACTAAAAATTATCACTGCTACCGTTATTTTACTATTTTAAAATTTATACTAAATTGAAAGTGATTTCTATACCAACATTCAAATAGTTTAGTTTTCTGAATTTGATTATGAATTTATACCTTCATATATTTGCATATTAATACTTGACACATTTCCATTTCAAGTTGCTGAAGTTTCATTTGTAAAGTACAGTATTTACTTGTTAATGTATCATACTTGGAAGTAATTATTTAGTTGTACTATATTGATTACATCATCCTGTTCATTGATGACTTATGAAATGTCTACTAAAAATTGCACAAAATGTCCTTTGCAACTGATAAGTTTTTGTTGTTGCCCAAATAATGCTTTTTATTAAAAAAATGTATTTTATTATATTGCATTTTGTAGACGTCGTCTTTGAAATGCTCTTCCTCAGCTCCTTTAAACTGTGTGAGTCTGGCTCTCCACATTTCTCCCAGTATTTAGCAAGTTTTCCTTCATTATGCAAGCTTTCCTCTCCTCTCTCTTAAAGTTCTTCTCACTAAGCCTCTATAAGATGATCATTTTAATTTTTTATTTGAAGCATTCATCCCCAGTGTAGATGTAACCAACCGTCTTATTAAATAAGAAACACAGAAACAATGTAAAAGAGAAAGCCGAGAGGTCAGAGCTCAGAGCTAAATCTCACCCTTCCTTCTGCTGTCCCAGCTTCACGAAAAGAGACCTACTTCCTGTCGGTTCGTTTTTTTATAGTATGTCGTTCTGCCTTCTCATTGGTTGTAAACCCAAACACATGACTGCCTCGTCACTGTCTGAATGTACAGCCCCCTAAGTCTTAAAGGCATATGTCTCCAATGCTGACTGTATCCCTGAACACACAGAGATCTTATGGGATTAAAGGCGTGTGCCACCACCGCCACACTCTTGCTATGGCTCTAATAGCTCTGACCCCCAGACAACTTTATTTATTACATACAATCAAAATAATATTTCAGTACAATTAGATTACCACCACACCCCAGCCTTTCAGATTCCCCTGCTAAGGCTGCTTTCTTAGTTTCCTTTGACTTGTGTGATTGGTGCTGTTCTTCATGATCTTTGCTGCTTTGCACTCACATCTGGACATTCAAAAGAGCAACATCTTCTCCAGTGTTTTCAGACAAGTTTCAATACTTAGAGACTTCCTTTGCCAGGTCCTTGGCCAATGAGGACAGCATCTGTTACTGCCATTGAATGCCACCTAATCTAGGCTATGTGCCTATCATAGGCTTATAGAAGTGGTAGAGGATGCCTGTCAGTGACTTTCCTGGACATATTTCCTATTCTTTTCCTGTACAGATGGTATTAACTTTAATAACTTGTTCTTTAGAACTGATACTGGGACTAGGGTCCTCTTCCAGGTTTGAATTTGGATTCAAAAATGGTGAAACTATTGTGAGGTGCATGGAGAAATTCCTGCTGTGTCCCTGGGAAAGCTTCAGCCAGACTATTAGGTAAATCCCTGAGAAGGGAAGACCTGCCCCATCTCAGTGTTCCATCACAGAGTTTTCTCAGAATTGCAGCTGGGAGTAAGTCTGCTAATCTGCTTCTGGTAGTACACATGGACATGCCCACCTACAAGTCCTCCTTAATCAGACAGGACCTCTTTTGTCCCATGGTTGAGAGGGTCTGCAGTCTGAGCATGAGACCAGTTGTATATTTTGAACTGGTCCACAGTAGTATGTCTGCTTTGGTGGGATAGGTAATAATCTATGACATATGCCATAAATCTTTGGTCAGGAAGGAATCTCTTAGAGTGATTAGAATTGACAGGCATGTGCCGACTTGATCTTTTGGCAGACAAGGCTGATTGCAGGACCTAGAACAGGGTCTAGGTTTCTTAAGACATCAAAGGACCAAGGCTTGTCTTTGGGAAAATACGTGGATATAAATGCAGCACTGTATTTTATATGTTTTTTGAACTTAGCTGGCACAATTCCTAATTTAGTCTATTAAATGCATTTCACATTTTTTTCTATATTTATTCAGTTCTACATATCAGCCACGGATTCCCTTGTTCTCCCTCCTCCTGCCCCCCTCCACACCCCCCCAGCCCACTCCCCATTTATTCTTTAAATTCTTAACACTAGGAACATTTTATTGGTTGTATAAAGCATCCTCTTTTCTCTGGACATAGTAGTATCACAGTGATGACCAGGGTAGCTACCCCCTACTGTCATCACTCCAGCGCTATTATCTCCAGTACACAGCGTCCAATTAATTGACAACAGGCATGTCAATTTTCAAGCTATTATGATATTTCAGAAACCCTTATGTATTGTTTTCAACTCTATGGAATTTGGAATCCAATTGCTTTAAGTGCCTTTTCATTATCTCTGACCAAACTGCTTTTACTGAATGTGTATAAACCACCATGACATCTTATTTTCCAAAAATAGGACAATCTATATTCAGGGAAATATTGATTGATTTCTTTAGGAAATGAATTTAATTGAATTTCCATCAGACTAACAATAAACGCTCTTAGTAGTCAGCTTCTGCTCACTACCTAGGAGTGTTTTATCTCCCTTTAAGGTTTCTAACAGTTTCCTTTTTCATTGTAAAGTACAAACAACTTAATAATTCTTTAATATTTAAAATACCATTTTGTCATTCAAC
Source organism: Peromyscus leucopus (assembly GCF_004664715.2). Classification (NCBI taxonomy): domain Eukaryota; kingdom Metazoa; phylum Chordata; class Mammalia; order Rodentia; family Cricetidae; genus Peromyscus; species Peromyscus leucopus. The sequence continues at coordinate 18,585,611 of NC_051085.1, read as the reverse complement.
AAACTTTTCATTGATTTGCATATTTACCTGGTGAAAGAATATCTTTTTTTTTTTTGTGGCAGATCTTATTCTGCTTATCATCAGCTTATAGATGTCTTTGAGAGATGGCCTCACCTATTTGCCACTCTGCTTTGAACCCAAGGAAATAATTCTTGTGCCATAATAGAATAATAATTAAAAAGTAAATATAATTACAAAGAAGTAAGAGGCATGGGAACCTGATGCAGGAGGAACAGTGAAAGCTTGAAGCCATCCTAATAATGAGGTCCAGGCCATTCTGGGATGTAGAGTGAGACCCTGTTTCAACCCTCCCTCCCACAAAGGAAGCAAAGCAATTTACCTTTAATATAGACTCTGTTACTAATAGAAAGTTAATATCTCATTATCAAGTATGAGAGCACAATGATTCTACATAAAGAAAAACAATTATATTGACAATTAGCTTTAAGATAATAAACTTAATAATCTATAACAATTATCTTATACATTACCAATAGCAAGATCATTAAAGTTCAATGAATACTGTGTGAACATCTTTAAAACATCGTAGAAGAAAAACTGTGTCTAGAATTGCATGTGTTTCTAAATTATTATTTAATGGTAAAAATTAAATCGACTTATTTAAGTCAGTATAATAATAGCTATTTTATCAAAACTACTTAACAATGAATAACTAATATATAAGTACAGAACAAAAGGACCCAGAAAGTAAAAAAGAGATGTAAAAGGGACCAATTAACAAAGGAATTGGTGAATGTGAGTAAATTTGTACTAAAATGGTTTGAAAAAACAAAATTATGACACTTATTATGGGCACTTCCATATACACAACAGTAAAAATAAATGGAAATATTGACAATAACATAAAAGCTGGGAGGATAGTGATTGTCATTAATGTATTCTAAGACTTGTTATTATTCTAAAAGTAGGTGAATTAATAAGCAAATTGTTGATAGTAAACTGTGAAAGCAAACTCTGTGATCTTAACTACCCACAATATTTAAGTCAGTATGGTTGACTGAGCTTCAGTTGATGAGTTACCAGGGTGTATACTTAAGTCAGGTTGTAGTTGGTTTGTAGTTTAAGTTATGTTGTAATATATTGTACACAGAGACTACATTGAGCCAAATTTATCTTACATATCATGTGAAGGTCAATTTATGTGACACTTTTTTCTCCCCCCCCCCAACATAGGAGGAATCAAAGGAATTACTATAACTTGGATAAAGCATGCAAGAAAAGGAGCTTTTGTCTTGTTTCCAGGGCGGCCACCACTAAAGATTAGGATTTTAAAAGTCTTCTCAGTGCTAACTTAGCAAGAGATGGAGTGAATCACTACTCCAATGGCATTCTTTCCAGAAACAGAACAATAATACTGAAATTGACGTGGAAATATACAAAACCTTAACTAGACAAGTCAATCCTAACCAAAAATAGTAAGAACCGAGATATTGGAACCCTTAACTTCAAGCTATACTACAATAGTCATAGTAAATAAAGCACATGATAATGTTGTAAGAACACCCAATCCAATGGAATAGAATAGGTGAGCAAAAAGTAAGTGCCCTCAGCTAAAGCCATATGATTTTTGCAAAGGCACTTAAAACATGTTGGAGGATGTATAGATTTTTTTTTAAAACATAATGCTGGAAAAACTGTATAACTATGTGTAGAAGAATAAAACTATATCACTCACTCTTGCTCAGTACAAAAATGAAAATCAACCAGAGACCCTAATGTTAGTCCATCAACCTTGAAACTTTTAAAAGAAAACAAGAAAAAAACACTTCAAGATCTAGGCATATATATGACTATTTGAATATGATTCCAATAGCCCAGAAAACAATAGGAAAGATAACTTAGTGGGACTACATTTAACTAAAAAAGCTTTTTGGTGACAAGGAAAAAACTACCAGATAGAATATGCAGCCTACAGATAGCATTAATATTTGGCACATATAAACAACTTAATTATTAGTCACCAGAAAACTAATTATCCAGTCAATAAATGGGCAAATGAACAAAACAGACACTTTTCAAGTGAAGAAGTACAAAAGACCAATAAATGCATAAAGATGTTAATATCCTTATCCAATAGAATACTCCAAATTAAAGATACAGTAAGATTTTACCTTACTCAAGTCAGAATGACTATTATCAACGAAACAATAAAAAACAAAGGTTGGTAAGGACAGCAACAGGGAAGTCTTATATTGTGAGTAAGAGAGAGACAAAAAAGGAATAAAAGACCATGATAAATGAAGACCACATGAGAATAGGAAGAAGCGAAGTGCTAGAGAGGCCCCCGGAAATTCACAAAGATACCCCACAATAGACTACCGGCAATGGTCGTGAGAAAGCCTGAACTGACCTACTCTGGTGATAGGCTGGCCAAACACCCTAATTGTCATGCTAGAAACCCCATCCAATGGCTGAGGGAACAGGATGCAGAGATCAGAGATAATATCGATACCTTTATTTGTGATATGATTGCTTATTTCACTTAGTAAACTCTAGTCCCATCCACTTTCCTATAAATGGCATAATTTCATTTTCTTTATCGATATTATCACTTATAGGTGGTGATGGGAGTATTACAGTAAAGGAGACTTTCAGAGATATGGAAGGGAAGGAGAGGCCAAAACAAATGAGAGTAGCAGATGGATGAGTGTGACAAGGCACATTATATGTATATATGAGAGACAGTGTTATAACTATATATATTACCTTGTACAATAAGTTAAAAAACAAATCAAAATACATATAAAATTAAAAGGAGGTAAGGTTATGAATTTGTTATTGATTCATTATTTACAATGCAAACATGTATTAGAATATCATATAATATCCATACATATATTTAAATATTATTTGTTGCCGGGTGGTGGCGGCGGCGGCGCACGCCTTTAATCCCAGCACTCGGAAGGCAGAGGCAGGCGGATCTCTGTGAGTTCGAGGCCAGCCTGGGCTACCAAGTGAGCTCCAGGAAAGGCGCAAAGCTACACAGAGAAACCCTGTCTCGAAAAACCAAAAAAAAAAAAAAAAAAAAGTTATTTGTTATGTTAAATATTAAAAAAGAGAAAGCTTTTCTGTGTAATTAAGCAAGTGCTTCTTAAATATTATGTCTTTAAGTGTTCCAAGTACCCATAATATTAAAAAAAAGTAGGGCAATAAGAGATTTCTGTGGACAGAGTGAAGGCTACCTTTTAAATTTCTAGGCAGCCCGATAAAGTGACTTTCTGATGAGTCCTGTAAAAATTTTTTTTTTGCAACAAAAATCTTTCAAGCACTAAAATTGAGAAAATCGAAAGCATCATTCCCAGTAAGGGGAGCTGATAGACACCAGATGATGTCAAGGTGGAGATGGCTGGCTTTCCTACGTTATGACACAATTTCTATCAGAGACAAAATAAGCAAGACTCCTTGTCATTTGATGTCACACAACTATAAATGTGAAAAAAACAACAACAACAACAAAAAAAACCCCCCACAAACTATGAAACAAGGCTTTTCAGACACTGAAAATCAAACAGCCCCGGGGCGTCCTTGCTCTAACTTGTCAAGGATGGGAAGGCTCAGTAGAAAGGAGCTCACATGAGTGACCCTTGCGGAAAACTTTATTAGACTTGCACTGTTGTTGCAAAAGAGAGCAACAATGACGTCACGAAAGGGGGGAGCAAGACTTCAGGGCTAAAGAACCTCATTAGGAGAGATAGTATGAGGCTGTCCATTTTGATGGAAAAAGGGGAATTCCTTGTTTTTAGAGGTTTCCAGTTGGGGTAGAGGGGCTGGAAAGTTCCATATCATGTGACTTTGCCTAAGTGATTAGAGTCAGAGGCAGGAAGGCACTAGATAGAAGAAAAGTTGAGATTCAAGGTTGTCTCGGGCTGGGCTGGACTTACAGCTGCACTGAGGATGGGCACTGCAAGGCCAGTGGAGGCTTGCTTTCATGTCTCTGCAGGGAGAAGGCTGCAGAGGGTATGGCCTGGTTTCTGGAAGAGAGGAGATAGAGTCTATTATCTGATGGTGGTCACCAAGGGCAGACACAAATCCAAAGCCTTCTAAAAGCTCCATCTCACTGCCTGCATGTGGACAGAGGAGACAGAGCAGTAGGAAGCAATCCAGGGTCCAGATTCTGCCTGGGTGAAGCAGAGCTTAGGGTGTGGGTAGGATAAAGTAGCTAGACTGCAGGAGTAAATATCAGAGAGGAGAGAGCTTTGCAGCAGAGAATGTCTTAGATCTGAAGAGGTTCTTCCTATTTTAACTATGAACTTCAAAACATTGAGTTGATATAAAGAAGTGTCTGAGGCTGGGGAAACATCAGTCATTGAAGCACATGAGATTTTTGTTTTCATAGTTCATGTTGTGAGACCAAAATGAGCCATCTTAGAAATGCTTTCACCCAAAAACTAAGGCCTAAGATTTCTCCTTTTGGGAATAGGCCATTAGTTACTGAAACCAGTCAGTTCAGATTCCAGAAACCAGGAAGTGTAAAAGTACAGAGTCACAAGATAGTCACGAGGTAATGCCTGCCAGACTATGGAATGTCCTCTCCCTGGTTTCCAGGGTAACTGACCACAGAAATGCCCCCACCTGAGGGCAGCCAATGAGAAATGGTGGCAGGCAACCACTCCCTTAGAAGTAATTTCTAGAAGTCCCTAGAAGCGAGCCAATCAGAATTGTACCCGTACTAGCACCCCTAAATGATGTAACCTTGTGACTTTTCCCTTTAAAAATGGAGCTTGCAGACAGGTGGGCGCTTCCTCCAGCCTCCACTGCGTTGGATGTATTGGACGAAGTCCCTGCCTAGGCTTGTATTGCTTTTGGATATCCAGAATTAAACCTTGCTTTTGCATTCCGGCATGCTCGTCTTTGGTGGTCTCTCTGGGGGTCACGATCTGGGCACAACAATGTTGGAATCCTAACAGTCTCTGGTGTTACTTAAGCAGGCTATTGGCTCGTGGAGAACAGCATATGATGTTTTGTCTAGCTTTGTGTGGTAAAAACTACATTTTTGAGATTCATCCATTTTATTTTAGAAAAAACTTCTACTGCACACTATTTTATTTTATAAAAATTCTATAATTTCTGAAGGGATCAGCATTTGGTCTGGTTCCTTGTTTTGTCAACTATAAATACAGCTCCAAGGATGCTCTTGCTTGTTCTTTTTTGTATTTTTTTTTTTTAGTAAAAATATTTATGCAGTTCTGTTAGTAATCTTCCAGGGGGTAGCATTTCTGGCTTTCATATTGTGTGTGTGTGTGTGTGTGTGTGTGTGTGTGTGTGTGTGTATTTGTGTGTATGTACATATGTATGTGATTTTTAAAAAATATATGATATAGTTTTTTCCCCAGCATGTATATTCCTCAAAGAATGGAGTCTCTGAGGCTACCCTTCATTACTGCTTTTGTTACTTCAGGAAAACAAAGTGTGTATAATCATCACATGTTAGCTTTAAATTCCACCTTCAATGTGCTGAACAGACTTTCCCATGCATGTTTATCATATAGATATCCTCCATGTGATGCCCTAGTCAAAGCCTTTCCCTGTCATCCTCTTGCTGCCTATATCAGCTCATCACTGGCTTGCTCTCTCTGTATGTCCTGAATATTTGCTTATTTAGTGATAGTGACTGAATCGCTCTTTTTCACTCCTCCAGTCTTTATCACCTCACAAAATATTTTGATGAACTTTTAATTTCCAAGCCATTCAGCCAACCCATTTTTCTGTTTAGTTGCTGGCTTTGAAAAGTTCAGGAGCACTGAGAGCTTTCTGCGAGAAGGCCTAAGTGTGGGAAGCTCACTGGCTGCATCTTCCTCCTTCTCCTTACAGTCTTGGCCCTTGGACGTTTCGGTTTGTGGGCACAACTCTGAAATGCAATTGTTATCCTTTTTAAAATTTTTATTTACTCTTTGAAATGTTCATGCAATTATGCAATGTTGTTGGCTCAAATCCACCCACCTTTACCTCCCTGCAACTCCCCCTATTGCTTTCTACCCCACCCTCCCAAATTCATGTGGTCCCCTTTGTTGTTTATTTATTGTCACTAATAACCCTCTGGATACAAATTGCACTGCTCATATGCTCCTAAGGGTGGGGCCACCTACTGAGGCAAGGGTCACCTACTAACAGCCCCATCTCCAAAGAAGAGAGTCCCTCCTGTCTTCTGTAATCATCAACTGTCAATAGAAGTGGGGCCTCACCTTCCCATGTGTCTGATCATTTTTAATGGTGACAGACATTGTATGTTCCAGGCATCAGAGAGCAGAAACAACTCTGAAGGTTGTCTGCCATTAGAAAAAACAAACAAACAAACAAAAAAACATGATTTTAATTCTTCATAAAGTGCACAATTGAACTAAGTTAAACTCACTCCCATTTCCAAGATTAATGTAGTTTTGACTTTTAACTGTGGTCCTTCTAAGGGAAAGTTAATCCTAAATTCATTTTCACTTCATGAGTATAGATTGTTTTGGGATTTCCAAACATATTCATATCTTTATAAAATTTCTAAGCTTTATATTTCTTTCTTTATAGTTTTTTAAGCTGTATAATGTACTGTGAGGGTGTTTGCCTGCCTTAGTAAACCTTAGAATGTTTGTTTTTATCTTGGATGTTTACCAGCCTCAGTTGAACTGGAAAATCTCCACGTGGAAATGCCTTTTCACCTTTAGAAAATGCTCTGCTCCAATATTTATTAGTGTAACTGTGAAGCAAAAACAAACAAACAAAATAAATAAATAAATAATTCAGTGGGAAGGATACTGGATGATCTCACACTGTCTCCAACTACACTTGCACACATGTGCACATATATGCACACATATATGTGCAAAAATAAAAAGATGATTCTTAAAAAAAGAAACCACCCTCTCTTTAATTCCGATTTTTTTAAGGATTATTTTGTCTGCTTTTCTGTGACAGACTTGTTCATCTGAATTTCTCACGTTGTAATATTATTAATGGAGTTCTAAAGTAGTTGTATTTTTATCATTTATGCAAAATATGTTCATGGGTCTGGAGAGATAGTCCAGTGGTTAAGAGTACTTCCTGTTCTTGCAAAAGATCTGTGTTCAGTCCTTGATACCCACATGGTGGCTTACATCCATCTGTAACTTCACATGTAGATGGTCGAATTCCCTCTTCCAGCCTCTGTTGGCACTAAGCAAGTATGTGGTGCACAGACATACATGGAGATCAAATATTCATACACATGAAATAAAAATAAATAAAAACTTTAAAAACTGTATTTCATTCAAACTTTAAGGAAAAAGCAACTTCTCACTTGGACCATTGAATAGAAAAGTTATGAACATTCATTCATGTCATGAATAATTTTACAATGAAATTTTTATTGATGTTATATAGGTATAAAAAGTATATGTTCCTGCAAAGGGAAGTTATGTATATAATATTTGTTTTGTTCTTATCATTAGTTGTAAGAGAACATAAAAGTATGTATTATTTCAATTGAATTAACCTATTCATATTACCAATTAGAAGAATAGTTGTATCATTTATATAGGAATGTATTTATAAATACTTTGGGATTATAAATACTATAAATTTTCTAATTGTTCATGAGAAATGTATGTGACTAACTGGTTTCATATATCTCTAGTATTACACTTATTTTAATAAGACTTTTTAATTCTAAGAAGTTCATTAATATCCTCTCTTACAATTTTCAATTTACTTTTATATATATCGTTTAAGAATATTTATAATCTATGCTATTTTTTATTTTTTTTTTTGTTTTTTCGAGACAGGGTTTCTCTGTGTAGCTTTGCACCTTTCCTGGATCTTGCTCTGTAGACTAGGCTGACCTCAAACTCACAGAGATCCACCTGCCTCTGCCTCCCGAGTGCTGGGATTAAAGGCGTGCGCCACTACCGCCCAGCATTTTTAAAAAATTTGATTTAATATTACATATCAGCCATGGATTCCCCTGTCCTCCCTCTTCCTACCCCCTCCCCCACCCCACCCCTGCCCTTCCCCCAGCCCACTCTCCACTCCCATCTCCTCCAGGGCAAAGACTCCCCTGGGGATTCAACTCAACCTGGTAGATTCAGTCCAGACAGGTCCAGTCCCCTCCTCCCAGGCTGAGCAAAGTGTCCCTGCCTAGGCCCCAGGTTCTAAACAGCGAGCTCATGTATGCTGTGGGATGGTCTGTATGTCAAACTGCTCTGATTGGTCAATAAATAAAACACTGATTGGCCAGTGGCCAGGTAGGAAATATAGGCGGGACTAACAGAGAGGAGAACAGAGAAAACGGGAAGGCAGAGGGAGTCACTGCCAGCCACCGCCATGACAAGCAGCATGTAAAGATGCTGATAAGCCACAAGCCATGTGGCAAGGTATAGATTTATGGAAATGGATTAATTTAAGCTATAAGAACAGTTAGCAAGAAGCCTGCCATGGCCATACAGTTTGTAAGCAATATAAGTCTCTGTGTTTACTTGGTTGGGTCTGAGCAGCTGTGGGACTGGCAGGTGGCAAAGATTTGTCCTGACTGTGGGCAAGACAGGGAAACTCTAGCTGCACATGCACTAAGGACAGGTCCCGGTCCCACTGCCTGGGGGCCTCCCAAACAGTTGAAGCTGATCAACTGTCTCACTTATCCAGAGGGCCTGATCCAGTTGGGGGCTCATTAGCTATTGGTTCATAGTTCATGTGTTTCCACTAGTTTGGTTATTTGTTCCTGTGCTTTTTCTAATCTTGGTCTCAACATTTCTCGCTTGGCATAGGAGATCACTTCCTAAATATAACACCAGTAGCACAGACACTGAGAGAAACAATCAATCAATGGGACCTCTTGAAACTGAGAAGCTTTAGTAGAGTAAAGGACACGGTCAACAAGACAAAGCAACAGCCTACAGAATGGGAAAAGATCTTCACCAACCCCACATCTGACAGAGGACTGATATCCAGAATATATAAGGAACTCAAGAAATTAGACATCAAAATGCCCAACAGTCCAATTAAAAAATGGGCTATAGAGCTAAACAGAGAATTCTCATCAGAGGAAGCTCAAATGGCTGAAAGACATTTAAGGAATTGCTCAACATCCCTAATCATGAGGGAAATGCAAATCAAAATGACTCTGAGATACACCTTACACCTGTCAGAATGGCTAAGATCAAAAACACTGAAGACAGTTTATGCTGGAGAGGATATAGAGCAAGGGGAACTCTCCTCCACTGTTGGTGGGAATGCAAGCTTGCACAGCCACTTTGGAAATCAATATGGCACTTTCTTAGAAAATTGGGAATCAATCTCCCTCAAGACCCAGCTATAACACTCTTGGGCATATACCCAAGGAATGCTCAATCATACCAATAGGGCACATGCTCAGCTATGTTCATAGCAGCATTGTTTGTAATAGCCAGAACCTGGAAACAACCTAGATGCCCTTCAACTGAAGAATGGATAAAAAAAAAATGTGGTACATATACACAATGGAGTACTACTCAGCAGAGAAAAACAATGACATCATGAGGTTTGCAGGCAAATGGATGGATCTAGAAAAAATCATCCTGAGTGAGGTAACCCAGAATCAGAAAGAGAAACATGGTATGTACTCACTCATAGGAGGATACTAGATGTAAAACAAAGATGACTAGACTGCTACTCACAACTCCATGGAGGCTAACTAGAAAACAGGACCCTAAGAAAGACACAGAGATTGCCCAATGACAGAGAAATGGATGAGAAATACATGAGCAAACTGGACGTGAGGGGGAGGTTAATGAAGGGCAAGGTTCAAGGGAAAGAGAGCTTAGAGGAGCGGGAGACCCCACCTGGATCAAGAACAGAGAGGGAGAACAATGAAAAATAGACCATGATAAATGAAGACCCCCATGGGAGTAGGAAGAAGCAAAGTGCTAGAGAGGTCCCCAGAAATCCATAAAGATACCTCCACAATAGACTACTGGCAATGGTTGAGAGAAAGCCCGAACTGACCTACTCTGGTGATAGAATGGCCATACACCCTAACTGTCATGCTAGAAATATCAACCAATGACTGATTGATGGAAGCAGATGCAGAGATCCACAGCCAGGCCCCAGGTGGAGCTCCGGGAGTCCAATTGGTGAGAAAGAATCTATGCTATTTTGCATATAAGTTTACAAATGGACACATGCAAAATATATTCTCTTGTGCCAGTTTCTTTCACTTAGAACAAATTTGAAATTCATAAGAGATGTTATGTATATTAGTGGCTCATTGCTTTTAATTGTTGCACTGTGTTCAATTGTGTGACTATGAGTGAAGACCTTTTTCTCATTCAGATAACTATAAAAATGATCAATATGTACAATTACTAGTCAGTATGAAGACAGTGGCTCTGAATCTTTATGGTTTCTCTTGGATAAGAACAATTGTAATGGTTGAGCTTATGGATAATGTATATTTACTCCCCCAAATTTTTCTAAAGTGGGATTCTAACAAGCTTATAATAATTTTGACAGGTCTGTGTCCTTATCAATCATCAATATAGTCAAATTTTTAAAATTAGTCCAGTTAAGATTACCAATTTTAAAATTGTGTACATAAATGGGACTTCATTGTGACATATTTGCATTATCTTGAAGGATGTTGAGCATATCAGATATTAAATTTGTAAAGTTTTGGTGATATGTACTTAATTTATTCATTCTTGGAATTAATAATTTTATTACATTTTTGTTATTGAATTTCATGGATTCTAGACATATCTTGAATGTAAGTCTTTTAGGAGGACCACATATTGTGAATATTTTATCACATTTTATTTTTTATGTTATTTTAGCTTGATTACTTGTGGCTTTTAAAGACTATCTTTAAATTTGGTGACTGCTAATGTATTACTTTTTACTTTTATTGTGAATGGTTTTTATGTGTTACATAGGAGTTTTTTTCTACTTCTAATTCAGAAATAAATTTCTCCATTAGCTTCTTCTGGGAGATTTATAATTCAGATTTTACACTTAACACTATGATTAATTTTCAATTATTGTTGTCAGTTACACAAGGGTTACATTACCATTAATTTCCCTATGTACTTAGCTAAATATTGGGGCACCTTTGGTTGAGATAATTTCCTTTCAAGTAGATACACTTGGAATGAATAAATTTATTTGTAATAAATGTACTTGTAATTTTTGTGAATAAGTTATTGACCATATACATGTAAATCTGTTTTTATTTCTACCCTGTTTCTTTATCCTATAGTTTTGTGTTTTCAGTAATAGCATGATGTTTGATTATTGCATAATAAGATTATAGTGTCTAAAATTCTCACATACAATTTAATTTTACAGTAGTGTTCTGATTGTATTTTTTATCACTAGATTATATACAACTATATATTTTTCCGTGATTGTCATTATATACCCTGTCCCAATTCTTCTCAAATTCACTTCTCCTTCCTACCCACTCAACCTTGTTTCCTTTTCTTCTTTTGAAACTTTCAGATCAACCAATTTGCTGTTCTGACATATTCTTGGATATGCAGTCTACTAGTGCAGCATGATCAGTATATCAGATGATACATTCTTATGGAAAACTGATGCCCTATTTTGGTGGTGGAATAGGAATGGTCCTCATAGACTCATGTATTTGGACGCCTGACCCATAGGGAGTGGCACTATTAGGAAGTGTGGCCTTGTTGGAGTAGGTGTGGCCTTGCTAGAGGAAATGTGTTACTGTGGGGTGGGCTTCAATGTCTCATATGCTTAAGCTATACCAAGTATGGCATGCATTCTCCTTCTGCTGCCTGTTGATAAAGTATAGAATTCTCAACTACCTCTCCAGCACTCCAACACCATGTCTGCCTGCATGTCACCATGTGTCCTGCCATGATGATAATGGATTAAGCCTCTGAATGGTAAGCCAGTCCCAATTCAATGTTTTCCTTTACAAGATTTGCCATGGTAATGGTGTCTTTTCACAGCAATTGAAACAAAGCTAGCCTACAGCTCAAGGTTCCTCTCTCCCTTTCTTTCCCTGCTTCCTTAAGCTTCTGGATACTGCATTTCCTCAGCTACTTTAGAAACAAGAATTTAAATATTTCCTATGTGCATACGTCATAAATTTATCTGCCTATAAAACAGAGAGGAACTATTTAGTGGGTTAAATTTTAACCTGGATCAAATTTGGAAAACTTATTAACCTTCTGACTAACACATTTTGTCCCATTGCCTTCTCACATTCTTAATGATTTCAGCATGTAATTCTGAAGCATAGTCAACTCAATTTTCAATTCTTTACATTTTGTCTGCGGAATAATCTTCCTTATCTTAATAATTTACTCAGCAATATCTGTAACTTGATTAAATACCTCTTTATTCTCAGGAGAAAAACTGCAATATTAAACGATTTTATTCACTTTAGAATATAAATGATCCGCACAAACCTTATTTCCCCATCAAAGAGTAATAAGAACTTTTATAATATTAATATGAAATATACAGCTTGGGTGAAATTATTTTAAAATATTTAACAGTATGATGAAGAATTTTATTGTATAGCTCTTGTTAATTAAATTTCTGTTTCAAAACTTTCCCCTGTCACAGCTCATAGCTTCAGCTTACTTATCTACCTTCCACTTTTATCTACATTATGCTTCCCTGCAAATCAGTTGCTGACAAGTTCCATTCTTTTCAGTACTAGCCAAGCGAAATCTGTTTCACAAAACACCTATAACATTTACAGTTGGCATATGTATAAGAAAAATCCATACACGAAGAAATATAAATTTACAATATTTTGAAAATCTTTTTTAATAGAAAAATAGGGATACTTCATTTACACAACATGTTTTTCTGTATTGGAGTAGTCAGAAGTTCATGTCACTTGAGCATGAAGTAGTTAAGACTCTATTCTGGTATCAAAATCAGCACTAGACCTGTGATGGAGGAGTTTGTGCAGGATGCTCAGATTTGTTCTCATTGGTCTATGAAGATTTCAAGACCATGCTTTGGAAAAACCATGCTTAGAAATCATGGGATCAACTTATGAATATCATTTCAGCTGTGGTTTTCAACTGAACATACAATGTCTGCTTATGTTCCCGGAGTAGCTACTCTTCATAGTGAAACAATCCATTTAACATTTTTTGGTCCCAGTTCACTTAATGTATTATATTTGCCTAAAATAATATTTAAGGTATTCAGCTTAAAGATAGACATATTTTTGAACAGCTAAGTGATGTTTATAGACACACGTTAGTTTTATCTTGGGTAATAGATTGTCCGGCAATTTTTATTTATTTATTTATTTATTTATTTATTTATTTATTTATTTATTTTTTAAATTACACTCATGATATTAATCATATTTGTGGTATTCATAGATTACATTCACAGTATTCATTCAATTATATATAATTGAATAATATATATAATAATATAATTCAATAATATATAATTTTAAATGTCGAATGTCATTTCTTGAAGGGGGTAGGAGGTCTTAATTACAGGCTTACAGCACAATGGGAGGACCCCAGAGGGCAGAAGTTTGCTACTGATGTTTTACAATCTTGTATCTAAGCTGTTAATGACCATTATTCAGGATACACAGACCAGGAACTTCCCTTAAGCATTCAGGAGGGTGGAACCTGGCAGGGAATTAGCATTGGGAAGATATTAAGGTCAAGGTCAGTAAGCAAGGCAACAGTTACCCAAAACGGGGGCCAGGGCCCTGCAGGTCCCCCTTTTATTAAAAAATGAGCTTCTGACTTGGGTTGCATGGAACGTCAGCAGGTCACCTTACCCGTCATGGAGACGCCTGCCCAGGCCACACAGGTGCTCTGTCTTAGGTTGGTGAGTGCCCCCTCGGCATTACCCATCTCTGAATACTCATTATCATACCAGCTCAATCATGTGTGAGTTGCATGGTTAATTGCTGCCAAATCTCAAAGTGGCACTGGGCTTGCAATCTGTGTGTTCGATACAGAAAAGACCAACAGAGGTCCTATCTCACCCATAGCCAATAGGCTAAAAGCAACTGAGGTCCCACATTTTTTTTTAAAAAATAGTATTTAAGATTGCCATATTTGGAATAATGCCACACAGTATATTTAGACTTAATGGGAATACACTCAAAACCTTTAAATGCCATTTAGTCAAATAAACATTGAAGATGACCAGATGATACAAACAGTACCTGCCAGGAAAAACTTCATTGTCACTTATTTGGATCACCTGCTCATAATGTACTCAATACTACTACAATGAATGTCCAATATGAAAGTGAGAAACAATCACCTCATGTTTAAGTCATATAATTCAAACATAACACTCTATTTTTTTAGTTACTACTCTTACTATCATTAAATATTTCTCACAAACCATAATGAGGTCTTAGAGTAGGAACCATTAAATGGATTTAAGTTAGGAAGCTCTTCAGTAGTAAAATACCCAGGCAACAAAATCTCTACATGGCACTGTTGACCTGTTTTTCTGCAAACAACTGTTATGAAGCATCACTGGTCTCTTACAATTCTCTCAAATTCTCTACGAAGTCATGGGATTTTTCTCAATGTATCTTCTTACTTTGCCCTTTAAATTTTAATATAGTTTGCTCTCTCTACACTACCTAGTCATTCATACTCTCTGTACCAAATTTCAACTACAAAAAAGAAGGCTTCAGTTACTGACAATGGAATGTTGCTTGACAATGGAATGGTATTACTTACTCATTTTGTCGTAATAGATGGCATTTCTGATCGCTTTGGACTGTAGATACTAAAAAAATCACCAAATTGACCTCATTTCTCTCCTGTTTACACCTTCAAACCTAGTTCCCTTTCCTCCTAGTTATCCTATTTTAGTGAACATTGTCAAATTCTCCATCTCACTTAGTATCCACCTGGTAGCTATCCCCAACTCCACCAGCTTCCTCACAGTTTAAAGAATAACAAGTTCAGCTCTTTATCACTTAAGGATAAAGAGAAATTCTTTATTTTTCTTACTTCTAGTAACCTGATCTCGATCCAGTTCTTTTTTCCCCCTCATGTGGATACCTGGAATTAAAAAGAGACCCTATCTGTGCAATATATTCATTTATTAAGGCACTATTCACTGAATTCTTCCTGTTTTAGATTCTCGACAAAGTCTGAGAAAAAGCAGAGAAAACACCTCTATCCACTTTGAAAACTGCAGTTCTCTAGGTAGAAACAGCAAGGATTTACTGTTTCTGAAATAGAAGCCAGAAACTTCCCTGGAGTAAATCACAACAAAGTTTCTTCATGCTAGCCTTATCATTTGCTTTCTAAAGGGAGATTAAATAAACTTTCTTCTTCAAACTCAACATTCAAGGCCTGGGCTTGGCTTCAATGCCTTTTGTCTTTTTACTGTATGTTTCAAGTTTAATTTGCAATGCTTCCTTATGGCTTTATACATTTAAATAAAGGATTCAGACACCCCAGGGTAGTTCTCATACTGCTTCTGGTCCCTTCATTACATCTGATTTCTTCCCAGTTTGAGCCTGTGTTTCAGCTGCTTTGACTTATCCATCTATGAGAGCCTCAAGAAGTCTGCCACACATTCTGACTGTGTCCTTGGACATCCAGTTCATACACAGAAGGAAACAGTGCTTTGTAGATAGTCCAATGACATTCTTATGTCTTTCATTTTTAGACCACAGAACCCCAGGAAAGTAGGGGTTTATCAATTTAACCCCATATTCCCATCTCCTGCTTTGGAGAAGATCTTTAGTGAATTCTTTCAACAACGTGACCCAAGAGAAAGAGTTCTAAAGTGCCTACAATCTGCATTTGGCCCATGGCACTACATGTCTCTGAAACCATTCTCTGCCCTTCTTCCTCACTCCATTTTGTTTAAGCATGCTGTCTAAGGGTTCTATTGCTCAGATAAAATGCCAAGATGAAAGCAGCCTGGATAAGGACGAGTTTATTTCAGCTTACAGTTAGTTCTATACCACAGTCCGATAGATTCAGTATAGGAACTCAAAAGGGCCAGAACTGATGCAGATACCATGGAGGACTGAGGCTTACTGGCTTGCTTCCTAAGCCTTGCTCAACCTGTATTCTTGAAGTACCCAGGACCTCCAGTCCAGGGATGGCACTGCCAACTGTGAGCTAGGTCCTCCCACATAAATTATCAATCAAGAAAATGCACCACAGACTTGATCACAGGTCCATCTGGTAGGGGCATTTTCTCAGTTGAGGTTCCCTCTTCAAAAATGACTACAGCTTGTGTCAAGGTTAGGGAGAATATACGCCAAATTCACTCCTTCTCACTTACAAAGGCAGCACACTTATCTCATTGCATTTTATCCCCTCCCATCCCCCACATTTCCCATTTTTATTTGCTCAAATCTTTTCATGCTGAAAATTTCTGAAAATCCTATATGCAGCATCACACTCAGGTCTGTCTGTTTTATTCTCGTCTGGTTTTGGGATGTTACTCTATCACCATGTTAGCCAGCTATTACAGAGAATGAAAAGGGAACAGAGGAGAAAGAAGATGTGGGAAAACACACAAACAAACAAACGATGCTTTGCACAAACTTCTGGTCCTTAAAAAAATGTGCTTCAAAGCCCTTTAAAGTGCAAACCTTCTGAAATTTTAAATACCTCAGCAGTACTATTTTTCATTTTGTATATGATTGGAGCTTTGACAAAGCCTCTCATTGAGAACTATGTAGCTTTAAATGCTATAACATTTATTATCTGTGACTGCACTACTATAATTGCATATAACCATTGTGCCTTTTTTGTTAAACCTTAGCACACATTTCATTTGCTTTATTTACTTTGTAAAGTTCATTGGAAAAATGTATGTGCTTTTGATTTTTTTATATTACAACAAATACTAAAGTACCCACATATTTGCTGGTTTTAAATTCTACTTCTCATGTTAAAAAAAATAAAACAAAATAGACAAAAAACAGTGGTCAGAAAAAATTGTGATTAAAACTGGTTTCATGATATATTCAGGGAAACCTGTAAGTTGATTTTAAGGGAAAGACTTATAACAAATAACTATTAGTTAATTTAGTCATCATCCTTGACACTAAATCTCAACGAAAACTAGTCTTAGTCTGGACTAGTCCCAAACCGCGTTTCCAGGCACAGCAATATCTGCCATTGAACAATGTGTGGTTGTTAATCCATTCCCAGGTTCAGGCTTCTAAATTTGGTCAACACAATTACTTACATTGTACACATTGAATTGTATAGTCTTTAGATCTAGTTAATTTTGTTTGTGATATTTTATTTGCTGCTTTTAATGCTAAAATGTGAAATAAATTAAAAGCACATGGCTTCCTATAGTACTCTTTCCATTGACTGTTGTGGCAACTAAAGAGATGAGTTGTGACTTGGTACACCATTTCATTTATTGATGCATCACAATGACTGTGCAGATGACAATCTCATTGTAGTTATAAAACAGTGAACTTAGACGGGTCTGAAGATTATTTCTTGTAATAAAATGAATCCAAAAGTAAAAATATATCTCATGCTACAACACTGTATCATGATGAAGGAACTTGACTTCCGGTAAGAGAGACAGAAGATATGGGTGTGAGCAAGGGCCGCTTTTGTATATGGTAACTTTTGGAATATAGTTCACAGATCAAGGCTTTTTTCTAATGTATACCACTCTCACTTTGTAGCCAGAGCTAGCGAAACCGCTCCTGCTGGGCTGAAAAGCATTCACACTGGTTGCTTTCTTCATATTCTTTTAAGTGCTATTCATTTTGCTCTTCATAAGCAACAAATTCCCTCGACTTGATTTATAAAGAATATGTGAGTGGTTGAAAATGCATGAGTACTAAAAAAGAATTGAGTAAAACTAACTTCTCCTCTCTGATTTCAAAAAACCTTTTTACTTGGTACCCAAAAAAGCCCTTTGGAAATCTATTTTGTTTGTCAAGGGTGGATGCAGTTTTAAATGTTTCAAAACAGCTGTTTCCTATCTTCTTTGTCTTTTAAAGAAGCATAATCATGGAGCCCTGCTGAAACAGAGGCAGAGCAGGTGGGAGCTATCATCACTCCTGTGTCTCCTTTTACCCTTTCTGATGTTCAAGCACACCTGGGACACCGAGGGAGCGATTAGAGATGTCAAAAATGGTCTCCGTTGCAAATAATATATGCAAATTGACTTCTCTAATTTCTTGCCTGTCACTACCCAATCACCCAAGGATCTGGAAACTGACATTTTTATGTAACTAATTTTATGGGTATTTAGGTGAAAATAGAATCAGGAAATGTACCCTACACTTCCTGGCTTGCTCAGCATTCTTTGCATGTTGGATCATCATCCTTGTAGATGATTCATGAACCTTACTAGCAATTTTCTATCCATAAAAAATAATTTTTTCAATATATGGAAAAGAGCATTACAAAAGAAAACCCTTAGATGTAAACATATTTTCAATAGTGACATGTCAGGTTTGAATTAGTAAGTTATTCTGCTGTAAACTCAGCCTTATGAGAATGGATTTCAAGTATTAAGCATAAAAACAATACAGCTGACAATGTCACTATTATTTATTATGAACATGTAACAACTGTTGCAAACAGTGACTGATGGAAACCCCCTTTCTCCAAATAATTAGGAGATAATGGTATTCTAGGTTCCAACCAATGCTTGCATTGAGAATAGTTTATTGCCACTGCCTACTTCTGCCCAGAGTCCTCTTGCAGACCACATCACAAAAGATTGTTACTGGGTTTTTAATTTTCAAACTTTCATTGATTGAGGATGGCATTTTTTAAAGTTCAATATGCATGTGTACATTGTCCTTGTCCACTGTTGTTATCCATTGTTGTTATACAATTATTATTCAGTTAAGGAATTGAGAACAAGCTTCTACAATCCTAATAAGCTTCTAGTTGGTGCCTCTGTTCCTAAGGATCTAGAAAACATCCACTAGGAATGCTAGTGGAATGAATACACAAAATATTGAAAGAGCAAGACAAAAAAATAAAGATTCTAATATTTTCAAGTTCTTCACCATTTAAACAGAAATGTGTATCTTGCTAGGTCTCATAAATCAGGATATTGATCTAATATTTTGCATTGGATTTTGCTGGATTCTAAGATTTTCTTTTCCCTTTGAGTGGTTTTTAATCACGTGTTTTAATTTCTTACAGAGCAAACCAAATTTATTGATGTTCTGCTGTGATCCCTACATGATTGTGGATTTTGGCATGACAGCTGTGTCTCAGAGAAATCTTAATATCTGTCTTTACTAAACTGAAATGCACCTGTGTCTTACTATCACCCTCTTTTCTAGACTCTGGACTTTAGAATCTAGAACTCTCTTCTTTCCCTCACAATAGTACCTTTCTGCTTTCCTGGTTATGTATTTAAGCTTACATATTTAAATCTAAAGATTCAGATGCTATGAAGGGGAGAAAATGAAATGGAGGAGGAGCAGAGGAAAAGGGAAGAAGAGATAAGTAACATTAAGGATGTTCAAAGCCATAGAAAAACATATTATTTTATGAACTTACTTAAAAATTCAGGGCTAAGATGTATTAGTGTATACACATATATAATTTAAATATAATTATGCCACAGTGGGAGATAATGCTCCTTCCCAAGAGTACATAAACTAACAAAAATCCCAGTCCCAACCATAGGAAATATCTCTTTAAATTGTTGGTCATATGGCTCCAAGAGACTCTCAAAACAATACAAGCTGTTGTAATTGCCTTCATTTGGCCTTTAGAACTTGAAGAAAAGACCTGATTGCTGAAGGTACTGCACACTTCAGATACTGGATTTTTATGAATCTGGCTGGAAATGAGCTGTAAGCCTCCTTCCTGAAGAATGGCTCTCATAGTATCAGAAGGTGCTACGCAAACTACTAAGGATGAAATACAATCAACAGCTCTGACCCACTGTAAATCATACAAACTTCAACAATGACCAGCCTGGTAAAATATCTCCAAGAAAGCAACAATGGCACTTATATCTTGGGAGTTATACTCTTGGGAGTAAACAACAGCTGTCTAACTGGACTTAATATGAGGAAATTCATGCTTAGTATTGCAAACTTTACCAACTACCTAAAGCTGGAGAAGCCATAGACCCTAGAAACAGCCTATTATTTTCCTAAGCCAATACAATTTATAACTGTTTTCTAAATACTTATCCTTATTCCCACAGAAAAATGTGTTTTTTACTGGTCCTCAAAGATGCTTCTTTCTGTGACAAACGGAGGCCACTACAGAAGTCTTCAACTGGTCAAAATGCTTAGAATCGGTGTTAAGTTTCCATCCCTAGTTGGTTGACCTACAAGCAGTTTGGACAGTGAAAACTCAGAACACAGCAGAAGAGAGGTCAGAAAGATTGTAGGAGTCAGAGGGCCAAGACACCTACTATTATGTAGTTTGTTCTAGACAAGGCAGGGATGGTGTACCCCTGAAATATTAACAATATGGTTTCCTAAATGAGCCCTACATAACAACCTAGGTCAACATGCTGATATGGATTTTTTTTTTTTTTTAGATGAAGAGCTACATGGAAATCAATGGCTAATGAGAGAGGGAGAATTAAGTGTTTCTCCAAGACTAGTCATCCTGATAGATTATCCAATCTCAACTAAACAGCCCTAAACACATGTACATAAAACAACACTAAATAGGTTCGGTACATATGTATAACAATAATAATCATAAGCCAGGTGGTGGTGGCGCAAGCCTTTAATCCCAGCACTCGGGAGCCAGAGGCAGGTGGATCTCTGTGAGTTCGAGGCTAGCCTGGTCTACCAAGTGATTTCCAGGAAAGGCGCAAAGCTACACAAAGAAACCCTGTCTCAGAAAACAACAACAACAACAAAAATAAATAAATAAAAAAAAATAATAATCATAGCAAAAGAAATCATGAATCTGAGAAGGATTTGTGGAGAGCATGAAAAGAGTTGGCAGGTGAGAGGGGGAAGGAATATGAGGTAAATACAGTATGCATGAATGAAATTCTCAAAATAAATAAAAAATACTGAAATTGAGAAGAACAGATATAAACAGTAAGCAAAACAAAACAAAAAATTCATACCAAAAACACTATGTAGAGAACATTTTATCACACTGACATAGACAAGAAATACCATGTAATTTATGATGATATATGTTTTAATGTTTCTAACAGCAAAGATATTAAGAAGTTAAATATATTTTGTTGTACCCAAATATATATAATTGAATAGCACATCATTAAAGCTTGCATATCTACCAGTAAGATTAAAAATTTCAAAACTAGAATGCTTCTTAAAATAATGCTAGGTAAATATTGGAGTTTTTAAATAATAATAATAATAATAATAATAATAATGTTATTAAGTATAAAACCTTTAGGAACCTCTTCAACAAATGATGGACGTTTCTGAGACACATTAAGAGAGCATTTTATATACTCCTTTGTAGAATGTAAGGAACTATTTATGTGACAGAGAAAATATGCAAAATAAAACTACAAGTTTAGTTTTTAATTTTTAATTTTGCCATTATTTGCAAGGTTCATCTACTCTTGGTACCTCATCTGACCCATGAGTAGAACGGCACTTGTGTTACCTCTACCTCTGCATGAAAATTCCATATTAACAAAATGGGAGCAGATGTAAGCTTACTTTGAGAATTTTATATATGTGTTTGAAAAGTACATTGCTGATATAGTAATCGATAATGTACATTGTTATAATCAATTTCAACTTACTTCTCCATTCAGTTTTTCCATTTATTGGGCATCTGATATATCCATTTCATTGTATATACAGAAATAAAAAATAACAATTAAGATGGTAAAGACGACTGCATAATACCAACTCATAATACAGTGCTAATGATAATAGTGATATAGAACATGAAAGACCAGTAGATGTGACACCAGTGTTTAGTCAATGTGAAGCATCAAGGAAAAAGTGTTGTCAAAAGACTCAAAGGATCCAAGCAGAGCATTGACTGAGAATGAGGTCCAGAATAGAGATGACTGGGGCATTTGTTCAGCTGCCTTTGTAAATGGAAGAGGATATACACACTGAAGTTGTGTGGAAGAGCTTTTTGATGAGAATGAACCTAGGAGTGGGAAAGACCACTTGAATGGTTATTCTTTGCTGGAAGAGTCTTGGGCTTCCTACTAAAAATAATCTGAAGAGACAAGATGTAAGAGTAAACTGATTTGTGTATGAAATTACAGACAAGGAGGCCAGCAGGATTTCTAACAATTTAAAACTATTAAGAGCAATCGCCTGCACCAGTGTATTGTGAGGAAGGTACAGCAGGAGCCACAGTGAGCAGCAGCAGCATTGACAGGCATTGTAAAAGGGAAGGAACCAAGCATTCCAGAATATTTTTTTGTCTGCAAATAACAGAAAATCTGACCAACTGTTTCTAAGAGAAATAAAGGATTCTTTTCTCCCTATAATGTGCCTGGAGATAAGGATTGCTGAAGCTCAGCCATGCCATTAGGGATCCAATTTTCTCCAGCCTTCTGCCTTATGATCCTTGGCAGGCTTCCTTCTTGCTCTTGCTGATGGCTCATAATCACACATTGACTATTGTAGGCGTCACAACCATGCTTTATGCTAGAAGAGAAGAGAAATGTGGTACATAATACATTATTTTCTATGTCATTGGCTCCTGCTGTGTCACATGATTAAATGTTGTAAAGGAGGCTGGGAGATCAGGCATTTTAAAAGAGAAACAAATAAGAAAGCCAAGAATGGAATAGGAAATGATATTTAGCAACCTATGGTATATACCCCATAGACATCCAAGGGAATGTTTAATCAGTGAAAATCCAATTTTGAGTATATGACAATGGCGTGAATAGCATTGCAAACAATTAGTGTTAAAATTCCAAAGCCCATGAACATCAACAAAGATGAGTACCAAACAGATACAACATAAAACCAATAAAGATACCTAAAGGGTGTATTCCAATCTAAAAATATGGCTCTGTCATCAGCTAGGCAAAAGACTATTCCATCCTTGTGTTTTTTACTTCCTGCCTCTGTCTGTGCTTAGAGTGAATATGTGCTATGGTGGACTCTGAAAGCAAGCACAGTGCAATCTATTTTCATCTCATTACACAGGTCTAGAGCCTTTCCTTCTAACACACAGCACTTGAGTCATATAAACGCAACTGTATGCAGTTGTTGCATAAAGCACGGGAAATGGATTTAGAGATGGGGGTGGGGGGGAATCGCATTATGTAAAAAAAAAAAAAACAAAAAAAACCAAAAAACACAAAGTCACAAAAGAACTCAAGTCTAATGCATCGAGAGTGATATTCCCTGGTGAGAGACAGTGTGGCGTTTCTAAACACAATGTGCACAGCATCCCTCCAGAGGGAAAAGACCCTGGCTTTTAATTTCAACAATTCTTGTATTTCCTGTTTCTCAGCTCACCCACTTGGATGCCATTTGCGCTGTTCACTTTTTTTATTGCATGATAATTAGTACTAGGAACCTGTTCAAGGACAAACACAAAAGGAAACAAAAAATCAAAAATCAAAACACCACAGTCTGAATACAAATGGCTGTGCATGACTGAGGTTTATTCTAAAGGTTTATATCTTGTGCTAATCTTCGGAGGAAGAACACGCACAACGCTGTTGCCCGTGCTGGTGTGTGCAGAGAAGGCATGCCTCTGAAGGACACATCGTGACAATGTTTTTAGTTCCTTTCACATTATACATTTGTTTCTGTTCAAGCACCATGGAATAGTTAGGAAAGTTGATTTGATTCCTAGGCTATTGAGAAATGAAAAAACTTTAAAAAAGCTGAAAATGAAGAAAACATAGCCTCCATACAATAGCATTTAAACACAAACTAAAATGGACCATACATGCACTGTGACCACCAAAGAAGAAATAAAATGTAAAATCAGAGTTATAAACATTGGTTTTTAAATGCAAACTAAAATGGATCGTACATGTACTGTGACCACCAAAGAAGAAACAAAATATATAGTCAGAGCTGTAAACATTATGAAAGGCAGACATTTAAAAAGAATAAAATGCCAAAAACATTAGAATGATTATACCTTTTGCAGTGATTTAGAGATAGTCTTGTTATATGACTGTCCTGGTTATGGTTGAACTTAAAATACTCCTGCTTCAGTGTACCTGTCACTGGGATTGCACATGAACAATCACATTTGACTTCCATTTTTATTTTATATTATTGTTATTAATGTTCTCAGGCTGACTTATATTATTATCTGTAAATGGATGTCCCTAATGAAGTTATAAAACCTTCATCTTTACAATTAATAGCTTTGTTTGGGTACAGATTTGAACCTCTAAGGGCAACTAAAAGTCAGAGTTGCTATTTTATATCATTTTAATTTTTTAATTGTGTGTATTGATAAATTAATGTCTGTTTCTATGTATGAGTATGAGTATATGTTATGGTGTGCATATGGAGATCAAAGGACAAGACTTTGGTGTCAGCCCCCACATTTTATACTTGGTTGTTTATTAACACAGCTTGCTTGCCTTAGTAATTATTGTATTGCATTGGTAGAGTGTACATTTTTGATTTGCTACTTTCATGTTTTTATTTATTTTGTTCACCAGGTAGAATGTGATTTTTTTTAACACAGTACCATATATATTATAGCTTAATTCATATTTTTGTTTGAGAAGACAATGTATTGTATATGGTTTTACTTATTTTGTTTACCTTTTGTGTTTTGCTGATATATATAAAAATTTGAGCATATACTTCCCTTTTTGTAAGAGAATAGAACATGAAGTAGGATTTGCATTCTCATTGCCTTTCTTCACCTGCATTTCTAGTCTTTGCTAAATCATATAGGTTGATAGATGACTTTTTTATGATGTATTAAAAATAAATATCTGATTTTGAATAATTTATATTAACTTCTACTTTTTAACTATATTTCCAATTATTCAACTTCTATGCAAACAGTTT
Organism: Peromyscus leucopus; assembly: GCF_004664715.2. Classification (NCBI taxonomy): domain Eukaryota; kingdom Metazoa; phylum Chordata; class Mammalia; order Rodentia; family Cricetidae; genus Peromyscus; species Peromyscus leucopus. The sequence continues at coordinate 18,560,716 of NC_051085.1, read as the reverse complement.
TGTATGGTTTCATTTTATTAGTGTTTCCTCTCTGCTGTACTCTGTCTATACTGAGGAAAATAATGAAGCAATTGGCAAAAGAATCTAATACTCCACTGTCATTTAAAGACTATTTGCTTTTATTTCTCATTTCTAGTCTTTTTTATGTATTTAGCTTTGTTTAACAGAATTTATAATTTTAACTTACTTTGGTGACAGATGAATATTTATTTGCCTAATATTCTTAAGAATTAGAGGGCCGAAGAGGCTGCTCAGTAGTAAAGAACACTTACTGAATTATTGGAAGACCAGTGTTTGTTTCCCAGCCCCCACACCGGTAAACTCACAACTGTCTTTATCCCCAGCTCCAAGGGACACTACATCCTCTTCTGCCACCCTGATGCATGTACACATACACAGAAACTACACAAACACATGAATAAATAATAAAATTAATCTTTCAAAAAGACCTTTGAAAATGCCACATATAAACCTACTATTGTAGACGCTTTCTAAATATGTACATATACATACAAAAGGTGTTTACATGTATTAACCCTGTGGCAGGGGACAACTTCTCACAAAGATATCATAGGCTATCAAATAAAAGGCTCAGTACCAGGTGTCTGTTGCCTCTTTTGGAGTGGTTGGGTAGGGTGGACCCAAAAATCCTCAAATAGTACAGTTTATTGGCATTGCTCTTGGTTACCCTCCAGAACCTGATGGTGAGATCCTATTGGTGAAGACACCACATACCCAATTCACAAGACATGAGAAAATCAAGCTTATATTGGTATGAAAAATTCATCCTTACTGCTTAGTTTTCACAGTGCATGTTACCAGGGGAGAAAAGTCACTATCAGTCTTACCCAGCTGTAAACTCTGTGAACTTCAATAATGGCTTGGAAGGATATACCTACTGGTGAAATAATGCCATAAATTTTATGGGAGTGGCCAATCAAGTTTTTCATTGGCTTTAAATACCATTCCACATGATGGAACACATGCCTGGTACCATTAGCTGGGCCCCCCAAACCATGACTGGCTATGTGATAGCCCATAGTGGTGAAACTATTACTATTTAGCTAAATGGACACAGTTATTATTATACACAAAGATTAATACACCTCTTATAGAAACTCTTTTTTTGTAGTGGATAGTGAATGATACAGAGATATATAACCAGTCAACGTCCAGAGAATAGGAGACGGTGGAATACTTAGTTTTAAATGGAGTATCTATATCACATCCTCTAATTTCAAGCTTCATGGATCATTGTATAAGAAAGGTGGAATAATTTTTAAGAGCTAGAGGGAGCATATGTCTGCAATAAAACAGTATTTACCATCTATGACAAGTACGTTTACCCATATGAACCCACAGCAGCTAAGACCACATGCAAAAGACTTGTACAGGATCAAAACCACCAAAATCCCAGCATAGATGGGCATAGGGCAGGAAAGCCCACCTCTGGCTGAGGAGCTATTGGCAATAGATGTCTTCTAGGAGGGGGAGAGTCAGTTTTCTTTTGGAATGTGGATCCTGAGAAGCTACCCAAGCTCCAGTCAGTGATCTCACACGCATACACGTATAAGTGGCAGTAAATGGACTCAGTGGTTAATTAAGAAAATAGAGAGATAGCATTGGAAAATGGGAGGGAAAGTGAAGATGTGTAGAACAGGGGATGAATAGGAGGGAAGAGAGTAGAGGGTGGATTTGATCCAAATACATTATACTTATGTCTGGGTGTTAAGTAAACTATTTTAAAAGATTAACTAATGGGAATCACAATGGAAAGAATAATAAAGAATGTAAAAATCTTATTTGGAAAAACAACTGAAAATTTACTAACTAAGGAAAGCCTGAAGGCACAAGTCCCAAGCAGAATAGACAAATAATAGTGTATACCTAATAAACTGAGGATATAAAAGACAAAAGCATGACTTATGCCTATTGATCTGTGCTACTTTCAACCTTGCTAGGCATGCTTAATTTTTGCAGCAGTTAATGCAGAAAGTCATAACTGAGAGCATATTATTGTGGATGCTCAGCCATGAATGGAGCATCAAATATCTACCATGCTCTCAGGCTCTTGGGACATTATGGAAGATGGGGAAGAAAAAGATGCATGATCCTGGGGATAGAGAGGAGTTCTGTGAAATGTTCTTCTGGACATGACATGACCATTGAAGTCACAAAGCCACAACGGAATAAGATCAAATCAGTCAAAATTCCAACCCGAATAAGAGAGGTACTTGTGAGGCCCCACCAGTGGCTGAGGAGCTACAGGCATTTGATGGCTGATGGGTGAGGGATAATCGTATTTCCTTGGGAGTACAGCCATGGGAAGGCTGCCCATGCTCCAGGGAATGCAGCCATAATGGCAGCACTCACTGGGACTATTAATGTCATCCTTAGCTGCACAGTGAGTATGAAGGCTAGTTAGAGCTACATTGCCCATTGTAGGATTTAAAAAAGAAAGAAAAAGGAAGGAAGGAAGGAAGGAAGGAAGGAAGGGAGGACGGAAGGAAGGAAGGAAGGAAGGAAGGAAGGAAGGAAGGAAGGAAGGAAGGAAGGAAGAATTAAGAGGACATAGAGTTAGGAGTGGGATATGTTGCTAGGGGAACCTGGAATATAGAATTATAAGGCTATGTGGAGGGTTGATGTCCTCAATGATCATTGCACACATACACAAATAAAATAAATAAAACAAAACATATGTTACAGAAAAGGACTAGAGGTTTAAAAACTCATTTTTCTTTCCTGGAACTTCTTTGTTGCTTTATTCATTAATGACTAGAAGCACATCACCAAAAATGTTAAATTATCATGTTTTATTAATGATGCTCTGTTGGAATTGTTCTAAAGTTAGAATTACAGAGGAAATAGCTCACAGTAGCTTGGTATTGGCTTCTTTGTGTTTCTTCCAAAAGTTGTAAGGTGTCCTTTGCATTTGAAGTGACATGTTACCATAAGACAACAATATATTTGACATACAAGAATAAATAAATATTGATGTTATGGGATTACTGTTCCATTTGGGAAATGTGTTAAAATTACAACTTTCCTTTTAATTTCATTCTAATTCCCTTCCCTGTGATTCTCATTGTCACTTAGTGAGTATTTTAAAATTTTTGTCATTTTCTATGGGATTTTGGATTCCCTCCCCAATTTTATAGTTAAGCATCTTCATCACTATTACAAATACAAAGTCTTATTTAGATTTTAATATTTTTATCAAAAACATTTCTTCATTTTTGCCTACTAGACTTTGCACTAATAATAGCTCCCATCATCTTTTAGGTTGCTTTGTCTGTGTCTATTTAATTCTCTACTAAATTTCTTAATTGTCAACAGAAATTTGCCAGTGCTGCTTACAGAAAAAAGTCACATGACATGCTCTTTATGAATCCACATGCTGTTGTGACTTACTATGACAGCCACTTGATCAGAGACAGAGCTGTTAAAATTGGATGACTTTCAATTTCCAATGTCCAATTGCCATTCATCTCTGTTGGTTGATTATTTTTTTGGCTTCATTATTGAATTACTAATCACACAGCCTTTAGTTCTCTATGAAGATAAAGTATGTTTTCTCTTTATACTTATGTTGATTTCAGTAAATTTCTTCAAGCAAGTTGCTGTTCCAGGCTGCCAGGCTTGAGTCATCATGAATTAGATGAAAAATTAGAGAGGGATGACAAAAAAGCACTTTCATCTGTGCTCACCAGGACAGACGTCCCTCATGGGCCATTGCATCGTGTCAACCCCATCCTTTCCCAGCATTACTTATTTTGTTTCCATCCAGTATGTAGGGAACATTTGAAATACGCACTATAAATGAGTGTGAATAATGAAAATTTCATATAGAATCTACCATGGTGTTTGAAATATTGATTTAGAAGTTGTGAATAAAAATTTCCCCAATTTGGCTGTATGGACTTTAAAGCTCTCAAGGAAATAAACATATAAACAATATGTTTATTTTTAAAGAAGAAACACCATCTTCAAACCATCCCTGGAAGCAAGGAGGAACTTGGCTAAAATAACAAGGTTTTTAAGGAAATTGGTCCCCAAACTTATTTGTTGTATATGTTTACTTTGGACATAATTTTAAACACTACAATATACTATAATAACTTAAAAAAAAAAAGATTTAGTCTGTGTGTGGGCATGTGTGCTTGTGTATGCAGGTACTGCAAAGGCTGGCAGAGGGCACTATATCCTCTGAATCTAGAGTTAAAAGAGGTTGTTAGCTCCTTGACAGAAGTGCTGGGAACCAAACTCAGGTCTCCGAAGAGCATCAAGGGCCCTTAGTTGTTGAGTGGTCTCCCCAGCCTCAACAAAGCTTCCTAAATCATCCCCAATCTGTTTGTTAAACTAAGGCATTGTAGAAGAAGAAATGGAAACAGGTTCATTGATTTTGCCAGGACTATGAACTAAAAGGGTGCAGGAAGACATATGATCAGATTTTTTTTTTAAATTTCAACTGATCTTTCTATTTAGATATTAAATTTAAATATTAAAAATATTTCATATTTTTCTACAGAAGCAAGCTACACCTCTGAAGATACTGAATGGACATAGGTTGTATTGCTTAAGTTGCAAATTAAGATTTAGGTAGTATTCTTCATACAGAGGGGCAGACAGCCCTTAAGTCAATTGTGCTTCGGTTGAACACCATGACTAATTCGTCATCTCTTCCAAAGGACTATATTACATAAGTGTCCAACATGAGTATCTTTTTAAATATCCATGTCTCATATTGCATATAATTTTTATTGCGGAAAACCATGACATAGTAGCTAGCAGAAGCCGATCAAGTTTTCTCTGTTTTCCTAGGAGATATGCTTCTGGATGCCTTCATTGAATTTCCCTCTGCCTTCAAATTTTTTGCTCCCCTAGCGGATGACCTCAGCGTCCATTTCCATTTAAGAGTTTGCTCTGAAAATAGTTATCCAGTAGACTTAGTCGCTTTCTAGGATAGCATAATCTCACAGATAAAATGCTCGTGACTGTTGCTGGCTTTTATAGTTTCTAATTTCTAATGAGCACATAGAGCTTAAGAGGGGAAAATTAATGCAGAAAAATAGAGGAAACATTTTGTAGGTATAAGGGATTGTTAGGAGAGATTCTAACACGCTGTGAACCCTGAGTTTGCACTTGTGTTAATTAAATAAAATTAACCTTGTGTCAGGAGGCTTTGTTAGCAAAACAAAAACAAAAACAAAACAAAAAACCAACTAGTTGACAGAAAATAATCATTGAGCCTTGGAGGGCATCTGGGAGAGATAGAAAGTCTCAGGAAATAGTAGGGTGGGGTTTTGAGTGGTGCAGGTTTCTCTGGTTTGGCAGAGAGGAAGTCTTCCACCGATGCCAGCAAAGAGAGAGGGATATCTAGTTGCTACTCAGCCACTCTGAGTTCACAGGATTTCACCCCAGCCTTTGAATCTCAAGTCTTATTCATGATTAGAAAAATAGAGATTCAGTTATAACTACCTTTAGCGGCATTGACATGGCCAGTGCCTGCAGGAGCAGAATTCTCACCAGACTGTGGCCTGAGTGGCCAGGCCACCGCTAGAAGCCAGATGGTAACTGCAGGGTTGCAATTGCTGGCTGAGATAGCAGTGGATTAAGGCACAGCCATTGTGCCAAAGATAAAACAACAGGGAATGGGGTAGATAAAATTTTGTCAAAAGTTTGCATTAAAATCTGAGACTGCTCATCTTCAAATGAGAGGCAATAATGAAGTGGTAAGGAGCAGACTCCCAAAGCAAACTATGTAGAAAAGCAGCTGAGGCCTATAAAAGCTGGACATTGGGTAGTTCATCTAGTTCAAGTATTTTTTTCACTGACTTTGTTATAAACTACCCAAAGATTGCTGACAATGATGTCAATAGAAATATATCTTATGGTAGTTTTTACTAAAATGTTGAGATTTGTCTCTAATTGCTACTACTGAGACAGTAAGGTATTTTCCAACTTCCTTACCCAAAATGTGTTTTCTCATTAGACAGACATTTGTCATAATACAGAGCATATGTCCATACAAAATGGAATTTCTGGACAATTGATGCTGAAATAATTATCTTTAATGGATGTATTTTACACATTGTTAATAAATGAATAATAACAATGTCATTACTGTAAACACCATCCTTAAAAAGCAAATAATTGTGGAAATGTTCCCATGTGCATTTATTTAATTTTTGAGTTCACAAAATTCTTAATTATCATTTATCATATTCTAGAATTATAGAAACATTGGTATGCAATAGATAAGGCAAAAAATAAAATTTGACTACAGATTTATAATTGTTTTAACAGCTTTTTGCTTAATTTAGGGTAGTAAAAATGTAGCTGATGATTTTTTCCCCAGTTCTAATGAATCCTTCTTGAAATCTACTTTTTTTTTTTGTCAAAATGCCTTGCAAAATAAAGTTGTATTTGTTTAATATAACGACAACAACATTAAGAACAAAAAATGTGCCGGTTTACAGATGGCATGTAGTAACTTTCATTCAGGTTCTCGAGTTTCTCACGACTTTGACTCTGTAGTCTGTCTCCTTACCAACAAATTCACTTTCCTAAGAACATTAGAATGTAGTCTGCCTTGCTCAAAGCCTTCAGCTACATTCCTTTCTTGTACTGAGAGAAGTTCCTTCAGTCTGTTGTTGGCCACTGCTGATGCAGAAGTATCTTGACTTTTTTCTAATCTGAGTCTTTCTGATTTTTCTCCACCATTTCAGCCACTTCCTGGCCCTTCACTTCTGCTCCTGAGAATACTTCATCCACTTCCCTGAAAGGAAAGTAAGCATTATTTTCCTGTTTAATTATTGGCTCATCAAAATACCTTCCTGATTTTCTCTCCTCACAAGCTGCCATGTACTGAACTTGCTATTCATATGTGAGCTGCCTGTAGGTGCTGGGAATTGAACCCAGGTCATCTGCTAGAGCAACAAACATTCTTAACCACTGAGCTAATTGTCCATTCTCCCTACCTTTATATGTGAGGATCTCCCCTCTTCCTTTAAAAAATGCTTCATTGATAATATAATTTATCATCATTTTCATGTTATGTTAAACTGAATTGGAGAGCTTTTTTTGTCCTTAAGCAGAATAAGGGCATGACTGGCAAGGATTATAAATGTCATTATTTAAATCATCTAGTCTTAAACATTAGGTCTTACATAGTAGTTTTCTTAATATATGTAGAAACATGAAATCATAGGTTAGTGTGTTTTGTGCTTTCTTCTGTACTTTATAAGTATATAATCATTATGAAATGATAATAAGGATAACACTCAGGTAAGGACTCAATAAATTTGTACATTAAAAATAACGTATTAGGTTCTTATTGCTTCCATGATTGTTAGCACAATACGAGCTGCTAAAACAGACCCTTTTAATTTTTTATGTATTATTACTTTATTAAAGCTAAAACATATTTGTGAGTCCCTGAAAATATCACAGGTCCTTGATCTTCCTCATGTCCAATAGGGCCAGTCTGTGGTTGAAGTGACTCTGTATCATTGCAGAGGTGAATGGTTTGTGTTATTTTGGACAAGACTCCAGACCTGCCCTGGCTGGTGGACAACATTTCCCTTTTTTTGTCAGCTGCTTCAAGCCCTCAGGAAGGTGCTCTTCAAGACTCCTGATGGAAGTGAAATTATATTTGATGCTAATGGAGTTTTGGTGACAAAATTTGACATTCTCCAAGGGCAGAAGACCCCTGAGGGTGTATTTCACTTGGTCTATGTAGGCATGATAGACCCTCAAGTCTCTTTAGGGGACAACATGATGCTCCATTTGATAGAGAATCTTCATGTGAGTTGCCTGAATGCAGAGATGACTGTTGTCCACATGTGTTAAAATCACAGGGAAAATCCAAGTCCAGGATTCCTCATCTCCATTTGTGCATGACGTAGATGTAGCCCTAGATTGGGTAGCTGAGAAGCCCCCCTGGTACTGAACTGGGCCCTCTGGATAGGCGAGACAGCTGTTTGGCTAGAACTGTTTAGGGGGCCCCCAGGCAGTGGGATCAGGACCCGTCCCCAAGTGCATGAGCTGGCTTTTTGGAACCCAGTGCCTATGGTGGGACACTTTGCACAGCCTTGGCGCAGGAAGGAGGGGCTTGGACCTGCCTGAACTGAATGTACCAGGCTCTGCTGACCTCCCATGGGAGACCTTGCCTTGGAGGAGGTGGGAAAGGGGGGTTGGTTGGGGGAAGGCGGAGGGGCAGGAGGAGGGAGGACAGGAGAATGTGTGTGGTTGGTATGTAAAATGAATAGAAAAATCTCTTAATAAAAAAAGTTATTTATGAAAAAAGAGTGAAATTACAGGTGGGTCACACTGTGCACTCATCATGTACAAGTTCTGGAGATCCAAAGTCTGGTTCTTATATTTGCATACAAAATACTTTAACTACTGAGCCATCTCCTGATCCCAACTTTCATATTTTCATTTTTGCTGGTGAATCAAGACCATTCAGAGAAAGATCTCTTATGAAGTAAACAGCAGAGCCAGTTTTACCTGACTGGCCCAATCTAGGGCTACATAAAGCAGATTCTTAATATCAAATATTTGAAATTAAACTATATATTATAGTACATCTTTATTTCTTGCTCATATAAGATTCCACTGCAGCATTAATCATAATTTGGGGTAGAACTAAAAGGAAGAGGTCTTATCTCCAGACGGTTAAGCTTTGACTCATGGATAAAATGTTGTTTTTGACACAGGGCTGCTCAGGTTTACTTGGACATTGACGTGGCTTGTAGGAGAGGGAAGAGAATGGAACAGGAAAACATGAAGGTGTTTCTTATAGGTTGATCTTCATAGTGTTACAGAGAAATTCCGCTCACTTCAGACTCAGTCATATGACTGTACCACTTCACAACATTGGGAAATGCAATTCCTTGCTGAGGATTTACCTCTAGGAAAACATAAATCTGTACACGTGAGCTATAAGGAACCCAGCTTTTTGACAACTCTGTTTGTTATTCTCTGCTGTGGCATTCATCTCCCAAGCACCTAAAAATATTTGCTATTCAAATACCTGCAAATAATAAGCTATTCCAAAATTCTGATGTTTTTAAAATGATGTTGGAGATGCAAATACATTAACTGTCTTATCAGATTCACATTATGCTCAGACTTTCTTCTGCTTTGTTACAAGAAAGCTTGAGATCACTATTCAATGTTTTGTTTTGGCGGTTTTGCCAACTCTACAGGGATGTAGACCTTTGGTTTATGGGACATTTTGTTTAAAACAGGACAGAAAAGTTCTCTGGATTTTTTGCTAAAATAGATTTATTTTTAAAGGTGTTTGGTTACTGAAGGGCACAGAATGCATAAAATCCCTCTAGAATTTAGATTACCTTTGTTAAGGATCAACTCCAAAGCTCTGTAAACAGTGAATTCTTTTCTGTACTCAGTAGGGTCTCATTCCTCAGCCTCTTGGGAAATCACTTTCTTGCCCTTCCTTGGCTTCTTAAGTTATGGCAAAGTTAAAATTGGGGGAAAATAGTTGAAAATAGGAATGGAACTAACTCATGAGACATAATTCGTCTTTTTGGGAGTGATTTGATGTTCTTGGCAAAGAGTGAGATAGCTTTTCTTTTTAAGGCTCTTGAGTAATGAAAACCCTGACAACTCACTGGCCTCAAAGGATGATGGGAATATCTTCCATGATATGCAACTGTGTTCACAAACAAGTAAACTGATGGGCAAGCTTAGGGACCACAGGACTATAATTATGTGTACATTGTTTAAATCTTCTAAATAAGTGAGGATCATAAATTCTAGATTGAGTTTTCTAAGAGGGAATAGAGATCCATCTGAGGAACATTGAGATTGAGAGTGACTGTGTGCAGTCTGTCCATAGTCAGGACACTGATTATCAGAGGATGTTCTGAGATACCACCACACATATTTTTATAAAGTTAGAGTACAGCCTATAATAGGCTCCAGTTCTAAAAGTCTCATTATATTCAGAGAGGGATCATAATATCCTTACTGCCCATGTCTAAAATGTACCAAGTCAGTTTACATGCATGGTCCAATAGCATCAGGTACATTGGTCAACACCTGGATCAACAAAAACACAATTACTTTGACAAATTAATTTTTTTTCACTTCTATTTTCTAATCTGGACAGAACAAAGACCAGTGGTATTCTTTATAGCATTTGTTCTCACCCTATTGATTGCAACCCCTTTGGGGTCATCAACCCTTTCACAGGGTTTGCCTGAGACTATTGGAAAGCATAGACATTTGCAGTATAATTCATAACAGTAGTAAAATTGCAGTTATGGAGTAGCAACATAAATAATTTTATGATTGGGAGTCACCATAACATGAGGAACTGCATTAAGGTGTCTGAGCATTAGGAAGGTTGAGGACCACTGCTTCACAGGCTTATGTGTGGACAAAATGAATGAGAATGCCACCTGTTTCATAATGCAAGCTCTGTGGATGTTTAAAGGATGCTAGCAACTTTGTTCCAGCTGATTCCCTGCAAGGGATTTAGTGTCCCCCCTCCGTGACTGGTTGTCTTGCCTTTGTCTTTCATTTACAGGTACTAGTAGGACTGATGGGGACAGTGAGACAATCACACAATTCTGTCCTTGCTATCATTATTACTTTACATGCAAGTCCTCTTTCCATGAAGTATCAGAAATAAGAGATTCTAAGTTGAAATTGTCTTATCTGAAGTGAACTTTGCCAAGCACACTGGCTGAGGGCAGTCAGATTTGTTGAGCTAGAAGACTGTGCAATTAATCAGTGTAAACCACAGGAAAATGAAGAAAGAAATTTCCCTACTGTTTGGATCATTACTGTCCATATACCAAATTTAACATATGAAGTTCTATCTCCCCTCCTTTTTCCCTACATAATTGGGCTTTAAACATTGTTTCCTGTAATTTGCAAATTTAGATAGCCCTCTGACTACACTGCATTATCTAATAAAGATAAAAATATGGGTTAGATGAGAGTAGAAAGGCATTCAACAGTCCTTAATAATCTATTCCATAAACCTCAAAGAGGCTCTTTCAGTCTGTTCAAAATACAACTTCGCATGAGTTTTATTTTCTGTTTCCCAGAACATCTCTAAAGGAGCCACAATCCTGTGCATGCCCCCAGTTAACATTTCTATAAAAGAATGTGTCTGTGACATTTCTCAGAGGCATGACTCTGAGAACTATTAGGAACTGGGTAGACCAAATTTGTAGAATGTCTGCTATGCCTTATGGGTAAATCTTACTCTAATCCATCCTCTGAGCCTAAGCACTAATGTGTTGTATCTCATGATGGCAACGTAACTGCTGTCTCAACAGGGCCTCACATTGAATCTCTGTGTGTACCAATGCAAGAATGGAACTGGCATCCAAGTATCCTGGAACTCAAAATTAGAAACTGTCCATTCAATTGTGATAGGGTAATACTAAAAACTGAATATGCTCTGGGAAAGAGTTATAGCCATTGGTGGTATGACATGCTATATATAACTCCATGCTTTTCTGCTTAATCCCTCTGCCCTCCTTCCTTAGGAAACAGTTTTAGGTACCCTGTACTGTGCCAGAATAACTTCCCAAATAGTCATGGTTACTTTCTCCTGTCAGAATTAGAACCAAAAGGCAGATTAGGTGCATTTGAGCATAGATTCTTAAGAACCCTGGCATATTTCATTTTGCAGAAAAAAAAATTAAGAAACTGCCTATGTGGAGAAAAAGATGAACAAAGAAAACACACCATAAGATGCAAATGACTATCCAAGCAAACTGCTCCTGTTTCCCTTCTTGAACATCAGCTTTTTCTGACTGACTGTCCTTCAAGCCAAGCTACCTCATTCTGCAGAGTTCAGCTGTACCCTTCCCTTTCAAAAGACTTTCTCAGCTGTGCTCATTGATGGCTTACCCTCCAGCAGAGAGGGGTGACCACCTGTTAAAGGAAGAGAAGCCAGACACCTGTAATTAACCCATCTCTGCATTCTAAGGAAGCCTAATAAATTCATTGGTTCTCCAGAGTGACCTTTGGAAGAATTGTGACTAGATTTGTTGTTGGGACCTATGGGAAGGGATTTTAGCAACCCAGCTACATATCTTCTCTTGGGAGTCCTGTTGTATGTATCTTAAAATTCGTGTTTTCCTTCATCTTAAACTGTCTATAGTTGGCTCTTGTGTGCAAACAAGAATCCTAAAATAACACAGGATTTTTTCTTCTTTTTTTTCCTTTCATCTTTTTAAAGAACAGAAGCTATCAGAAATAAAGCAAAATAAAATAATAAGAGTGGGGAGTGGGTAAAAATTATCAGTATCTATAAAGGAATAGAGCAGTCCCAAGAAGACAAAGAGAAAGTGAAAACCAACCCATAAACTAGTGTATAGAACTCTACTTTCCTGTTCCAACTCAGCCAAGAGAATGTTTAAAAAATAGACATTTTTCTTAAGGTCATGTTAAAGAGAACAGTTTTCACCAAGGCGAAGAAATGAGAAGTTTTCAGACACAAAATGATGAAAAAGGAAGAGCTTTGTTCACACACACTTTTGTCTATGTATTTGACTCAGCCTGCCAATCTAATTGGTTATGTAAACCACAATAGCATGCATATCCAATTAGCAATCTCCAAGCGAATATTATGCTTAGTCTCCATGCACAGTGTGTCACAAAATATGAAGACGCTCATATGAAGAAATATCTCCAGGTTAAGAAAGCAGAAACAAATTTACCTTCAAATCTAGCTGATGGGGGTTCATTTTGTGTATTTTCCTCCCAGTTCCTGATGACTGCAAAAACTGAATAATAGTGTCACCTTCCTTTCTGTTATATAAAAGAATTCACAATAGAATTCTTTAAAGTAATCTAAATTCCTCTACCCAGAGTGTCTATATTAATAAGTAAAAATATGAATCTTAATGAGTTGTATCTGTTTCTCTTAATGAAGTTTAGCATTTTAAAATGTCACTTGTCTGACAAGAGAAGAATGTTTCATATCCGAGGGCAGAGATAATCACATCCAATTGTATTAAAACACACAGCTAATTAGATGTCTAATTGCTATAGTATCTAGTCTTTCTTCTCTCAGAAGTCTTTGACACACCCACCACCCCACCACCTTACATTGTGAACTTCAAGTATGGAAAGGAGGAAGCTTACATTTGCTGGGGGAATTACTTGAAATCACAGATGTACATTGAAGCCGGACCCATGTGAGTTCAAGATTTTACACATAATTCAATTTTTTTATTCAAGTGTAAGGCCCACATAATCATTGGCATTTGAGTGAATTGATTTTTATAAATTGCATAATAATATCACAGTGTGAATACCCCCTCTAAAACTCATGTGAACTTTAACTGATCATGTAGCAGTCTTGTGAGATCAGGCTATTTGGAGATAGCAGGTCAGGAGGGCTCTATACTGAAGATAGATTACAGTTATTATTACCAGGACTGGGACAGCTGTCAAGTGTAGGTATTATAAACAAGTTCAGCATCTGGGACTTTCACTTAATCCTATCCTTTCTCCTTCATATGGTCTCTCATTGAGAGACCCTCTGCCTTGTTTGGTTGTTGTAAAAAGTTCTGAGCAGATATCTGTACCTCGACATTGGACTGTGTAGAACAGTGAGAAATACTTATTTATCAAAAGACAATCTACAGTTACTTGTTTTAGTTCCAGAAACTAGACTATGACATCATGTAACCACAGTGTAGACAGACAGACAATTGCTTCTGAACCCCTCAGTTTATCAATTTTTGAGAACAGTTTACCCAACTGCTCAGCGTTGACTAATATTCTGGCAAAACTTCATACATTTTTTTAACCTGGTTAGTTTTAAGGAAAACCAACTCCATAGTACATTCTTTCTTATGTCTGGATTCTGTCCAATCAGTGTCATGTACACCCCCATGCTTTTGTGTCTGTTTGTTACTTGATAGTTTTCATTACAGCAAAGTAACCTATCACATGACTATCCTATATTTTATCCATCTACATCTTTTTTTCTTGTTTTAATCCCTATGACTGAACAATAACGTTCATATTTTCCATGACTCAGAACATCACATTTCAGCACTATCTAGAACTCCTGGAATTTTCTGAGTAGCTAAAATATTGAGCACTAATCACCGTGTAGGATTTTTTAATAGATATCGCAGTGATCTGGGCCATCCTATCAACCACCTCCCTCTGAATATTTCATCATAGCATTTCTAAAACAAATCAAGAAAAAAAATCGTTATGCAAACAAGCCTCTTGTATTTTAATCCGAAAATTGTACTGAAAATTTTACCTCACATTCTGACATTAAACATTTTCTCTGTCTTGACTCCATGTATTTTGCTTTGTTTCCTAAGCAGCGAGATCTCCCTGCTCTGTCCTCAATCTCATGCACTGCTCTCCTGGTCAGTGCTCACTAGTACCAGCCCTTGAAGCTACTGCCAACTCTAATGTGTGAGATGATTGGCTAAAATGTGAGTGCTCCATCATATGCTTCTTTATCAGTTCTACCCACAAATGATGATATTGTGCTTGAAACCACAGGCAGAGAACTTTCACAGAGAAATTACAATGTCTAAACAAAAGACATAGCAAGAAGAGGAAAACCTGGATTATGAAATTATTTTTATGGCATCAGTTTATTTCCTCAATAAAAAAAAACCCTCCATCACCCTCAGTTAAGTACAACCTCACTCACAAAGAGGGTCTTTTGTTTCCTGAGTCCCTTTAAGGGCTGTGATATGCTGTCATCATTTATGATTCACATTTTCTAGGTGAAATTAGCCTTCTGAGGAATTTACCTTTAGAAATTACCAGGAAGGCCAGTGAAGTACCAGAATGGGTTGTAGCTTCCACGTCCAGTCTCTAGTTCCTGGGAAAGACTGGCTATGGCTTCTTCCTGGAGTTTACTGTTGATGTGCATTGGTGATCACAAGCTCTTCTCTCTGATTGTCATTCTGTACAATTAAGCAAGTGCAGACAAATATCACATTCATCACTGTTGTATCATTTCAATACAGTTCATACATGGCTGTGTCCTCTTCCCATAGGTGACCTCTACTTAATACATCATTAGTGATTGAACTTCTGTTTTGTTTTGAAAGACCCTAACCCTTCAGGCTGAAATGCTGGGTCAAAATAAAACTTCTTGGCATAGAGACAAGATGGCTAACTATGCATGGACTATTCATGGTTATTACAGGCCATGAGTTACTAAAATAGGCCACGAGTTATGAAATTCCGGAAACCAAGAAATGTAATACCATAATTTTAAGATTAAAATTTGCGAAAAGAAAATGGGGGAATGAAAGACCCTAACCCTTCAGGCTTACACCCCCAAGCCCCAGGAGAATAAGGAACTAAAAAGAAAACTAGTTCCAAGGGCAACCTGACTCAGTCATTATTCAACCATCCCTGCAACAATATAACAATGTAAAAAGATTTCTGTTAAGAGATGTGCTCAACTGTGACTGGGATAGTTGCAAGTGTTCCAGGAAGGACCACTGTGACCTTTGCGTAAACTCCACTTCCGCCCTGATACCCCCCTTGAGGTTTTGGGAAGAATGTACATGCAGATGTGACTGTACCCACTCTGTGATCAGACCATGATCTTGTGAAACGAAATTGTATGGGAATTGTAATCTTATGGCTTTTGTGGGTTCTTTCTTTAAAAGTACCCATGTGATTGCAATAGGTGTGACTCTTGCTTTTTGGAGCTGAGTTAGCCTGACTGTACAGCCGCATTAATAAACACCTCTTGCTGTTGCATCAACTGGATCGGAGTCTGGGTTCTTGGGGTGCCCCCCTCAAGAAGGTAGTACCCTGGGTATGGGGTCTATCAGTTTAAGGCATCATAAATATACCAAATTTTCCCCTACTGATTCTTTTTGAGGAAGAGCATCAATTTCTGATTTCAAAATTCTATCTTTGGTCTTCCCTTTTCCTTTTTCTCATGACTTTTAAGCAATATTATTATTAGTCTCCCAAATGTTATATTTAACATTTGTAAAATTTCAAAGTTGTGTAGGCTATCTTGTGACTTTTGTAAACAAACACATAACTTCAAAATCTTTCTTTGTAACAATCTCATTTAATGGTTATTAGAAGAAATCACATATGATTGAATGAACTTTTACTCACAAAGAAGTTTCCCATCTGCATTTAGAGATAAAAAGTATTTCCATAGATCATTCTTGGCAAGAACTACTTTGTTTTGAGAACATATTATAGTAATGCATCATTTCTGATGTCGGCATGGGATACAGTTAGAAGAGAAATATTTAGCCTAATTCATTAAATTAATCTATATGTCCTAAGCACTGACAACGGGACATTTGAAGTGTCATGAAGTAAACGGAGAATGAGGTGAAAAGGCAGGAGAGTGCACCTCAGGCTTATCCATGTGTGATAGGAAACAATAGAATCTAGAGATAATATGTATTCTCAGGGAACTATGTGTATTGGTCAACATTTATAATCACTGTTTCACATGCTACCTTATTAGAACTCAAAGAAACCAAGGACAATTGGCTAACTGAGGTCCCTATTTAACGTATCAGAGTGGACTCTGACTGCCAGGTTCTCCCACCTGTAACACCTCAAGTACCTGTAACAGAGTCATCCTGACTGGCATAGCTCGCCCCCTACCCTAAATCTCTCCATCTCCTGAGCCTCACTTCTCTCCCCTGAGCTTCGCTGATTCCTATATAGTCCATCCCTTTTGTCTACCCATCCTCTTGATTCTTACACGCTCTCTTGATCTCTTGGTTCCTCTTCCTTCCTCTCTTACCCTTTCCTCTCTCATTGCCTGATTCAATCTGGACCCTTTGTAATGCCTTTGGCTGTTTTCTCCCGCATATCTTCAATAAAAAACTTTCTCCTCCACCATATTTAGGAGCAGTCATGTCCTCATTTTTTCATTCAGTCCCCTGATACTCATTACACAGTTCCTAGGACTTTCAGAGCTCAATAACACATTATGATGGGAACGTAAAGCTTTAGTTTGGTCTCATTCTTAGAATACCCAGACTGGAATCTTATTCAATGTATTTACTTAGAATTTACATAGTATCTTTGGGGTTATAGGATTTTTAATTTATAGATAAAATAATTGCTAAAAATCATTGAACAAGAAAATTGTGTTTATTTTCCACATATAAGAATTGTGGTGAAACAATAAATTGTTGGCAGGATATAGGTACTATGAGAACAAAACAAATAAACAAGAACAATCTGGACTACCTACATTCCTGAGACACATGAATTTTGCAGAAATTGTTTATTCCTAGATTCATTTGCTGGTGATTAAAGACAGACTCTATCTCAGATCTTCTTCTCATTGCATAGTTAAGAATAGTGAAACCATGAGAGCTGAGATGCATTAATACCTGATTCATTTACCCCAGTTGTGGCTAGTTATGTTTTATGTGCAACTCTAATCCTGTGGGAGCCCTCAGAGGTTTCCTAGTAAGAGCTGAGCTTGCTTTACCCAGCAGGACTGCATAAGAGGATGATTGGACCATGAGCCTGTTTACCAGGTGTTTGGAAGGGTCTACACTTGGCTGTATCTAGCAAGGGGGAGGTCTTTTGCCCTGACCCTAGGTATTGTTATAAAAAGCCTTTTTGAACAAAGTTCTGGGCCACTGGGTATTGGCCCAGGTCCTCCTGAAGCAATCCTGTGTTTCTGTCTTTCTTCTTGTCTGCTAGGTCTCTCTTTCAACTTAATATCTCATCCTTCTCTCCTCAAAAGTACCCAGGGAAAAGTGGGGACAGGTCCCCCACATAATCCCAAGATTTTTTCATTCTTGGTGGTAAAGACCAATATTGGTTCTAAATAGATATTAGTAAAACTATGTTAGCTTTTGAAATAGATCTCAATTCTTGGATATCCACACCTTACTTATATAATCTTATTGTTGTAGTGTTTTTCTTTTTTTCTGAAATAGCATCTCATCTTTTAGCTAATGTTGATCTATAACTCACTATCTAGTCTAGGTTGGCCTCAACTATATGTCGATCCTCTTCTCTTAGACTCTTGAATGCTGACATTATAGGCATGCACCACCTCATCTGCCTCTTCCTTGTATATCCTTGTAACTCCAAGAAGCCAAATCAATAAATGTAGTCAAATTTCATTTATAAAGAATTTATAAACAACAATTGTAGTTGTTTCCATATGAGGACATACTTTTGTGCTGAGAGGCAAGGCCTAGCAAGTTAGTTACTGTACCACACATTTGAGAAATAAGAAGTCTAAGGTTTGATGAGGTTAAATGACACACAAAAACTTTGGATTAAAACATGGGAGAAAGAGCAGGACTCTTTTCCTAGGTCTCTTGGGCATTAATATTGGTTGTCATCTTTTAAGCCTCTAGTACTGTGTTTAATACTGCTACTGCTTTATATTATTGTTGTTATTATAGGATAATTGTTATTAAATTATGGATCCCTTTTAATGTACCAGAAACAGTGTTTGATATACTTTGTTTTAATTATTACACACACACAAAATCGCAAGGTAATGGCTGCACAAGATGCTAAGAATAACAGTTGAGGGCTCAACCCTCAATAAGACCTTTATTCTATACTGTCTAAGGTTCAGGGACTACTTCAGAAGAAGGGGCAGAAATAATGCAAGAGTTAGAAGATAGGAAGAAGGGCTGAGAGCTGTCATTTTCTAGGCAGGGGCAAGGTCATTGCAAACATGAACTCACAGTAGCTAGAGTGGTTGGCTCTGAACTATTTGCTGCTAGTGGATTCTGGGAGAGGGGATTCTGGGTGAGGGGAGTCCTTGTTGTTACTTGTGTATCCACTGGGAGACCCACTGACTCCAAAGGATAATTCCAATCCCCTCGCCATCGGCAGTCCTGGTTAAATTTGGTGGACCACAAAACAAAAAGTCATGAATGTGGAAAAGCGATTTGTAGGATGGAAAGGGGAACTACCAGGGACAGGAAGGGCATGAAAGAGTGGGAGGTGTAATTAGAATGCCTTTATATGCGCAGGGGAAATTGTCACGGAAACAAATTAATAATTAAAAACTCATGAGGTAAGATGGTATTAGATGTTTTTCTTTCTATTTTAGATTATGTGCCATATGCTTTTGGTAGGTAAATGAAAATATTTAAAATTTGTACTTCTCATTAAAATTGCTTATTTTTATAGTTTCCTCCACAGCTTTATGTTTTAGAAAAATACCACATTGTGACAATTTATTCAGATATGATATTGAACATTTTAGCAAACATACACCTAGCTTATTAGGCATTCTTTCCAGTTATTTTGGGATCCTCAAGAACAAAACTGTATTAATGATGTGGCTTTTATATCCCCTTTTCCCAAAGGTAATGAAAGCAGTAATCCATCATCGACTCTCATTTGCTGCCCTCAGTAACTTAATTTCCCACTCCAACTTAGAATGGTTTAATTTCTTTCTCCATTGATCCTTTGTTCTTAAGGAAAATGGATTTTGCATCACTGGGAGATAGTTTTGTGTATTTCAATAGCTGCTTATTAGCTATTTACAATTTTTCTCTCATTTTGAACTCGAAATATGTTCACATATATCTTGTGTGTTTTTTAAATAGAACTCATTGTTTTTATTACATTTTTTTCTCCCTTTTCCTTGCTAAGCACAAACCTCCAGAAATATGCACCAGCACAAAACAGATACAGGAAATGTGATATTTGCCTTGCATCCTCTTGAAAGAAGCCATTTTCCCTTTAAGTTAAAGTAGCTTTTGTTCTTACCGGTGCAGATGCTCAGTTCTCCAACATTTGACTTTACTTATCTTCAAGGTTGGTCATTCCAAAGTTATAAGGTTTATTTTGGTACTAAGTAGTTTGTGATTTTGATTTCTAGATTACTGTATGTCAAATTTAATCATAATACTGTCAGCTAGTCGAATGGCTCAACTACATTTTTCTACTTCACTGGTTTTTTTCCCCTCCATTCCAGTTTAAGCCATCATTCCCTGTGGGGGATTTGACAGACGAATTCTCACAGCATTGGACAGAGTCATCATTCTCGTGTCTGTTTTATGATGTGGTTTTAAACTGTTATAAAGATGATTTCAGTTTCTTATATTTTTGTGTTTCTGTCTTTATTGTTTTAACTATACAGAACTATTTAGGAAACAATTGAGAAATTAATTGATAATGTTAAAATCCTCCTCTGGCATGTGGATGTAGAGAAAGTGATTTGGAAAACCAATCAAGGGAAATTTAGTTTTTAAGTAAATGGTATTTGCTTTTGCTTTTTTTTTTTTTAAGTAAGGACTATTAAGAGGAGCACAGCCATACATTTGTTATAATTGTACATATCTAGTTAAATATTGACAAGTAATTCTGGCTACTGAATTACAAAGAAAATCTTTCCAACACAGACAACATCCATTGGATTTTTCTCTCTTGTAGTTTCTTTGAAATGGAAGGGAGGGAAGTTCTCAATTATTCACTTTTTTTTTTGAATATGTGTTTGTATGTACTTGGAACACGTGGGGAGTTGCATCAGAATACACTGAAGAAGCTGGAACGGGCCTGGAACCTTCCATTTATCCTGGCCCATTCAGTACACTCAGACACTCAGTATGTGTGGATGCTTATAAAACTCCATACTTATGCTAGGAGGAATATCGAGAGCCGTACAGAGTCAGTGATTTGGAAGACTGAGTGGCTGCTGAGCCTGGGGTCTTTTGGCCTTGCAGCTTATATCTGCTGGTGAAAAACTCATGCTGGGGACCATATAATTATCATGGTCCTGAGAAATATTCTGGAATATGCTGACCTGTTCAGCTTCTCTGAACTCCTGGCAATTGTCTTTAGCCTGTGTGTTAGTTTTATGACGTTCTCAGTGCTTTCTAATAAAATCCATGTTGTTTTAGGTTGTTTCCAATTAGAACTCTGACAAGCAGTGCTCTCACCCCGATCCCTACCTCTGTAAATACCTTCTGAATGTCTCCTGTTCCTTCCTTGGGTTGGTTTGCTTATGTTATTTCAGCCCCGTTTCTCTATTTTAATTGCCTACACCAGATGTTCTAATCAAACAGCCTGTTGTGTTTGTTTTTAAATTCTTTCTCGTAGCTGAAGGAACTTGGTTCAATCCAGAACTCAGAGATGCCCAATAAAGAGCAAATGGTTTTGGCTTAGGTAAGGGTGATATTGGAAATTAGATGCATTCAAGGGTGTATGAGTGAAAATTATATATATGAATTGTAGTTCCTTCCCCTAAATGGAAAGCATCGAACTTCATTTCTTCTTCTTATACCTTTTTTCACTTGCTGAAATATATGTATGGCAATGAGTCCATGTGGAAAAGTATGTGAGTCCGGCATCTTAAGGACAGCAGAATGGGTTTAGTGTAGGTCAGGCCCTTTGAAAATTAGAACTGAGTTATCATATTTCTTCAGTTATGAGGTGATGGGAGCATTCCTTTGAGTTAGAAGGACACAATAAAAACGGTATGCTACTTCAGCAAAATCTTAATCATGGCCAGTCATTTTTGGCAGATTTTACAGAGAAATTTCAGTGGTTACTCCTTATTGTCAAAGAGAGTAGTTTTAGAATTCCCTAGGTCACATACTTATGGGCATGCCTGTGAGGGTGTTTACAGAGAGAAACAACTAAAGACCTGTTCTGAACACAGGCAACATAGGCTCATGAGCTTGGAACTCATACTGAACGAAGTAGGGGAAAGAGGCAGCATTCCTGTCCACTTCTTGTCTTAGTTAGGGTTTCTATTGCTGTGTAGAAACACCATGACCACAACAACTCTTATAAAGGAAAACATTTAATTGGGGTGGCTTACAGTTTCAGAGGTTTAGTCCATTATCATTATGGCAGGACATGGAGGTATGCAGGTAGACATGGTGCTGCAGAAGGAGCTGAGAGTCCTACATCTTGATCCACGGGCAACAGGAAGTGAACTGTCTTCCATGCTGGGCATAGCTTGAGCATAGGAGGCCTCAAAGCCCACGCCCTCAATGACACACTTACTACAATAAGGCCGCACCAATTCTAACAAAGCCACACCTACTAGTGTTACTCCCTTTGGGGGCCATTTTCTTTCAAACATTCACACTTTGCTGATCCACTGAGATGTGAGCAAACACCTGCTGTACTCTCTCTCTCTCTTTCTGATTAGTGTAGACAGATTTTTGTTTGGGCTGCTAGCTCACAAAAAACTGCATGGAGACTTATCTTTAATTGTGAAAACTCAGTCTATAGCTTAGGCTTGTCCCACTAGCTCTTACACTTAAAGTAATCTGTTTACATGAATCTACAATTTTGCCTCATGGCTTTTTTACCTCTCTTCTGTCTTGTACCTCATATTTCCTTTTTGTGTTCTCTAATGTCTCTCTCTACCTAGATTCATCTCCTCTTCTTCTCTCTCTGTCTGGAAGTCCCACCTAACCTCTTCCTGTCCATTCAGCTCTTTATTAAACCAATCAGAAGGTGCCTTGGCAAAGACACTTCCTCACTGTGTACAAAGAGATGATTCCACAACACGTGAACACACCATGCCTTTCCTGCATGGTAGGATTATATGTCCTTTCCCCCTTGGTTCTCCTCAAGTATTTTGTCACAGCAACATGAAAAGCAACTAATACACATACATTTTTTTCCTTCATTCTGATCAAATGAGTATCTTTTGCAAATAACTGTAGTCTCAAGCTAATCAACTGTCTCACTTATCCAGAACTGGCTGTTTGGAACCTGGGGCTTATGCAGGTACACTTTGCTGAGCCTGGGAGGAGGGGACTGGACCTGCCTGGACTGAATCTACCAGGTTGAACTCAATCCCCAGGGGAGTCTTTGCCCTGGAGGAGATGGGAATGGGGGGAAGGCTGGGGGAAGGCAGGGGGGGGGGCAGGAGGGAAGAGGACAAGGGAATCTGTGGCTGATATGTAAAATTAAATTAAATTATAAAATAAAAATTATAAAAAAAAGAAACTGTAGTCTCCTATATCATTCCCTAATTTCCAACCATGCCTAATTCCCTTCTATACTTTTGAATGGTGGTGAACACACCTTTTCAGTGTGCCTTTTACATTATATTTTACTTCTATTTACCTCTATTTGCCTTGTCCTCCTCTGGGAAAACTTTACACAATTATTTTATTTTGGAAATTACACTGTTCTACACATACCGTTTGTTCTCCTTCCCTTCTTGGATTGGCTTGGCCTTCTTATCCCTAGCCCATCTCCCTGTTTTCTTTGTGCTTGGTTTTCTAATCATACGGAATATCTGAATGTTCAGTACATTTGCAGTTCTTCATATGTAATTTCTTAGCCTTTTGGCTTTATTGTGTCCCTTAGTGTGTGTGTGTGTGTGTGTGTGTGTGTGTGTGTGTGTGTGTGTGTGTGTGTGTGTTATTTTGTACTACCTTTGAAACTTGGAGTAAAGTGATCTGAATGGAAGTGAGGCAGGGCCAAAAGATACAGAAAGTATGGTGACATGAGAAAAGAAAGAAGGTCCTGCAGTTTGATAAAAGCCTCCCACCTGCCTAGAAACAAGGGTCCCAATACCATTGACATTTGCTGGAATGACAGCTGACATAGAGCTAGTATTCCATTCATTTATAGATATTGCATGTTAAAGTAGCAATGGGGGGCTGGAGAGATGGCTCAGCAGTTAAGGACACTGGCTGCTCTTCAAGAGGACCTGTGTTCAACTCCCAGCACCCACATAGTAGCTCACAAGCATCTCTAACTCTAGTTTCCATTCTGGCCTTTCTGGGAATTGAACATACACACATGTAGGCAAAACACCCATACATATGGGGCCTCATTCCTCTTATTGGTATTGCCTGAGAACCTGAAATAAAACTTGACATTGTTTGCAATGGGATGTCCTGAATTCCTGTGGGTTAGACTTTTACCTTATCAACCACAACCCTCTCCATTGCTACTTAGGAACCACCCCGTTAGATGTAGCCTCAAACCTTACTAAATCAAGCTTACTGGTATCAATCATCCCTAGGTTGAAGAGGTTGAGGTGCTTAATTATGAGGTATAGTGATTATTAATATAACCTAATACCAGTGATTATTTGAATATTGTCTATATAAATTTAAATGCCTCTTGTTAACTCCATCCGCATAGTGAAAATTGTTGGTATATGCAAATGTGTTCTACTGTAAATAAAAATTCACTAATAACAAAAATAATCTTATTTAAATAATATAAAAACATTTCTCGAATATTTAAAGATCATTAGCTACTGAACATTTAAAAATAAAAAAATCTCTGACACTTTTAGAAAAAAAACAGTTATTTGGTGACAGTCTCTGATGAAGTTTGAATTGAGTGCAGAGGTTTAATTTTTCAAAATAATGATGAGCATGGCTAATTCATAATAAGTTTAACAATGCTGGGCTCTAAGCTGTTAAATAATTGTAGCTGGATTGCTGATTGGCTTTACTGGATCTGAGAAGGACCTTTAATGTACTTAATATTTTGCTGGAACATAACTCAGTCTCAATGACTTTGAAAGGAACATTAATAGTTGTCTGAAAATATATAACCTTGAAAATTAAATCCATTATATATTTCCAAGATTATGGATGAAACTGCTCTGTCAAATAAGTCATTACATTAGCATAATGAGGTGTGAGGGGAGGTATAAGTGGGAAACAGCAAGCAAAGGTACTTTATACCACAATTTGTCTACATTTAACCAAAATGACCTTTAAAAGCAGAGCTGAAGGGTCAGGTTTATCATCACTTTTGCAGCCTTCAGGTAATATATTTCTATTTAGCAGAACAATTTACTGAAAATTGCTGTAGTAAGAATTATGCTTCCTCCAGCTCCCTACCTGTAATACACGAGGTCTGAGGAGAAGCAACTTCCAAGAACAGAGGTTGATGGCCATTGCTTCCCTGAAGCAAAACTCTTAAAGTAACACAAGGCTATAGTGCCACACTCCTCAAAATAGGCGGGTCATTAAAAATGCATCCTGGGCCATGCATACACTGAAAAAGAGAAGATAAAGATACTAAAGGAAGCAGCATGTTGTCAGTGTTGGCTTTACTGAGGCTACCAAATGTCAGGTTGCTTGGACATTCTGCTTTGAATGTGTTTATTAAGCCTGCGCAAAGACTAACATATACACAAAATCACATAAAATATTCAACTGAAGATTTTTTTTTCATTTTTGGTATTTAAAGGAGCATTTTCCCCGGTAGTCTGGATATTTTTTGTCTTAAAAAATTCTCTCAACTTTTAGGATAGCGAAAGGAAATAACTCCCACCAGTATCTGAAAATGACAGTCATCATTAAATATTTGTCGAGTGAATACTGAATGTATGGGCACTGATTACCTTAAAGACAAAACATAGACATTGGTGTTCACAGATGATGTTAGTTAAATGACGGAAAATCGTCTTGGGCAATGAATTACAATCATTTTTAAGATTTTACCATTCTGTGAAACTGATATGAGGAGTATCTTCCCTTCTATGAGTTATACTCATAAAACATCAGTTTCTTTGGTTCATCAGTGACTTTTAAAAGAGGACATCACTGAAACTGGTATAGTACACTGTAATGTTGCTGATGATGGGGATACAGAAGATAAGGAAAGGTGGTTTTCCTAGACCTTATTGGCAGGTTTTCCAGGTAAGAGTTATCTTATTATTATGGATGACAAGGCTGCATTGGTCACGGGTAGATTGCACCAACATGTTCCTGAAATGAAACGTCTTGAAGCACTTGAAGTACAGTAAAAATTTTACTGTGAAATGTAAAAATATAATACAAACCAGAGAACAGAAGGAAGGCCGAATATAATTGGTATATAATTCAAAGAAGTTGTCACCAGACACCACTCTTTCTACTGGGTGGTATAGCTTAGAAGTCAAGGTGGTGTCAGGTAAGGTAGATTTATAATTGCACAAACTATAGAAACAGCATGGTGTATATAACAACAAGAAAAAATAATTATAAAAGAATAAGGCATTAACATTTACAATTACATGACACAAAATGTCTTCTGTATTTTGCATACTGACATGAAACAGTGACACTCTGTTGTAGGTTTGGGTTTTTTCAATTAATATAATATAATGTCAGTAAAATTTATTAGCTGTGTTAAAATTCATAGCTGAGTTTGTCAAAGATGTCTGAAATACCAACACTGTTTTCTCTCTTTATATTTCTATATACTTTCTTCATTAGAAGTGATAAAAGCAGAGAATAAGGGATTGAACAATGGTGACCAGTCGGCTCTTTTGCCTCTTAGACATTTTATAATCTGATGGAATAATGGGATTATTTTATTTAAACCTGTGAGTAATCTACATAAATATTTTCTCAATCCTAGATGATATATCAGTGATTTGAATCATTTTACATAGTCCTATGAAGGTTGCTTCCAGTCAGAGGATCTTAAACAAATTTTCCCAAGATCACAGGAAACAGACTGTGTGTTAGTATTGATTGTGATGCAAACCACGAAAGCTCTTACTAAGAGCCATAATGTCAAGAATAAAATGTTCTTTGAAATTTTCTTTCTGATGACTTCTTGGCAACTACAAGAGTATGACCAATGAGCACTTTCTGTTCATTAAGAGGACATAACAACAGGCAGAAAGTGAGAGTCATTATGACTTTCCTAAATAGCTTCAATTTGCACAAACATGTAATACATCCAACTAGATGGTATTGTTCATAACGGCTGCTCCTTCATCCGAGAACAGTTGGTATTTCACTTTTATAATAATGATTTTTTTTATCTGATAACACACAATTGTGGTAAGAGAATAAATACCTTATTTTCATGGTATTCAAATGATCTTTGAGCAAAACTAAAATTATAGTTTACTAATTCCCCCAGAGTGCAGTAGATCTAGTGCTGTTCCTGCAGCATTTTGCAGAGGGTACCATTTGCTAGAAATCTAGAAACATTCATGGATGATCAATAGAAGCTCTAAAGAGAACTGAATGTCATTTTAGTTTTATTATCCTAAAGGTACAGACTTAGTAAAGGTTTACTTCCTTTTCATAGTAGTTGTAACTGAAGTTTTCCTGTGCTTGCCTGGCACCAAGGTCCCATAGCCACTTATAAAATTCCTGTGTCCCACCTGGTCCTGCAACTGCTCATATCCAAGTAAACACACAGAGGCTTATATTAATTATAACTGCTAGGACATTAGCTCAGGCTTATTACTGACTAGCTCTTACACTTAAATTAACCCATTTCTATAAAACTATATGTTGCCACTTGGCTTGTGGCTTACCAGTACTTTACATCTTGCTTCTCCTGGTGGTGGCTAGCAGCGTCATCTCCTCTGCTCTATCTTTTTCCTTCCTCTGTCTAGTTAGAATGTCCTACCTAACTTTATTCTGCCTCATTATTGGCCAAACAGCTTTATTTATCAACCAATCAGAGCAATACATATTCACAGCATACAGAACAATATCATCCATCAAGTGAAGACGGATACTGAAAAAATGTAATTTATAGTTTACAAAATGAACCTGATAAAATCCTGTATTAGTGGTAACTAGTCTACTGGAAAGAGTTGTATGTCTAGAATCTAGAGATTATTCTACTAAGAAGTAACACAAAGATGGTTGCTTATGATGTAATAACTTGCATGGCACCATTTTCATAACTTGTCAAATGAATGTGACATGATCACCCTTTTGTATACTAATTCACCAAAATAAGATTTTCCAATTACTATATAACTAACTGTTAGGTAATAACTTTGTCTCCAGACAAAGCTCATGACTAAGTTCTCTTCAGAATAGAGCGATTTGATTTAGATTTAATTTTCAGTCCTTATTTCATTTTATAGAAAATAAAATTTAAATTAAACACATTAAAAAGTCATTAATATCTACATTACTTATATTTAAGTTGCACTTTAGTTCTCTATCTTGTTTATCTTTACAGCAAAACAAACAGCCATGGACCTTAATCCTACGTGATAACTATAGGCAATTGAGTAAAGCAGGGAGCAGGTGGTCTTCCTCAGGGAAAAGCACAGGAATTGGTTGTGTAGTGCCAAATGATCAGCCTTGCAAACCTACACACTTGAGAACTTATGTAGATTGAACAGGTTATATTTAAGAATATATTTGTATATATGTATATGCATGCAATAACAATTAATGAAGAAAAAAAGTTCATGAATTTAAAGGAGAGCAGGGAGGGGCATATGGAAGGGGTTGGAGAGAGAAACACTGTAATTAAATTATAACCTCAAAAAAAAAAAAAAAAACCTGAAAATTTGAGGGCTGGAGAGATGGCTCAGTGGTTAAGATTCCTGGCTTCTCTTTCAGAAGACCCACATTCCACTCTTAGCACTTGCAAGAAAAACACCTAAAATAGAAAATATATACATATAAAAATACAAACAAATGTGAAAATTTCTTGCTTCTTATATAGCATTTCTCATTAACTAAGAATAGGGAAATTACATTGTAAACTGCTAATTATTTGTAGTTACTGGTTTATTGGTGTTAAGGAATACCATGACCAAGGCAACTGTTTGCCTACAGTTTTAGAAGGTTTGTCCATGATTCTCAAGGTCAGGAAGCAAACAGGCATGGTGTTGGCGCAGTAGGTAAGACATTTATATCCTGACCTTCAGTCAATAGTTACAGAGAGAAACACTGGGCCTGGCTTGAGCTTTTGAAACCTCTAAGACCACTTACCAGTGACACACTTCTTCCAACAAGGACACACCTGTTCCAACAAGTCCATAACTCTTAATCCTTCTCAAACAATTCCACTCTTTGGTGACTAAGCATTCATATATATGAGTCTATGGGGGACACTATCATGCAAATCACCACATTCCACCCTTATTCCATGTAGGCTTTAGCCATATAATAATGTAAAATGCATCTAATTAAGCTTCAAAAGTTTTTATAGCTTTCTAGTGTCAACATTATTTAAAAGTCCAAGGTCTTTTCTTCTACCCCAAGGCATTCTCTTAACTATAATGTCCTGTAAAATCAAAATAAAAAAGAGAAGATCACATAGGGCCAACCTACAATGGCCCAGAATATACATTACTATTCCAAGAGGGATGCAAGGTGGCATAAAGAGGAAATACTGGACCAAAGGAAGACCAAAACCCACAGGGCAAACTCAGCATTCTGCATCTCCATGTCCAATGTCAAAGTGGTCTTCAGATCTCTATTTCCTTCTAGCTTTGCTGTAAAACACTTCTCTTAGGCTGTTTCCATATCCTGTTAGCTGTTCTCTTTGGCAGGTATCCCATGACTCTGGCATCTCCAGTATCTTAGGGGTCTCCAGAAAAATCCAGGCTTTCCCTTCACAGCTTCATGCAATGTCTCTCTGTGCGTCCATGCAGGGACTGCTCCGCCACACTCCTGGCTTCAGCAGCTTTCATTAACCATGGAAGAACATTCCATAACTGCTTCTCTCTATCCTTGACTCTAGGACTAGAACTACATGGCTAGAGGTGCCAAGTTCTTCTGTTTGCTTGGTTGGGAACTTGGCCCCTTCCATAACTTGTATTTGCATAAGCTTTGACCTGTTGATTGCTTTGTAGGGCAAGGAAATCCCTCAGGCTTATTCCTTTCACAGGTTGCTGAATTATCTGGCTGGTATTTTGCCACTGTCTTTATTCAATTTAGCATCAGGATTTTCTTTAAACTTTTTATCCCCTTGAGCATAGGACTTGGCTCAAACATTACATTTTCTGATGCTCTTTTTCTCCCCAAACTGTATATTTTGTATTTCTCTTTGCCCTATATGCTTCTTTTCATTGTAGATCTATATAACAGTGATCACTACTAAGCATGTGACAGAGCCATTACTAGACTGTCTTGAAATCCCATTTGCCATCGACATTAATCCAAAACTCTCCAATTTAGCCTCTGGAAAATTTTAAGGACATGGACAAAAAAGAGGCCACACTCTTTACCAAAATGTAACATAAATGATCTTCAATAGTATTCTTCTCTGATATTTTTTGAGCCAATTTATCATAATCTATGTTGATCTCAGCACTATTGTCTTCTATACTCCTACTAGTATGGCCTATTAAGCCCTACTTAAAGTATTCAGTGCCTTTCTAGTGCAATTCCTACGTTACAGTGCTATTGTTTGGAGAAATGTGGAAGCCTGTCACAGCAATACCCCAGTTCCTGGCACCAACTTCTGTCTTAATAACTGTTCTATTTCTAATAAGAAAGAACATGACCAAGGCAACCCTTTAATAGAAAGTATTTAATTGGGAGTTACTTACAATTTCAGAGGGTTTCATGATCTTCATGGCAGGAATCAGACAGGCATGGTGCTCGAGCAGTAGCTGAGAGCTTCACATCTGATCCAAAGGCAGTAGGCAGAGAAAAAGACACTGGGCCTGGCATGAGCTTTTGAAACATTAAATCCCACCTTCCAGTGGTATATTTCCTCCAATAAGTACACATCTTCTAATCCTTCTCAAACAAATCCACTCTCTGGTGACTGACTAAACATTCAAATATATAAGCCTATAGGACACATTCTCATTCCAACCACCACAGTCCTCTTCTAAGATCCATGACCTCATTAGTAAGGTGTCCAGTACCTGGCATGGTTTCCCTCCTTTTGAGTGGGTCTTATGCCTAGTTTGAGAGCTGTTGGTTACAGTCAAGATATGAACACCATGATTGCATCTTTAGGGTTACCATATCATACTGGTCATTATTGTGGTTCATAAATATCACAGCTGAGTAGAACTAATTTCTCACTACTCTTTAATATTTAGCTGTATACCCACAGATAATTATAGATCTCAATCTTCATCCAAGAAACTTCTCTTTGTACTGGCAAAGATGATTATAGGAAACAATAAATGTTCAAAATTCAGAGAACAAGTGATTGTGGTGCCCAACTCCAATATATATATGTGTGTGTGTGTGTGTATATATATATATATATATATATATATATATATATATATATATGTAACACACTTCCTACACCCAAGACACAAAGAACATCACAGAATATGAGACAGAAAGATTATTATATCCAGAGGGTCAGGGAATCTTCTGTGAGATTCTGTCTCTCATAAATTCCAGGGAAGCTTTACCTGTGATAACAGTTACATTGTGGCTTCCTAAACAAGATCTGAACAGGAACACCACCAACAAACAAGCCAATGTGGAGGAGAAATATCAAGAGGTCTCTAGACAAATGACTACAGATAACTAAGGACTGCTGAGAGAGAGAGAATTGGTCCCTTCCAGAAATGAGTCCCTTAATTAGTTATTCAATACCAAGTGGTTAGCTATATATATATATAGCTGGGGGTATATGGGATGAGTTGGAAAGAGGAAAAGAAAGGAGAAAAAAAGATGTAAATATATTTTAATTTAAAAAGTTAAAAATAGAACTTTAAAATCATTTGATTTTAACCTCACCTTAGAAACATAATGTTTTATTTTAACAGGTCCCACATGTTTCAAACATTCAAAAACATCCTTACATCACAAAGAAACTATTACACTTTAAAAAGCAAGACTAATTTCATTGAGGCAGAATTAAACAATAATAGGAAAAGAGTTATCATGTTGGAAATTAATCAACATGATTCTGTGTAGCCATAGTTTTAAAGAGAAAATCTCAAGAATAAGGAAATATTTTGCCAAAATATGTTTGCCAAAAATAAATTCCATCTATCAAAGCCTGAGTGGTGTGAGCAAAGCATTGTACAAATGGAAATTTATAGTACAAATACATATGTTAGAAGAAAACATATAAAATTAGGAACATACACATTTATATCAGATAAAAGGAAAAAAGAAAATTCAGATTTCATATAAGAAAAGAAATGAGAAAGAAAGAAATTTATGACAAAACAGCTGTGCAGTGTGGGAGTAAACAATGAAATCTACAGCTGCTCCAAGACTCAGGAAAAGTTAGTATTCAGTGACTAATATGAGTGATGAAGAAAGATATCAGCATAACTTCACAGCTATCTAAAGTTAATAGAGTAGTGCGGGCAACTTCAGCCTCATATTTCATCAATGTCAATAACAAGCTCATTTTCATATCAACCAACAGTCAACCTAAGTGCATATGAATATAAGAGAAATCAGATAATCTATATAGGACTGTTCTAAAAAATAAATCAGTGACTCACATTATTTAATTGTAAAATTAAAGAATCATTTGTGTTTTTATGAAACCATAGGGTATTTCTATAAATTATTCTTTTAAAGGGAAATTTAAACCATGATGATATATATATATATATATATATATATATATATATATATCATAATGCATATAATAAAGAGTATCGGTCATTTGAAATAGTGTAAGGGATGCTGGCAAGCATATTCCTCACTGATTGTTAAAATGTAACATGGCTGAATCTTCTTGAAAGCAACTGGGTGATTACTTAAAAATACACTTGCTATATGGCTCAGTCATGCAATTCATAGGTGTTTGTAGAAATAAACACACACACACACACACACACACACATGCACACACACACAACATAGCAACTCCACACTTAGTTGGACAGACTCAAAATAACCCAATTGTTTCTTTCAAAGGGGAAATGCATGGACAAAGGATGATAGGGATACATGTATTAAAGAGGATGCATGCCAACAATTAAAATACCATCAATAAAGCTAAAAAACAATTGGCAAATGCAACATCTTTGGGTGAATATCAAGATATTATGCTAACTGTAAAGAGTCTGTGATGTTGACAATTTGTGACTATTTGATTTGACTTATTCAACTTTATAGAAAACTATGGTGATGAAGGGGAGAAAGTGTCAACAAAATGAGACAATAGATGATCGTGTGTTATTGTGTGTGTGTGTGTGTTTGTGTTACCTTTAATAGTAAGGGATATGAAGTCATTTGTTATTCTGATTTTGGAATTACAGTAAAAGAGTAAGTTTTAATGTATCATAAATATGTAAAAGCAGAAGGTGATCTATCCCTATAACACATGAAGAAAATATGCAAAGAGAATAGATTACTTTTGTTACTTCATACAGATGACATAAACTGTATGGTCATAGAAATTATTTCAGATAAATCCTGGAGTTGTCCTTTAGAAACTGTTATCAACTAGTATCTGTCCAGTTTTAAGGAAAAGGATTCTGGCTTTCTTACCCATTCCTTATCAATAGGTTTGGAACGTTGACGTTGCCTTCACTTCTTTTGTGGTGGGAAAGCACTTCTTCCCTAGGCCATGTAACAAATTGATTTGCTCTTTCTCAAAAGGTTGCGTGCTAAATTAGCATCACTTAAGGACACAGTGAGGCAGGGAAGAATTGCAAATGGGAGCCTTGAGCTTGTGATAGGGCTTATTTTATTTTGTATTGTATTGACCACTCAGTGGTCCTAATACTTATCTCAATTTTAATCAACTTGAAAACAAGTACTATACATTATATTTCTATGTTCAAGAGCACAATCTGATGACCCATAGACAGCTGTAAAATTATTGAAAGAAGTAAAGATAAGAGACTTTTGACGCTTCTGAGAGGAATTTCATGTGCTTCTTCAACTGAAATCCCTGTAACAGGAATTTCCTGCGTGGTGATTCAGAAAGCTCTCTTCTATTTTTCTTACAGTCGCATATTAAGACATAAGGCAACCTATCTGCTGAATGACTCAATTTTAGAGGTGATGTAGAAAGGAATTGTCAGGCAAATAAAATCTCCACACTGGTTCTTTAGTATTAGGACAAGTTCTTTCATTATTCCTACACATAAGGATACATAATATGCCACGGGGATAAAATCAAAATCATAGTCTGTTTACAGTTGCCCTAGAACATTATACCATCAATCACGAAGAGGGAGAAAAATGCACTTAACAATAATTTCATTTAAATAGAGTGAACAGCCTAAATAAGATAAGCAGCCTAAACTTTTAACACACACACACACACACACACACACACACACACACACACACACACACAGTTAAAACAAACAAATTTAAAAATGTTTATTTTATGTTAGTGTGTGTGTACACACTCAGAGCATACTCTGAGGAGCTCAGAGGACGATTTGTGAGAGCTGGCTCTCTCCTTCCATTATATGAGTCATTGGGATCAGGTACCTTTACTTACTGTGTCTCACTGACTCTTAATGTCTTTTCTCTACTAAGAATTTTTTTCTTCAACCTGTTCTCAAATTGGCAGGCTTTTATTTCTAAACTCCTACTCCAAACTGTCAAAGATTGCAAGAAACAGCATGTTTATGTGAAGCACAGTATTTAGTTTTAAAGAAGATAAATTACGTATGTGTACTGGTTTTGATTCATAAATCAATCACTTGTGCCCTCTGTTGAGACCAGAAAATTGCATCCCTAATGCTGTCTTTCCCTCTAACTTCTCATTTGGCTTTACTAAATTGGAGGCATCATTAAGAAAGCCTAGGGAGAGAAAAAGTACATGTGTGGCTTATTTTCCCCCCACTGTCACTATGAAGTACTTGCATACTGTCATTATATAGCTGTAATTCACCGTTATAGAGAGGCATCGCCCATGATCATAGTGGAACCATGGTTCACTGTCGTGGTATAATCATAGTCTACTATTATAGCACTCTCACAGCATAGCCCTGATTCCCTGCATTTCCTGCAATGGTATAGCCATAGTATAGGCATAGCCATGGCCCACTGCCATTGTGTAACCATGATCTAGTCTCAGCATATCTGTGGTCAACTGTCATGGTACATATAGGGTCATGGTGCCAGTGCTGATCAATGTAGCTGTGGTGCAAGGCCATGGTAAAATCATAATCCACTGCCATAGTTCACTCTCATGGTATGGTTGTGGTCTAGTGCTGCAGTATAACAATGGTTTACTTTCATGATGTAGTCATGATCTGCCGGGACGTATGCTTCAAGATAGTACTTTCTATACATAGCAGGAAAGCTGTGCCAATGAAATCTCAACAATATGTTCGCCTAAACAAGATCTAAAAGTTGAGAAGAGTAGTTGATATGCCAACATGGATTAAAAATTTTTTACAAGGTCCCATCACTAGATGAAGAGCTACAGTCAATTGATAGCTCTTTTCTTCTTGTTTGTATCTTGGAATATAGTTCCCTCGTTGAATTTTCTTTATCTACTCCCTTAAATATACCATTTCTGAGCTGAATTTGACCTAGTGGAAGATCCCAGTTATCTATTACACTTAATGATTTTGACTATTATAATAACATGGCCTTATTTTAAGATAAAATATTTCTTAATGTAGCTGATTAGATTGTGGCATAATCCAAGTTTTATTTGCTATCTCAAATCTGCCTGATGGGAAAATTGTTGCAATCAATCTGGAAATGACGGTAGTTCTAAGAAGCAAGCCGTGGCTTCACAGGAATTGCCAGCATTTTCTGTTACACTGGGGTAAAGCTGACCTTTCGTCAAACCTTTCTCTAATGGCTGACATTATGAATAAAGGCATCTTCCTCCTCAAAGGGCACTGTTTGGTCTGTTCTTCGTTCTAACGGTATAGAGTCCAAGATGAAAGCAAACCTGGCACTTTTACCTGAGTCCATTTGGGGGAAGATGCCATTTAATCTATTGGATAATAATGGGAAGAGGTCCCAGAGTCATTTCCTAGAATTAATGAGAAAATGGCATGAGGGCACAGCAAGTTCCTCCCTTATTTATTTTGTTTAATTGGCATGCATGTTTGTTTTGAGGAACTTAAAAAAGAAACTTGGCAAAAGCTATGTGACCACATCAGGAGATTGAAGCTTGGATTGCTTACTCTTCCATGAGAGTCAAAGCTGGCAAAGGCACTAAGTTGATTTTACAGCAATTAGTTGGAGACCAGCAAAGAAAATAAACCTTCCTTTTAAATCTTGCCAGCTTAGTGTGTTTTCTACTAATAAGCATCAAAGACTAGCACTGCCCTCCAGGCAATAGCATAAATGTTTAATTTATGTTATTAATTTAACTGTTGAATTAAAATAATACAGATACTTCATGACACATGTGATAATATTTCTATGTGATTTTTATGCAATTCCCCAAGGAATTTTCTTATCTAAGTGGCACCTACTTAGGAAAAAATAAGTGATGCATTATTAATGTTAAGTCGGGTATAAAGTTATAGAAAAATACATAATGCAACAATCTATATACATATATGCTTTATTCATACAAATAAGGAAAGTTGGATTTTCAAAAGGATTGGTAGAACAATTTATGATTTAATTATGAAAAATTCCAGGTACATTACTAAAAAGTAGAAAAGAAACTGAAAGAATTATCAGGCAAAGTTTCTCTCCTATACATCTAACGAAGCTAATTAAACCCATAAATATGAGACCAGAATGGTAATACTTCCACCAGTATGATTAAAAGGTTCTACAGGAGGCTAACCTTCAGATATTAAACAGGGGACAGCTTTTCAAAGAAATGGTGGTGATAAGACCGCCGGAGAGAAAGACAACAGCAGAATAAAAGTTCAACATACCCCGAAGGATTCTGACAGTGCATGATGGCTGGAGGCCAGAAAGCTAATAAAAGATAAACTTTCTACAGAGGAGCTGTCAAAGAGTAAAAAGGAAAAAAGAAAAGAACCAAATGTGACTAAGAAATCGCCCGGAGAAAGAAAACTTGTGCAAGCTCTCTTTTTATAGAAAAAAAACACAAAAGATTATCATAAAGATACATTAAGCCTTCATACAATTTTCTGCCTTTTATAATACATTTCCTAGAACTGACCTTTACAAAACTGATTTCTATTTTCTGGCAGAGAAAGGAAGAATGAATGATCCCTGATCGTGGTCCCTTCATCCTCCCGTCTCTTGCAAAGGAAGGAATAATGAGGACAATATTTTTTTTCTATACATGTTTGGAAAACACATTTTTCTGTGAGCAGTGGAAAAGTTATGGAATGGGTAAGGTGGGCAAAGGGTCACACATCTCATCTATGTAGGCTGGCTAAGCTCGGTCATGGTCATCTTAACTTGATATGGAGACTGAGGGAATGCACAATTTTCCAGTCCTGAATCTTAGAATACCGACTTCATCAAAAGAAAAATGTTTCATGTCTTACTAAAATGGAAGGGCAGGCTGGACTTAGGAAAAGTTTTTTTCGATTTGAGTGAAAAAGGCTGGACCACCACGGATAGATGAGTAAAAACCAACGTAAAGAAATGCTGAGAGAAGCCGGGTGGTGGCAGTGGCGTGTGCCTCTGTGCCTTTAATCCCAGCACTCAAGAGGCAGAGGGAGGTGGATCTCTGTGAGTTTGATGTCAGCCTGGTTTACAGAGCTAGTTCCAAGACAGGCTCCAAAGCTACACAGAGAAAGCCTGTC
Source organism: Peromyscus leucopus (assembly GCF_004664715.2). Taxonomy (NCBI): domain Eukaryota; kingdom Metazoa; phylum Chordata; class Mammalia; order Rodentia; family Cricetidae; genus Peromyscus; species Peromyscus leucopus. The sequence goes on along the minus strand of NC_051085.1, from coordinate 18,523,449 downwards.
TAAAAAAAAAAAAAAAAAAAAAAAAATGCTGAGCGAGAGCCAGACTGGCTTTGTATGCAAGTTGTGCTAATCTGTCAATCTGGAAGGGTCTTGTGATTTATTTAAAGCCCTGCTATCTCTTGAATGTCTTAATACTTTTCAAACAATGACCTGCAATTGCTATGCTCCTCCTGGTCCTGCACACAAGACAGGCTCTGTGTACAAACGTAAACTTCCACAAACATGACATATCCTAAGCATCCCAGGCTGTTTAAGAGGCCTTTCCTTCCTCCGGTCAAACACATTAATGTTGCCCCCTCCCCACAATGGAAGAATGTGACTCAAGTAGCTCTTTAGGACTCTTCTCACACTTCACTGAGACCTCCAGCATCTGCTTAGGTCTGTGCTGGCCAGAACTCCTCGGGGAGATAAAATCTTTAGGCACTTAGAACGAAGCCCTTGCCTTTCTGTCTATCACACTGTAGTGAGCACACGATACAAATCTGATGAATCACTGCACTCTCTGTGCAAAGTCACATTCCTGTTAGAGCTAAATGAGAGAAGAGGCAGTCAATAAGAATTTATTGATCCCCATGGGCTGTTCAATACACAGCAAGTGCTGTCTCTGACAGTTTATACTTCCTTTTACTACGGCCTTTTCTCCTGACTGTTTTATGGTGCCATAAAGATTTCAAAAGGTAACAGGGCAGTGTAGCACATTGGTCAAGGCGACAAACTGTGTGCTGGAAGACTTGAATCCAGTTTCATCAGCCAGCACTTCTTACGCGGAAACTTAATGACATATTTCTTTCTTGCCACCCCAGTGTCTTCAGATATTAAAGAGACAAATTTCAGTGATTAACCTATTTCTGATGAAGCCTGAAATGCATTTATTAAGTGCATTTTAAAAACCTATTTAACTTAGCTCTTAGAAATATCCCTTTTATGGAAATTTTATTCAGTAGTTTTCCATGTTTTGGATATTCAGACACATACAAATATGTGCTAAGTATGTGTAATTTCTCTACCTAGAGAAAATTATCATTTTAAAACAAATATCCATGCCAAGACCGAGTTAGGAAACATAATTCTTATTACAATATTAAGACAACCATGCATCTTGAACTTTTGTAGCTGCAGACACAGAAGCTGAAGAGCTACCGTTCAATTGTAAAGCTAATTCATGGTCTTCTAGAGGGGAAAAATAACCCACAAGTGTCTCTTTTACCAGTCAGTGGCCTATAATTGATTCTAATTAAGAGTTCGCACAGGACTGTATGGGTAGGCGGGTCAAAGATTACCCAGGCCTCTTCCACTGCTCAGTAGCAAATGGCACACAACTGCAAGGGAAATAAAACAGCGCAATTAAGCTTTCGTCTCTTTTCTTCCTTTAAGAAACATAGTTCCAATTTGCATGCCTCTTTAGAGAAGAAAACTCTGTGTGCTCTCAGGAAAAGGAGCCTTTGTATGACACAATTTTACTCTTTCTAGATCCTGTGACTGGCCACTACCATCTTGTAACATTTAATTCTGACCTTTGGTGACTGTTGTTGGATTGGGAGATGCTCTTCAGGTACATGAATATTTAAAGAACTAAACAGGAGATAAAGAAGATGAAGACAACCTGGCTGTTTCCCACAGGTCTTCAGTCCTTTACTTGCCACTCAACTTGCAACCTACACCTACTGTGGAGATTTATATGGAGAAAGATCAGAGGGTTGTACGCTGAGTGTGTATGCATTGGGCAGGGTCTACACGTCCCTTCTTCTTTTTCCACACTTAACAGTTCCTCCCACAACATAGAAAAGATTTCTTCAGAAAACCACACAAAGTATTCTCATATCATTAAGTAGTAAAGCACTTATACGTAGAGTAAATGATATGACTCACCAGTGACTTATCTGTCAACTCTCCAGTCCAGAACTCCCCTGCTACAGTTGTTCTGAGACTGGCACTGTCCTATCCCCAGCTTCACCAGTGATCTTTATAGGTCTAACTTATATTTAAAAGTAAAATATGGGATAACCTTTCAATTAACATAACATGCAAACACTGCTGTAGTTGGAGTTTTTCTGGGTCCTAGCAGTATCTCCCAAATAACTACAAGAAACTTAATATTAATTATAAATGCTCAACCAATAGCTTAGGCTTGTCTCCAGCCAGCTCTTATAACTTAAATCAACCCATTTCTATTAACCTATGTGTGGCTCCAAGGCTCCTTTACCTCATCTATGAACGTCCCATATTGCTTCTGTGTCTGGCTGAAGACTCCTCAGACTCTGCCCTTCTTCTTCCCAGCATTCTCTCTGCCCAGAAAATCCTACCTAGTTATTGGCCAATCAGCTTTTTATTAACGACGAGGGCAACACATTTTCACAGTGTGCAGAAGGATTATTCCACAGCACACTGTTTTTTTCTGGAGAGTTGACTGCTTGGTAACAAACATCTTCAGAAATCCTTACAGCTATTTTGAATATAAGTTTTTACAAGCTTTTTTATGTTCTTATTTTAATAATAAAGACATGTATTATAGTCAATTTAAAAGCTTTCTACCCCTTACTTCTTAAAACAAAAGGTTAAGAAAAATATAATTTCTCTACTTAGAGAAAGACACATTTACTGTTGGGTATATTTGTTTTCACATGTATACACATACACACACACACAAGGCTGTGTATATGCATACATGTGGGATTTATATTGAGTTTATGAAATATTTTAAGAGTGTATTATTTTTCTCTATGCTATTATGTATCATACTCTGGCATTTATATATTATGGAAATTGTAATATGTTAGGTGAAAACCCACACACAAAGCAGTGTTTGCACAGGATACATGAGCAGGAATAGAAGTTACATAATTTTTTTAGACTAGAACCTCATGAATTGTTAACTCAGTTTCATGAGAACTTAATGGGTGTAAATTATTTTACTTTATAGGCTTTAAGGAAAGCTTATTTCTCTGGATACAAGAGTAAAATTTCTGTGATTTCTGTGAAAGTAGGCAGTGTTGAGACATCCTTGATCTGATGCCTTAGCTATAATTCTTACTTTTCTTTGTTTTGTAACCCTGTCCTTTCTTTATCTATCTCCAACTCCTTTCCCTCTGCATCTCCATCTTTTTTTATATCCTTCTTCATTTTTATCCTTCTCTATATCCTTCTTCTCTGTCTCAATCATCTTCCTTTCCATCCCCATCTTCTCCATCTCCATCTTCTCCTCCATTTCCATCTGTCTCTTTCTCCAACTCCTGTTCCTTCTCCATCTCCTTCTCCTGCTCCATCTCTGTCTCCATCTCCTTCATGATCTCCATCTCTGTTTCTATCTCCTTCTCTGTCTCTGTCTTCACCTCCATCCCTGTCTCTTTGCTGTTCATTTTTGCTTGCTTCCCCAAAGTCCTAAATGAGGTCATTATTGTTTTCTCACCAACTTGTCTTTTTTAATACAAAAGATACAAATTTTTGCCTCTGTTCTTCTGATAATAATAATACTCCCTTTCTTTGCCAGTTTCCCTCTAATATGAAATCACATCCATTGAGTAGTCATCACCTAAAAGAATTAGCAGGTGTTGGGTCCAAATCCACTGAGATTCAGTTCTCAATACATTATTTTTTTTCTATATGACTTGGCTTATATAACCAAAACAGAAGGAGGAATGTGACCAGAGTAACAAAGAAGGGCAATTACTTATCTGAAAAATCACAAGTCAGAGCCTAATTATGGCTTGGTGAATATTGGTGAGAGGAATTTTCCATAAAAGATGCACCATGTCATTGAATTCCATCTGGAAAAGGTCAAACAAGGCTCTGCAGTTCTCTCTGGCTATAGACTTTTTATTTTTAAAAGAGTTTAGGTTTTGTAGAGATGTTAGGTTCCCAGCAAAGCTAAGCAAGTTGTATAGCAATTTTCAAAATGAGGCTACACAGTCATAGCCACATCTATTATCTGCATTCACACTGGAGAGGTGCATTTGTTACAGTTGGTAGATTTCATATTTTTTAAAAAGGAATTTAATTATGGTAAAATCTATTTTCTCTTTCTAATAACTCTTTTAGAATGAACTGTTATGCAACACCATGTGTCACATCAAATACAAGTGTGAATGAATACTGATTTCCTTGGTCATTCTCTTATGGGTACCCAAATGCCCACTTGGCTGTGTACCATTTTGCCCCTTTCCTTTGTCACCACAGTTCCTAAAGCTCCTATGCTCTGGAGCACCTTGCTACTAATCAGTACTCCTCAGATGTACCAGCACATGACTTCTCTTTGTAGGACTCTGACTCTCCCTATGGACATTTCCTTTTTCTTCTGAAGCTCTAATAAAAGGAGGAAGTTTTTATTCCTCTGTCTTGCGCCTTTTGCCCTGGAGACCAGAACATTGCTTATATTTCTCCTCTCATGTTTCTTTTCATTTCAATAAGCCTTCAATTTTAATTGCATGTAATCAGACTATACCAGCTCTACACAGTGATGTAAATTGAGGTGAAGTCCAAGTCACTTCCCCTAACTCATTACTGTGTCTTCTGTTATTTTCATGCTTAGTGATTATTGCTTTTGGAGTTGGTGTTTACAAAACTTCAAGTCTGATTCCCTTGAATTTCTGTCTTCTACTAAAGAAGATTGTCCAAGTTTAATAGGCTAATCTCCATGGCCATGACGTTATTTTGTCTGTGACTACAAATGCAGAATTTCAATATCCAGCTTCCTGATCACATCTATTGCCTCTAGAATTCTTATTAGATGTTGGTGATCTTGTCATTCCAAGATTCCAGTTCTCATTATTGTCACCCCCTCCAATTTATCACTCCTCCTTTATCCTACTATCACCACTTAAATGCCATAGTTAGTCAGTAGAATCATTCTTACTTCCTATTGCCTTCTGCATCTCTCATTTCCTTGGCAAAGTAAAACATAAACATTAATTCTACTCTGTCCACAGCCCTAGAAATCTCCATTTGGATTGGATATTAGTGATCTTTCTATAGCTGTGACAACATAATTGAGAGAATTCAACTTAAAGGAAGAACGTTTTGCTTTGCCTCATGATGTCAGTTATTTCAGCCCATGGTCACTTGACTCTGTTATTTCCTGTGATGAAAGAGAAAGTCATGGTGAATGGCATGTGGGGAGGCAGACTTGCTTAATTTATGGTGGCTTGGAGGAAAAGAGATATAATGAGAAAAGGCCCAGTGTCCCATCACATCCTTTAAATGCACACAATCTAGCTTCTATGTTCTATTTCATGAAGTTTTCTAGTATTTCCATTGGCCAGGGATCAACTTTGAGGAAAATCCCAAGTCCAAACTGTAATATTCCATGTTTGACACCAAAAGCTCCTACCCATATCAATATGCAAAATTATTTTCCAAGGACCCCCCAGAGTACCAGCATTTCTCAAAAGTCCAAGCACAAAGCCTTCTCCGAACCACCTAGACTTTCTTTTGATATCTGGGTTGGCACATCTGTGTCATCAAAACATTTGTATTCTGCATGGCTATAAGACCAGCACCACAAACATGGTGAAGACCAAAGCCACCTATTGGTCAGAATCCTGGTGGGCATGTGACTCCTTAGAATGTGTTGATGAGGTTTTAGATGGGAATGAGTATTATTAGCAATCATACAAAAGTCCATTACTATCCACCAAAAACATTGTCTTTTATTAATTCAAGTAGTAGATGGGTCTCTTTATACCATGACTTAAGGCATCTCTGAGTGTCTGTGTTGTTGAATGTGGTGATAAAATCTGGAGAACCATCTTCCCTAAGCTTGAGCATAATGCCTAAGCCTCCTCTTCTCAAAACAAACATTTCCATTTTTATTCCTTGATGATTCTGGAGACAATCTCAACATATCTTTCAAATTGTCCTGTTTCAAAGCTATTCTTTGTAAAAATCAAACCATTATTTGCTGAAATGTTACAAGTTATTTTATTGTTGACATTTAATTTTTCCCAATCCAACCATAGTGTTTTGAAACCTTCCCACTCTATTTTTGTTTCCAGTTCTTGAAAATCTGATTCCAAGTAGACAGCAACACCCATGTGTTATCTGCAAGGCTTTGGAACTTCCTGTAGCAGATGAACTGGTCCATGACCTTTAAACTTAACCTCCCACAAAGCCTTAGAGAAAAGACAAAAAGAAGATAAGGTCTTTGGTAGATAGTAATGGACTTTCGTATGATTGTTTATAATTCTCATTCCCATCTGAAACCTCATCAACACATTCTAAGGAGGCATGTGTCCATCAGGATTTTGCTCTCCCATCCTACCAGAGTCTATTATTAAGCTTTACTTTTAGAAATCTAAGATGTTTCACATTTGTTTCTGCAAACTTGTACAATTCTCCTTAAAGTAAAAAATGCTTCAAAATCATACCCTTAGGTATACAACAGAAATGGTCCAGAATCTAGTCCTAATTTTCCATGCTTGTCATGCCTTCATGGTGACAAAATACTTTATAAAAGTCACCTTAACATAAAAGGTTTCTTTGTATTTAAATTTCAGAACAGTATCACTTTCTTCCAATTTAGGGGGACATGATGAGTCACCCCACCATGGTGGGGATTATGTGAAAGAGCAAAGTGGCTTACTAATGGTTTTTAAGAAGAAAAAACAGAGAAAGATAAGAATCTTATTATACAATTCATAAGTATATGAAGATTAATATAGAAGCATTCATCTTAGAGCTAAATATTGGTAGTAAGTTAGAGACTTTAATTGCTTTGTGAGGTTCTCACCATCTCTCACAAGTGGTCATTATTCAGAGACTACACTTCAACACATGAGTCTTTGGGGTCATTACAAGTGCAAATTATGAAAATTGGAAGAAGGTACAGTCACAGTGACACCCAGTTCATGATCACTCCCTTCATTAAAAGAGCCCAAGGTAGTCAGAGTTTTCTTAGTTGGTACCTCTTCCCCTCTTTTTTTTTTTTTTAAATTGCACAATCCTGCTCACTTCTCAAAGTTAAAATTTACAACACTCATGCAGATAAAGTTTGTTTTTGTCCTGAGAAAAATATAGAAGAGATCTTCCACATTACAGCTAATACAGTGTCTACCTTCTCACCTAAATATCATCATAGATATTCTTTGTTTCTTATTACCGCAAATAGAAAGTTAGTGGTCTTAGTTATGTTGAGATCCATTTTATAGTGTTCTGTTCAGGACGTTGTTCTTTTAATATTTGCCCTCCTTAAAATGCCATCATTTTTTAAACTCTAAAGTGAATAACTCAGTATGAATACTCATTATTTTCCCATCTTTAACGAAAACACAATAAAAAAAAACCACATGTGTGATTATCAATCTTATCTTGGTTGTCAACCTGACTGCACTGAGAATGAACTAAAAATACAAGCTGCTGGGCAATCATGTGAGAGATTTTCTTGATTAGATTTTTTTGAAGACAGAAAAAAATCAATATTTTATCTGAAAATGACATGAAAAAGGGAACTTTGCTTTTTGCCTACTGGCCTTCACTCTTGCTGGCAAGTTCATCCATCCTGATGATGTTGCACTTGTTCACTCATATTACACCCAAATTCTTTGGGATTCTCACATAGACTGGCAAATCAGCAGCTCCACAGGAGTCCTGAAAAGCCCAGAGTGCAAGACTGGGGTTACTAAAACAGCCAGCCTTGTAGACAGAGCAACTACACAATTCTCAGCATCTTTAGTGGAAGAAAACCATTATTGGGATACCTGGACCACATCCCATAAGCAAGTCTAATAAACACACATTTAACACACATACACACATACACACACACACACACACACACACTCATGCATACACACACATGGATTCTTGCATGCATGTACTAGCAACCAACCATGCCATTTGGCCTCATCTTCTTTTAATATTACATTCCTTTCTTTCTTTATTTCTTGTGTGTGTGTGTGTGTGTGTGTGTGTGTGTGTGTGTGTGTGTGTGTAATCATGTGGAAGCTAAATTGTCCTATTCTTTCAACATGTGAGTTTCAAGCAATTGAACTCAAGTTGTTACACTAGATGACAGATTCCTTTATTCACCAATCCATCTGACAAATCCCATGTATCCTCATCTTAAATCTCCACATAGATCCACTCTTTACATATAAAAAAAATCCTTTAAAAGTTTCCAGCATGCTGGGAAGTGGTGGTGCATGCCTTTAATCCCAGCACTTAGGTGGCAGAGGCAGGTGGATCTCTGTGAGTTCAAGGCCAGCCTGGGCTACAGAGTGAATTCCAAGACAGGCTCCAAAGCTACACAGAGAGAAAGCCTGTCTCGAAAAAAAAAAAAAAAGTTTCCAGCACTCTTTCCTATCTAGATTCAATTCTCTCTGTGTGTTTTCAACCCAATAAGATAGTACTAATTAGACTCCTTACTTCAATGCCAGTGTGTATCTTTCCTGATGACTTCAATGTTTTTAATTCTGAAAGTTACTAATCATTTCTCAAGTTATTGATAATTTAATAGAATTTTATTTAGATTAACATATTTTCTTCATCCACATACTCATTCTTTTGTTAATCTCACACAACTTGGCTTTACACAATGATTTATATACACACATATGACAAACTCATAGCTATTTGTCATCATAGTATAGATTAAGTTTTAATTTCCTACACTCTAACCTGCATGTCTATTGTGCAGCACAAATATATTTAAAACTTACCTCCAGATATTTCTCTTCATACCTGTTATACTCACTGTTTTCTTGTTCTAGTTAATAAAAACGTTGTCTTTCCTAATTATTATAGCTAACTTTTCTCTTTATTTAAAATTCATATCTGGCATGGCAGCAAACTTGCTGAATTTACCACCAAAATTTAAATAGAATTTAACAAGTTGTGTGACTCTGTTGTTAGTGTTACTGTCGTCTCCCAATTGACTTACTTCAAGTGACTTCTGACTTCTCTGCTATCTACCCTTTCTTCTGAGGGTCATTTGCCAGGAAAGTAATCAAAATGCCCTTGTTAGGACTTGAATCATTTTGTATCATTTCTCTGCTTAAGCAGAAGCTTTCCATGAAGAACAGAAGTTACTACTTGTAACATGCCATTCACGGTCCTGCATCATCTGGCCTCATCATCTTTTACCCTCATGCCATAACTTTCTTTCCTGTACTCATTATCTCTTGAACTCTAATCACAGAAGGCTAGTGCTTACTCAAGAGCCTTTACAATATGGATTAATTGAGTCTGGTGTGTTGATCTCACAAACAAACATATTTCCCACTTTGTGTCAAGTATCAATTTTTTACTCAAATGCCATTTATTCCAACATTTTCACTTCTTACTCTAATGTAAATTATATCATCTCGTTTCCTTTTTTCTGGGTTTGTTTTCCTTGATCATATTTACCACCACCTAACATGATTTCTAATATAAATTATTGAAATAAACATTTATATATAATGAAAAAATCTAGATATGAGATCTAGGGAGACAGCTTTATGTGTAAAGTACTTTCCATCCAAGCATGAGAACTTTAGCTTGTATTCCCAGAATCCATGTATACTTAGGCATCGTAAAGCACAGTAATCCCAGCATTTCTATGGCAAGATGAGAGGCAGGGAAAAGAAAATTCCAGAACTTCATCAGCCAGCCAGCTTGACAGAGCAGTGCAACAGGAAACTAAAAAGAAACCCTGTCTCAAACAAGGAGCAAGACAAAACAAACATACACAATATGGTACATACATACTGCATCTGCACTCACACATACAAGTGTGTGAACATACACATCACATATACCTGTCTCTTACATGCACACATACACACAGAAACTGAAAATGCACATGTTAGAGTATGATTCGTAGTCTCATGGTCATATTCGATTTGAATGTAGAGTTAAGACATATAATGAACAGGTCTAGACAAGGAAAGTGATTGGCTATAAACTAGAAAAGAAGAGTTTAAGCAAGATGAAAGGAAATCTTTGATTTCATGGTGCAGTCCTTATCATTAGTACATGGTCACGCTGTATGGAGTGAGGATAAAATAAGGAACTTCTCCTCTCTACTATGGTAACTTAAGAACAATAGCTTGGACTGGAATGATGATGGCACAGTGCTCACCAGCATTTCCTGATCTTGTAGAGCACCCAAGTTCTGTTCCTAGTGCCCATGTCAGGTGGCTCAAAATCACCAGTAACTCCAATTCCAGGGGATCCAGTGCTCTCTTCTGGCCTTTTAAGGTACTTAAACTCACCCCCACACTGACACACCTCAAAATAAAATAAAATAATAACAACAACACATTAAAAACTTATAGTGATGCAATGCTGCCTGTGTTTGCTGCTTTCCTCGTTTTTATAGAAATAAATATGGCAGAACAACTTAAGGAAAGAGGGATACATTTTGGCTCATGGTTTGAGAGAATGTTCCAGTGATATTATGGGAGGTAAGGCACAAGGTCGCTAACTGCATCAAGCTTCAAGTAAGTAGTCAGGAAGCAGAGAAAACTTTGCTTTGAGTGGGTGGAGGGCCATATCCCTTAATTCCAGTTAATTTCTACTTCCAGAAATATCCCATTTTATTTTCATATATATGTATGTATATGTGTGTTTATGTGTGTATGTATGTATGTATGTATGTATGTATGCATGTGTGTGTGTACATGGCATAGCATGAATGTGGACACGAATGTGGCATGAATGTGTGTGGACATGGCATGAATCAGAAGACAATCTGTTGAAGTTGGTTCTCTCCTTGGACCTTGTGAGTGCTGAGTAGCCTGGGAGCAATCACCTTTACCCTCTGAACCACTTCCCTGGCCTGTGCTCCCACATCTCAAAGGTTCCACACTGTCTGAAAACAGTGCTGCACTAGCTGCCAAGCCAAGTGTTCAGACACATGAGCCTGTAGGAGACATCTAACATTCAAATGACAAAAATTCTTCCAGAAAACACATGTAGAACATATTAAGAAATGGATCAATTTTAATACTTAAGCTTTTATTATTATTATTATTGAGACACAGCTTGAGAACGGGAGTTTCTGGCCCCCTTCAAGTCAGACCCCTGTTAAAGGAAATGTAAAAATATAAGTGAAAGCTGATGATAACAACTGAAGAAACTGAAGAGCAGAATATTCAACTCAGGATAGAAATGGGCCTTTAAAAAAAAAACAGCCACAGTTCATTTTTTGCTCTTAATTCCAAATTCACTTAGTCAGGCTCAACTACTTCTTGGGGGAAGAAAAGCACAAGTCAATATCAGTGCCAAGTTCAGCACACACACCCATTCTTAACATGTATTGCTGTGTAAAAAATCGGCAGACTTTACTGTCATAAATTATTTGTATGTCTTTTCACATATATACTAATTGGAAATTCATCCATTCTTATCCATTTCCCATTTTATTCTGCTCAACTGTGTTCTGGATTTCTGAAAAGAAAATCACTTTCTCTCTCTCTCTCTCTCTCTCTCTCTCTCTCTCTCTCTCTCTCTCTCTTTCTTGTGATGTGATGTGATGTGATGTGATGTGTGTGTGTGTGTGTGTGTGTGTGTGTGTGTGTGTGTGTGTGTTTACTGTTGAGGCCCAACTTTCTCAGGGTCCAAGAATCTGAGCTTGCTTTACCCAGCAGGGCTGCATAAGAGGGTGGTTTGACTAAGGGCATAGTTATCAGGTGTTTGGAAGGGTCTACACTTGGCTGTGTGGTGTGCTTTGATCTAGCAAGGGGGAGGTCTTTTGCCCTGACTCTTGGAAATGTTATCAAAAGTCCTTTTGATAAACGACAAAGGCTGTTGGATATTGATCCAGGGCCTCCTGAAGCTATCTTGTGTTTCTTTCTCCTCCTCACTATCTTTTTATCTAATAAAAAGATAGTTTTCATCCCTCTCTCTTCTTTGTAGGAACCGTTTAAAAGGTGGAAACTGGCCTCCTACAGTGTGTGTGTGTGTGTGTGTGTGTGTGTGTGTGTGTGTGTGTGCATACAATAAAAAATTGAAGTGACGCTGAAGTGGTGAGGTTGTGTGAGCTCTTTCAGTTGTGTAGCATCTTGGCTTGGACCTTGAATTTCATATTAGCCACACAATTGAACTACAGATCATACCTAGAATCAGATGACAAGTTATTACCGACCATTTGAATTCAAGTTACTACAGACCATTTATTTCATTTCATATGCTCTAGAATTTCATCTGCAGCCCTGGGAATAGAATGATTTAGGAGTTCAGTAATTATTCAGGGTTTTAAAATGCATTATTGGACCTTGTTATCTGAAACTAGGAGATTTTCCTTTAAGATCATAAACATCTCATGACATTATATATCTGTGTAGTATTAGAATGCACAGCAAGGACAGAATATCCAGATTTAAGGGAATGGCTTCTAAGTTTAATTGGGAATCGGGGAGAGAGGAAGAAGGGACAAATAATACTACAGGTGTTTATAAAACACTTTAAGGAATTGTGTTTTATATTTACCTAAAATTGCATACAAAGTGTGTGTTTATAATATATATATATATATATATATAATATGGAATGGATATATGTAAATACTAAATGAAGTTATGACAATTGGGGTAATAATGACTCCCACAGGACTCACAGACTATCTAGCAAAAATCCCAGTACAAAGCACTAGAACCTATTTTCAAATTGTTAGTCAGGGAAGCCTATGATATTCCCCCAAACAATATAAGCTATTGCTGTTACACTTGGTCACCTCCTGGATGTTGAAAGCAAGCCCCTATTTCTGTTGACAATACACACTTTGGTCACAGGACTCTGAAGATTTTAGTTGTGTTTAATCTGAAAGCCTCCTTCCTAAGGTCTACTTTTTATAGTACCAGAAAGTGATATCCAAGCTGCTAAAGGAGGAATGCAATCAATTATCCCATCCAGCTGTAATACCTATGAACCACAAAATGACCAACATGGTAAGCAATGGTGCAATAATGGTACACATATCTTAGTGGTAACCAACAGCTGTCTAAATGGACTTAAGGTCTACTCAACAGGAGAGAAATCATGCCTGCTATTAGAAAGCTAGCAAATAATATTCAGGGCTAGTAAAGACGTGGATATTACAGAAGAATCTATTACTCTAACTTTACTAGAGCAGCATAATTCCTAACTGTATTCTTAAATTTATTCTTACACATAGAGGTAAGTATGGCTCTCATCCTTCATCGAAGAAACTGTTTGTAGCAGATGGAGACCATCACAGGAAATCACAACTAGTCAAAATGCAGAAATCAAAGGATCACAGCATACCCATCCACAACTGATGTACTAACAGCACAACTCTTACACGTAAAGCTCAGGGAACATCATGGAGGAAGGGGCAGAAAGATTGTAAGAGCCAGAACACCAGGAAATCTGCTGTGAGCTTGTGTTGTCTAGAGATGAAAAGAAATCTATTTCCATCCCATCTCAAAGAAATGGATGCCTAATAAGTCTTGAATGAAGACAACACCAATAAACATAATTCTCAGTCACTGTTCTATTGATATGAAAAGACACATAACCAAGGAAACTCTTACAAATTAAAGCAGTTCATGAATTAGCTTTTTGGAGCTCGTACCTTATGGTGGGATAATTTGCACAGCCATGATGTAAGAGGGAGGGGCTTGGTCCTGCCTCAACTTGGTATGCCCAATTTTGTTGACCCCCAAGGGAGGCCTTACCCCCTCTGAGGAGTGGATGGGATATGGGGGGTGGGGTGGGGGGAGCAGGAGAACAGGAGAGAGGGGAAACTGTGGTTGGTATGTAAAATGAAAAAAATTAAATAAAAAAAAAAACACTTAACTGGGGGCTCTTTTATAGTTTCAGAGGGTTAATCCATGACCATCATGGCAGGAACCAGACAGGCATGGAGCTGGAACAATAGCTGAGAGCTTCATATGTTGACCATAGAGAGTAGGCAGAGAGGGAGATACTGGGCCTGGTATGAGCTTCTGAACCTCATAGCCTGCTTCAAGTGATAAACTTCCTTCAACAAAGCCACATCTACTCCAAAGAGGTATCATCTACTCCAGTAAGACCACATCTCCTAATCATTCCAAACGATTCACCAACTGGGGACTAAGCATGCAAATATATGAGCCTATGAGAGGCATTCTCATTCAAACCACCAGAACACATTAATATGAATGGAGGAACTCTCATGGGTCTTCAAAGAACTATAGGCTGCTAAAAATTGCAGAGAGAAGAATTAGTCTTTCCCAGGGATGAGTCCACTAATTGATGTTCCAATACCTAGTGGTCTGTTGTGTGAACCCATGAAAGTCTGTTAAAGGATCTCAAGAATTTATTAAGGTATAAAATGGGAACAATATACTCACTGACATAGAACAAAGTAGATGCAGCCACTTATCCAGCTGTCATCATCTCTTCTCCCCAGGAGTGATGGGAACCAACTGTTCTGCTCTGTCCACCCAAGAGAGAGTGCATGACCCCCATTCCTCTGCTCTTAAGTGGTCATGTGCACAGGCAAGGCCATGCTCTAGGGCTTTCTACCTCAAATCCATTGGATGAAAGGAATGGACTCTCACAACACTTCCTTTTATTTGTCTAAATAAAAGGTTTCTAATCCTAACACCAAGATATATGCTATAAGAACAATTATCAAGTCTTGTCCAGAAGAAAGAAAACATAATAACATAAATAAAAATGGAACTACAACCAAAAAGAACAACATCAAGCAAGAAACACATACTAAATGTCCAGACCATAGATAATTGGCAAATTACAGAGATTACTCCAATAGCTGTCATATCCTGAAGAGTCTGTCTTATACCTAATATTCCTTTACCTAAGATATGAAAGGATTGTAACTAACTGTCTAGTCTTCAACCTCATCCAAGACCTGTGAAGAAAAATATTACCCAAGTAAGCAGGAAGCACAAGCAAGCAACTTCCAAAAAAATGCAAGAAGTGACAGAAACTGCTAGCTGCCTGGACAATCAACCAAAGTTTCTATGTAACGTTGGGGCAACCAACTTTGGCTAATGGCCTAGAATATCTGAAAGACCATTTTCAGAATCAGAAAAAATTGAAAGTCTGTCCTACCCTAGCTTTGCAAGTTTTAGCAGTCACTTTTCCTTGTGCCCTGCATGTCTGGATAGGATAGAGTGCTTACCGTTAACAGTCAGAGTGAGGGCAGTTCTTTGCCCAATAGGCAAGTTTTACCAAGAAGACAAACTCCATACGGAGTGCGTTTGTTGCCCATCATCCTCTTGGTGCTGCCAGGAGCAATCATGTCTTACGTCAACAGACTTCTAAGTTATATTCTCTGGGTCTTTGAAGTGTTTGAAGATTACCTGTCCATCTGAAATATATCTCTGTTTATCTAGAAACCCTAACAAACATGACTATAGGTTTTACAAACATGGGTCACTATTAACCTGTAATTCTTATCAAAGCTTAAAGACTAAGGCTTCACATTATAAAAATAAACAATCTGTAGACAGATGTACAGTATAAGGACAATGTGACCTTGAATAGGTGACAATATACAAAATACCTTAATCAGAGGTAGAAATGTATAGTGCGATATGACAAAAATATCCTTAAGTTGCATCAATATACAAAATATCCTAAACAGAAGTATAAACATATATACAGTATGACAAATACAATTTTACACTTTTATCAATATACAAAACTATTTTAAACAGAAGTAGGGACATATATGCAATATGACAAATATGGCTTTGAATTTGTATCAATATAAAAATTATCTTAAACAGGAATAGAAAAATAATTTTACATTTGTATCAATATACAAGAATCTATAATAATGAAAGTTATCTAAAACTGATAGTTGCTATTTTAGTTTATAAGTAGATATAATAATCTACGTTATTATCCTATTTTACCCATCCCCCCTTTTTTGTATTCCAAAAGAGATTCCTGAGTCTAAACTTTATTGTTCCACCCCCAGCCCAATAACAACTTATAACCAACCCATTACAGATGACAATTATCTGTAACTCTGAGAAAACAAAAACCTGTTGGAAGAGGGGTGTCATTCTCTTAGAATTGCTCCCTGTTGTCTAGGGGTTGATAGTATCTCTGTGGGATTAGGTAAAAACTAAAACAATGGTTAAGTCTCATGAGGACTGGCTGTAACATTTGTAGCTAGTCTCAGAATAATGGGTAAAGCTTATCTGAAGTTCTGGCTAGAGTGGTATAAGATGGTGGATCTTCTCAGCTAGCCACCTTGGAACTGCCCTGAGAAGTTTGTAGTCCACAGCTAATCTCTGAGGATCTTTGAGTGGTGTTTATCAGCTCAATGGCATTCTTATGAATCAAGTAGAAGTATTATTGTGGCGCCCCATCATCTTTCTGGAGACTTCAGAGACCGCTGTTAGGAAAATTAATAGTTCACTGTGGAAAACTTAAACATTATTAATATCAAGATAGAAAGTTTAAATTTTAAGATAGTAATATATCTAAAGAAAGGTTCTAAAAGAGTCAAAAATAGGTATGGTGAGAAGGAGAATTGTGACAACAATAATCCCTAGATTTTGGTTTTCTTCTGTCCCACACCAGGTGGCTCTTCTGATATGAGACAGAGACTCTGAATTTTTCTTTTAATGACATGGTTGCATTTAGAGAAGGAGAGAGCCACAGTCCAACTCCAAAGCCAACTTTAATTTTTAATTGAGTTGGGACTTCAACTTTTTTGAGAAGTAAAGAGATATTGATATTTAGGTTGTGAGATTTTACCCTGTATAGAGTATTGGTACCATTAGGTCAGATTTGTCTTTTCCAGATAGCTATGTCTTCTTTAGATGTCTAGATGTCTGAAGTCTTTTGACTTCTGGAAGATGGGTGTTTCTATTTTCTTGTAAAGACAAAAACAAAACCCTGCCCTGACCTTTATTTTGTGAGTTTTCCTTTTGACTTGAAGAATTGTCACATAGGTGGATGAACTATCACATATTAATAATTCTCTTTATTAAGAAGTTTCTCCTGTTCGAATGGAATCTTTACTAATTTTGATGGTATCCATACCCTTTGTTCTCCTGTGGAAACAAAAGCAAAACCCCTTCCTCATTGTAACACATATCCTAGTTTCCATTCCATTCTGAGGTCAACATAGGCTGATTTAACTCAGTAGTTGTTTTTTTGTTTGTTTGTTTTTTTGTTTTGTTTTGTTTTGTTTTGTTTTGTATTGCCCAATGTCTCTCTGCAGCTGTTGTTCCTTTTTCAATCTATCTCTGGAGGTCTTAGTTTCCTCTTTCTGTTTATTAAGCATTTCTTTTAAAGCGCGATTAGATCTTTCTACAACCACTTGCCCTGTTGGATTATGTGGTTCACCTGTAATATGTTTTATATTATATATACAAAAAACTGTTTCATTTTACTAGAGACATATGCTGGAGCATTATCAGTCTTAGTTTGTGCAGGCATTCCCATGATGGCCATGACTTGTAATAAGTGTCTAATTACAGAATCAGCCTTTTCAGAACTTGGCACAGTTACCCATTGAAATCCTGAAAATGTATCTATTGTATGGTGTGCATATTGTAAATTTTCAAATTCTTCAAAATGAAATACATCCATTTGCCAAATTTCACTTCTCTGTATCCCTTTAGGGTTATGTATGCAGGCAAGGCCATGCCCTAGGGCTTTTTACCTCAAAGCCATTGGCTGAAAGGAATGAATTCCCACAATAGTGGTCTGCTCCCCAATCACATACACACAAGAAACACTAGCAGACTCAGCAGGTTGTAAATGCATAGGTGTGTATATACATGCATGTGTGTACCTGTCATAATAATCAAAACATTTAAAAAGACAATAAATTTGAGGGCTTGGGAAAGGTGGGAGGGAGGGGACATTGGAGGCATTGGAGAAAATAATGTAATTAATTTTTAACTACAATTTAAAAAATTTAAAAAATAAACAGCTTGACATATTGTCTGTCATTGAGATGGTTTATAAACCACCTCAATTCTCAGTTAATTGGCACAAAAATTTTTTTCTTTTTTTAATTAAGAAAAATTTTTTATTCATTTTACATACCAACTCAAGATCTCCCTCTTCCCTCCTCCCACTCCTCCAACCTCCCCCTCCAAGCCCACCCCCCATTTCTTCCTACAAGAAGGTAAGGCCTCCCATGGTGAGGTATATTTAGTAGAGTCAGGTGCAAGCCCCTCCCCCTGCCTCAAGGCTGTGCAAGGTATCCCATCATAGTTAGTGGACTCCAAAATGCATGCTCATGCACCCAGGATAGATTCTTATCCTACTGCCAGGGGGCCCCTTAAGCAGATCAAGCTACACAACTGTCTCTCTATACAGAGGGCCTAGTCAAGTCCCATGTAGGCTCCACAGCTGTTGATATAAATTTCCTGAGTTCTCACTAGTTTGGTTTGGTTGTCTCTGTAGGTTTCCCCATCATGATCTTGATGACCCTTGCTCATAGAATCCCTTTTCTCTCTCTTGGACTGGACTCCTGGAGTTTGGCCTGGTGTTTGTGGATCTCTGCATCTGCTTCGATCAGTTACTAGAGAAAGGCTCTATGATGACAGTTAGGCTATTCACCGATCTGATTACTGGGGTAAGCCAGTTCAGGCACCCTCTCCTCTATTGCTAGTAGTCTAAGGTGGGGTCATCCTTGGGAATTCCTGGGAAATTCCCTAGCACCGGGATTCTCTCTATCCCCATGATATCTCCCTCTATCATGGTATCTCTTTCATTGCTCTTTCACTCCATCTCTCTTCCATCGTGACCATCCCATTCCCTTATGTTCTCATTCCCCATCCCCTACCCTCCATTGCCCACCCCTCATCCCTAGTTTACTCATGGAGATCTCATCTATTCCCCTTCCCAGAGCAATCCATGCATCCCTCTTTGTGTCCTCCTTGTTAGCTAGCTTCTCTGGAGCTGTGGGTTTGTACAAAAACTTTATAATTTGTGTCCAGGACTATAGGGGAAAAGTTTCTTCTTTTATAATCTATGTGATCTCTGAAATTAACTTTCTTTACTTATATAATAGCTAGAGCATTTTCTTTTATCTGTGAATTTAACAACCTTCTTCTTATTACCATGACTTCTCATTTTATTCAGAAATTTATACTTCCCTCCTTTTAAGACCATAATTTAATTTTAAATTGAATTTAAATAGATCTACAATGTAATTTTAGAAAATGTATGTTTATTATTTTGTATATGAGAAATTGGGTATAAATATCAGAAAATCTATATTTTTTTCATAAGCCATGGAAAGAGTGTTTTGTTTCTATTACATGTGGGGTTTTATCGTTATTTAACAAAGAATAGTTTTTATTTTTTGAGCAGTCATTTCTTCCAATTTGATTATTTCCTTTTTTTCTCTTGGGGAATGAAAACATCCCCTGAATTTTCTTAGCTCATCTCTCACATAGCTTTCTTAGAAAAACAATGTGTACTAAATGGATAGTGTGTAGAATTAATGAGGCCACAGTTGAATTGAGAACAGAATTCTATCTTAAGGTCACAGTTTATATACTGAGACCCAGATCTCTGTGGTAATCACCAAACACTTTTGCTTCTAAATCATTAAAAGCTTAATGTGAATACAAACCTCCCTAAACAACTGGAAAAGTGCACTTATTATAGAAAATAAATTAAAACTGTCTCCTATGGAAGCGATAGCCAGTGCATTAGTTATTCCTGTGATCATTGCTCACAATGTGTAGTAGAAATCTGACTCATCTGAATGCAGAAGTAGCATTCTACATGAGTCATGAGGCATAATAAAAGGACTGTGCAGCAGATACTGTTGGCAAACAGGCTACTGAGTCCCTGAAACATTTTTATGTTCAGTGAACAATTGTGCTCTCCTTTTGAAAGTCAATATAAGTACTCTTTGTCAGGCTGATAGCAACTGCTTTACATTTGTCTACAGACAGCCAAATTTTCCTATAAAATTACATATTACCAAGGCTTATAACCAGCACCCAAGGGGCACAAGAATATGTGCAGGTAATTTATGTGTGTAATAGATAAACTTCTCCCCTCCCTCCCTCCCTCCCTCCCTCCCTCCCTCCCTCCCTCCCTCCCTCCTTCCCATTCTCTCTCTCTCTCTCTCTCTCTCTCCCTCTCCCTCTCTTTCTCTCTTTCAATATGAGTAAACGTTGGTTTTACTGAAACCTTACCTGATATTCATCGCCTTCCCCTCTTCCTTGTATTCTTACCTTGTGTATATGGAGGTCTCGTCTGCATGTACATCTATCTTCACACTAAAAGAGGTCATTTGATTCCATAGACTATAGTATAGATGGCTGTGCGCCACCATGTGCATGCTGGGAATTGAAGTCAGGACCTCTGAAAGAGCAACTAGTGTTCTTTACCATGAAGTAATCTCTCCAGTCATCTTCTTCTCTTATGTCTCTCTGTATAAAGTTCCTTAGTGACTCATACTTGGGAATTTCCATGTCTTCTCTCAGGTGTCAGTCAGGTCCTCGAATTTTCTCTACTCATAATTAATATGTTCCTGTATTAAGTTCCATTTTTTCCAGTCATCCTGCTCCAATTTGACCTAGTTATTGGATTAATAGAAAAACAAAATATCAGATCTTGAGAAAAAAAGTTTACCGGTTCATGAGGCATGTGCCAACACTGACTCTTTTGTGTCATTTTTCAGATTGAAGCAGTGCTGTCCTACAGAAGTCCATTCAGGACAGTGAGAATACAATAGCCATTAGTGAATCCACTAAGACATACCTACTTCTAGTCTCAGAGTCTTGCCTCTTCTCCAAGTGGAATCTGACAAGGATGCGAAAAATTTGCCGAGGCTGAGAATTTAGACATTTCTGTGGTTCTGCTATTCTACTTACCAATTCTAAGATTGACATCCTTGATTTGTTCCCAAAATGCTATTAGGATGATATTTCAAAACTTCAAAAAGGTGCTGATTCATATTAAAAAAACACTTATTGCAAAAATTCCCTAGCAGCATGATGTAGATCAGACATAAGAGTGATCCAATTACTATAACCTTCTCCTCATTTTCTTTTTTTGTTTTCCAGATATGGCTCAAAAAACACTACTTTCATATACATTATGAAGAATTGTTTGGTTTTGGGTGCAAGTACATGCTTCCTAAATTTTTCTTGGTATGTACCCTTTCTATGAATTGGGGCTAATGGCAGAGGTCACATTTATAAAGCTAAAATGATAGTGAGAATAGCAACATTCTAGAATTCTCAGTGGTAGCAGTAAACTGTATAGCCATGGGGCACTAGCTACTAGGCAGTTCCTGGAAGTGAAGTCTAGACACTACAAAGGAGAATAACCATGAAGAAAGCTCCTCTAGGAAGTGGATGTGACAGAATTTTTCCTCTTTCCCCAAGTCATCCTGTGGCCATTTATTCAAACTGTCAGTTCAGATGTGGCAACTGACATGAACTTTGTATGGGAATTGACATGCAATTGTTTCCTTTCTTCATATCCAATATAGAGAAAAGACTAAATGCCCCGGCCAGCGGGGTGTCAACGGGGGCGACCCACCTGTGGGAGAGAATGAAAGGGACGGGGGAGACACGAAAGGTCGAAAGCAAGACAGTGTTCTGATCAAGCTGAAAGTTTTATTCTCCTCAGCAAGGCTTATATATGGAGGGGGAGGGGGCAGGAAGGAGGGAAGAGGTGCATAACATGCCGTACGTGCAGGTGAAGGACTATGTGCAAGTCGTGAGGCTGCTAGGTGGTAAGGTCACTGGTCAGGGCCCATTGTTCTGTTGCTATGCTACCTGACCTGCCTGACCTGTTCTTTATCTTTGGGGGTATCTGGTTTAGGGCAGGGTCTTGTTCTCTGGCCTAGCCAGTACTTTTCCATGTTCCATGTTTGGTCCCTGACAACTAAATAATTTCGATATACTTGGAAGGGACATTTATTGACACTTACCGACTTTGATGGATTACAATTATTTGATCCTTTTGTTAAATTCCATTTCTCCTCCCTCTTATTCCATATTATTGAGCATATTTTCCACATATCATTTTTCATGAATACTAATATATGGTAAGTACTATTCTTTGGGGATTAATTTTGGAAAATTGTCCTAAATCTATTTTAGAGGAAATTGAGCAATGATGAAAAAGTGAAACTAAAACAGATTATGTCTTTCTAGACCATGAAATATTTCTCCTCCTACAAACTACTCATTGTAGTCATTTTAATGACGTCTTCGTTTTTGGTTCCTTTACCATCGCAATATCTCCAAATATGGTCCCCGAGATTCAAGGAGCTCTCTAGTGTTGTAGCTCAGCGGATGGGTGTTTCCTCTCTCTACATGTCTACAAAAAAAAATCAAACACACAAAACTTCTGTAGTCCATGAGTTCTGTTGAGACACAACAAAAATCTCCTGATCCAAAAAGGAGGCCACGATGGGTTAGCAAATGACCCAAGCAGTGGCTTTGGTATTTCAGGACTAAGCAGGCCTCATTTGTCAAAGGCCACCTATTCTAAGGCGAAAAGTCAAAGACAGAAAAGAGAAGTAGGTATTGACTATGACATCCTTGTGGTCTTACCCCTTATAATTTGACCTGAGTAGATCCCCATGGTCCTGGAGAAGTCAGCTTAGTGTGTCTAGAAACTGCACAAACACTCCAGCAGAAAGACTGAGTGAAGGTTTCTGGGTGGCCAAGGCTAAGAGCCGAGCATTGGGCACCTTTCTCTTTAAGACTTCTATTCAGGATAGCCCCTAGACACTCAGAGATACTCGTTTTTCTTTTATTTGACTCATTTGATTAAGCAAACAAGATCTAGAAGGAGACAGAAGGGTCCCTGTGACCAGGTGTTTGTGTCATAGAGACATTTACAAAGAGTGTATTGTATTGGACTTTTAACATAAAGCATCATACCATTTAGCATTATCTTTCTTTCTCCTCTCAAAATCCACGTCTTTTATAACTTGGAACAACTGATACCATTTAGATGAATAGGTGGCGGGTATTAAAGTAAGGCAGAATCTGTATAACATTCTGCAGGTTTTAGGAACACAGTGGGATTGCAGTGGTTCTTAGAAACTAAAACAAGCTGTGGAGATTATGTATAATCACACTATGCCTAAGTGTTGGCCTGGGTTTTCATGAGGGTGATTAGTAAAGTCCAGAGAACTTCCTAGGTTTCCATGGCTTCCTATGAACCTACAACTGACTGCCCAGACCTTTAATTGGAGACCATAGTATTTGGGGAATGAGTTTCTACTGTGTTAGACTTCAGATGTAAGTCAAAATTTGTCATTCTTTTTCTGAGTCAATGGTTTCTTCCTGGTCTGTAAGATAAAGAAGGAGATTTATCCCCAATAAACAACTCCAGCAGTAAATCCACACTAAAGCTTTTCTATTTGCTCTGTCATAAACAAATTCATTCCCTCAAAGAAAAGAAAATCCTGATATATTTCCAGCCCTGATGCATAAATGAGTCTGCATCCTACTTCATATTTTTTATGCTGGAAAATATGAAATATTGATAATTGGGCACAAGTTTTTTCCTTGACAACAGTAATTATACCTTCTTGGGAACTGTTTGCTGGCATTTAATTGCACCGTAGGTTTGGTAAGGTGAGGGATTCATGCTTTTGTCTGTTAGATTTTAGAATAATGATCAATTAAGAGAAAGTTAAAAAGGAAGAACCCTTTCCTCAAACATCAACCTTCTGTTGGTTACTGCCACAGCTGCAGACAACACCTTTGTCAAGATAAATGTTCATTTTGTCAGAAGCCAAAGAAAGCAAGTCCTGATATTCAATCAAGAAGTATTAAAATACTTAGATTTTATACCATGTGACAGTTGCATTCAGACTTAGTTTAGTTTTGCTTTGGGGGAAATTTTATATTCTTAACCTTCATCATAACCTTCAGTGGAAAAGAGTTAGATTCCTATGCCACAAGAGCTTGTGAGAGACAGTCTGATCAACTAGGAAAACAGATAAGGAGAGGCAGTGCCTGGCTGCACCCAGCAGCTTCTTCCAAAGTGATAGCCTGCTCCTGTATGGAACAGCACATCTGCCTCCACTGCAAAACGGGTAAAAATATTCAAGCAGAAAAAAGTCATCTTTGTTTTCCTTCCAGATTGCACAATTTATCTCCAGTAACACACACATTCATCGTCACCAAAGCTCAGTGGAATAATTACCAGTATTTACTGAATAGGCCATGCAAAGCCATATGCTGCTGGTGGAAAGAATGTGGAAGAGATACTGAAAACTCACACAAATAATAAGACTGCAAAGTCAGCCACTTACAGCTGAGCAGTGTTTAAAAATCATATGCAAGGAGAACTGCCTATGTTATAAATAAAGTACCGGATTTCCATGAGGTAGAAGCAGTTTGATGGGAGGGGATAGGAACTTCAAATTTTCTGTTCCAAAAGTAGAAATGTAGACAAGGCATGTTACATTGAACTTAAGATATGAATATATACACATATATTCCTAAAAGGAAGCACATACACACACACACACACACACACACACACACACACACACACACACACACACCTTATCATTTTAAATGCTGACAAATTTAAAAGGAAACAGATCTGAGGATGTGATAGAGATAAGAAACATTTCGTGAATGTTAAAAATAGCACACACACACACACACACACACACACACACACACACACATACACACACACACCAGCATAGTAGATGGATCTTTTATACTTGCATTGGTTTTCAGTTCACAAAACGGTTCTTGACATAGGTTCTCAGATCATTTGTTCAGTCACTATTGTTTCATACTATTATCAGCCCCGTTTCATGAAAAAGAAAATAGATTCACAGGATTTAATTTTTTAGATTTATTTCATTGATTTTATATGTATGAGTAATTTGCCTACATTTTTGTATGTGCACCACATATGTACCTGGGGCTGGCAGAGGCCAGAAGAGAGTACTGGATTCCATGGAACTAGAGGTATAGTAGGGCTGTGAGTTGAGATGTGGGTGGTGGGAATTCCTCTGGAAGAGCAGCTATTCTCTTAAGAGCTGGGACATCTCTTCTGTCCTAGAATCCACAGGATTCCAATGTATTTGTTTATGGTTATGAAATGATATGTAAAGGGTAGACACCAACAAGAAACTCAAAGTTTTCACACTTTGAGTTTAATAAATATTTGGTGGGTGAAATAGGAAGAGGGTGTTTAGAATTGCAGGCCTCTACGTAATGTGAAGATGAGTTTTCCAGGCTAATTCATTGCAGTTACACTTTTTTTTTCTGATTTTTAAAATAACTTTCAACAAGTTCATATTTATTTCAGATTTCCAAGCCAATTTATTTAGAAAATACCTAATATTTTAAGGAATGCCTCTTGAGGTGTTTCTAGTTGTTCACCACTATCTCTTCTAATTTACTGTATTTATAATCATCTGATTCTTAAGGGCCGTCTGTCCATTTACTATTTCTTAAATGTCAAAAAAGTAATTTGGTAGCTAGAGCAAGGCTTCAGTGGTAAGAACATTTGCTACTCTTGCAGAGGACTTGTATTCAGTGCCCAGCATTCACATGGACGACAACCATCCATAACTCCAGTTCCATGGGATCCAATGCCCACTTCTGTCCACTGTAGATATCAGGCACAGACATAGTTCACATACATACATGTAGGTGAAGCACTCATATATATCTCTATCTATCTATCTATCTATCTATCTATCTATCTATCTACCTACCTACCTATTTATCATCGTCTATTTTTTAATCATGCCTATAGTCTAGAGGTATGTCTGTGATGAATTAGGTACTTGTTAAGTATTATTTGAATTTATAATGCATTTTTAATGCATGAATGTGATTAACCTTTGACCTGTTCTTTCTTCTTATCTCTTTCTCTATGTCCTTTCCTTTATTTCTTGTTCCTCTCCTTAGATCATTCCATAAGACTTAATTTTCTGCCTCAGGATTTTCCCCCTTGCTTTTCTTTGGTGGTGTCAGGTCATGATGAATTCTTTCTGCTCTGTCTTCTTCACATGTATGAATGAATGTTCGTTCATACATGTGCTCTATTATGGAAAATGCTTTGCTTCTTTTACTATTTAAACCTTTCTGTCTGATTATTCAACACGGCTGGCTTGACTAACTCAACAGTTTAGTTTTCATACACTGTTCCAGGATATCTTATACATCATCTCATCTTGTCACTTAGAAGTGACTCCTGGCTTCCAAGTCTTGCCACAAGTGTCATGATGGGGTCAGAGAACGTGCCACGCTCTTTCTTCTTGCCTGCACAGGTATCTTTAAATCACCAGAGCACTTTCCTGATCTGTACATGTTGGAGAATATAATGTCATCAGAAGTAGAGAGGTACCACAGGATTAGAGGCAGATTCAGCATGGAGTGTATTCCCCACCATTCTCAAAACTCTTTGTTTTTTTAAATTAAGAAAGGTTTTATTCATTTTATATACCAATCACAGATCCACTTCTTCCCTCCTCCCACCCCTCCAGCCTTCCCCTCATAACCCCTACCCCTGTTCCCTCCTACAGTTAGGTAAGGTCTCCCATGGGGAGTCGCAGGGCCTCTACTGAATGTACCATCCTCAAAACTCTTAAAAACTTTATACAGGGCTTTGTGCATCAATATTCACCTAATATGAAGTTTTATCAAAACTGGAAATTTCAATTATTTCATGACTGTAAGAACTATATAATATCATTTAAGGACCTTTTTAGTTCTTAATGAAAGTAAAATGCCCACAAAGGCAAATCCATTGGATTTTCTCAGATTTATTAAGAAATGTCCACTTTCAGATTTTCTACTTGGTGGAAATACCATTTTCTTGATATATAACCCTTTATATCTATGTCTAATATGCTCTCAATTTTCAAAAGAAAAATAAACCTTAATTCGATGAATTGCAGTGTTTGATTGTACAAATTAAACTTCTCAGATGATTAAAAAATGAAGAAAACAAAAGGCTAAAAACAAATATTAACAGTCCAAAGTATTAATGTTTATGTAGTCAGTGTAATCAAAGGACTACCTCAATTACTTTATTTTGTATTATTTCAAATAGAAGGTTATCATCAGAACACAGTTGAGGGATAGAGGAGGTTCATGGTCATTAAAATTTAGCAGCACATTATTGGAAACTGTGAAAATATCACCCATACTTATGTTGTCAGGCTACAGGTAAAATCATTATGCCCAGTCAACATCTTTTGAATTATTTGTGAATTTCATCCATGTATTTGTTTTACAGTAATTAAGTTGAAATATGTTGAATAAACTCTTGTAAATAATGAATGTAATAGTGAGCGTTAATTTATAAGTCTTGGTGGCCCACATAATTTCTCTGTATTTGCTGCTAATTTTCAATGAATCATTCTTTGTTCTAGGATAAGTCATATTAATTAATCTATGAGTATGTGAATTAATTTTAGAGGACCAATCCAACTTATAAAGAATTATATTTCCAGTAAAATTTTGTTTTTCATGTTTTAATCAATTATATACTATTAATAATTATATAGCAATTTCAATACAAGGGAACTTTGTTAACAGAGCCTTATAGGAATTGAAAAATCAATTTCAATTTATAAATATAATTTAGTCGAAGACAAGTATGTTAGAATGAGTCTCAAAAGATGTTCATGTGTAAAATGTATTATAATGGGAAAAACTCCTGCTTAGGAAATGCCATACAAATGTGAAAGTGCAGATGATGATGCATCGTTGACTGGAAATCATACCAAGTTTCTCAGCCCTGAAAAATCTCCTTGGAGTACAAATTAAGTGAGTTTTTCCCTTTTCATAAGGAAAATTTTAGATTAGAAAGTATTAAATTTCTGATGAGGTCACTGGCTTCATTCTTAAATAGGTACACAGTTTCTTACAGGCTTTAAGATGTCCTAGTGATGAACAGCTGATGTGCCATTATTTTCTATTAAACATTAGACTAACATCTGTTAACATTCATATCTAGATTTGCAAGTGTGCAATCTACATATGTAGCTAGTTACTAATATGGTTGTTCTCACTGTAGGCAGAGGAAAATAATAGAAAATGTCCATGCAACCTATGCTAAATATCTAGGAGATTGTGCTGCCTTCTCTTTGGGACAATGGGATGTCAGAACTCTAGTCTTTTAAGCTGCCACCAAACAAAATTTTTAGTAAGCTTCAGCATCGATTCTGGAACCTTTGCATCACAGATGGGACACAAATGTCTGTTAATTATTTTTGCTAGTTACTGTGATAAAATAGCTGACAGAAGCAACCTAAGTGAAGAGAGGTTTATTTTGACTTGGATCTTGGAGGTTATAGCCCATCATGGGGGAGATGGAACAATAGTGGAAATATGTAGTAGTGGCTCCTTTTATATTGGCATATCAGAAAATAGAGTACTCAGGCCAGAGCTAGAAGCAAATATCTTCTTCAAAGCCCATGCCCAGCAACCGACCTCTCCTACCCAGGTCACATTCCCAAAGGTCCCACAGCTTCCCAACACTGCCAACAACAGAAGAGCAAGCATTTAAAAAAAAAAAAAAACATGAAAATGTGTTGGGCATTTCACGTTCAAACCATAACCTTATCCCCATGAACTCTATGGGAGCACTGATAGCTCATAATGCAATTTCATAAGTCCCCATAGTCTTTTTTTTTTTTTTTTTTTTGGTTTTTCGAGACAGGGTTTCTCTGTGTAGCTTTGTGCCTTTCCTGGAACTCACTTGGTAGTCCAGGCTGGCCTCGAACTCACAGAGATCCGCCTGGCTCTGCCTCCCAAGTGGTGGGATTAAAGGCGTGTGCCACCACCGCCCAGCTGAGTCCCCATAGTCTTAACAGATCCAACACTATTCAAAGTCTAAAGTCTCTTTCACAACTGAAAGTAGACTGTAATTAGTCTTATTAAATAAAAACCTGGAATCAGATATCAAGGGTGAAAGCTAAAAGATCAGAGAAGCAAAACAGCCAGTCACTAGAGAGTTCTTAATTCTACAAATCTCAGACTGAATGGGGTGGCTGAGATCCTGTCTCCACCCACCTTTTATTCTTGTCTCCACCTCCCTAGTGCTAGGATTAAAGGCATCAGCCTCCCAAGTGCTGGGATCAGAAGCATGAGATTCCAAGTCCTGGGATCAAGGGTGTGTACCACCATTGCCCAGCTCTGTTTCTCTTTTAAACTGAATCAATCTCATGTAGCCCAGGGTGGTCTTGAACTCCTGATCTTCCTGCTTCATCCTCCCAAGTGCTGGGATTAAAGGTATGTGCCACCACTGCCTGACCTCTATGGTTAACTAATGGCTAGATCTGCCTTCTGATCTCCAGGCAAGTTTTATTTGTCAGAACACAAACAAAATATCATACAACACACAACTGAAGGCAAATTTAGCTGTGGGCCCCAATGTAGTGGGTAGCCCTCCAGCAACACCCCAATGAAACCAAATAAAATGTAATAGCATAGAGTAAATAAAGTGTTCATTCAAAAACGAAGCAACAGGGATATAGCAAGGATAAACTGGACCAACACCTGACAACTCTGCAACTCTGTATCCAGCATCCAGGGCTTGCAGTGAGCCCTGATGAACATATGTAGTTTAACTCACATGACCTTGATACCTATAGCACATATAGGTTCTTGATACAATTCTACTTTTGTATGTGTGATTTTCCTTTACAAGAATGTACCATACTTCTGGAATCTCCAACATCATGGGGAATTCATTACTATTATTAATCTGTACCTTCACAACTTCCCCCATAACTCTTTAGGAGCTGCAATCAGAGAATCCAATCAAAATCTACATTATCTAATCCTATATGCTTTTTCTTTGGATATATGGTACAAGCTTCTATGACTACATATCTCATACATTCTACATGCCTGCAAGACCAGTATCATATGGGTAACACTAAGTTCTATTGTTAACACACATTTCTGGCTACCTTGGTCTACAGCTCCAGCAGGCTCTCAGTACCTCTGCAATTCACCTGGGAAAACAAACCATAGGAGAGAGTATTGGAAAAAGGAGGCCCTGTGATTCAGTTTTCTTAGACATTTTTACCCAGAGGTAAGATTTAAAATGGGTTTCAGTTTTCCTTCTCCAGAGACTTTGATGGAAGGAATCATTCCCTCAAAGCATCATTTCTATTGTTCTTTTGGAAAAATACTCACAGTTTCTCTAAAGCATTGATCTCTTTAACAATTACAGTGAGCTTACCTTATATATGACTTTATATATGTTCATATAAAAACAACTAATGAAAAAAAAAATCTATGAATTTGAAAATGAACATGGAGGGGTATATGTAAGGATTTGGAGGAAAGAAAGAGAAAGGCAAAAATATACTATTATAATCTCAGAAATAAAAGAAAAAAATCATTACTTTAGGGTCAAGTGTCTGTCATTACCATTATTTCTGGAAGCCCTATATACTTTCAAAGTAGGAAACATCCTCAGGAAATAATCATACATGCTTGCAGAACAAGTTGTCATAATTTAAATATACAGTGTCTTCCCCAAAGGATCATGCACTGAATGTCCCTATGTGGAGGTGGCCTTTATCAAGGAGTTGATCTATTAAGTGCATGTTGAATGACCTTTAGTAGGTAGAGTCCAGTTGGAAGAAGTAGGTCACTAGAGAGCTTGCCTTTGAAGGGTACAAATACAATACTGAATCTCTGTCTTCCTCTCTCCCACTTTTCCCCTCTCCCTCTCTCAGTTTCTCCCTCTCTTCTTTCCCACTCTCCTTGTTGTCTGTCTCCAGATTTCCTACTATGATGTTTTTGCTTTGATCCAGTCCCCAAATCAAGGGAAGTGCCTTCCATGGACTGAAACCTCTGAAAGTATATGGTAAAAACCATTTTACTTTCCTCAGGTTGAATTCATCACTCTGTCACTGCAGTGAAAAATCAAAACAGTAACAGAGGTCTTTGAACTCAGCTTGGGACTATGATGGAAAAGAAGACAATGGAGGTCAACACAACAATTGCCTCTGAGACTTCTTGGTGATCAAGAGAGCTAGAGCGCACAAGAAGTTCAGCAGTGGAGAGAGCTACACAGAAGACACAAAGATCTGGAGAAGATCATCTTTGAGTACTTTATCTTAAGGTCACTTCATACTTATAGTAAAAAAGAATCCTCAAATCTGGAGAACCAAGGCTTCAGAATGTGGTCACAGAGCCTGAGTGAAACTCATGTCACTCAGGTCAGATGGATCAGCTTTATGATGTATGAGGACTGTGGTAGATTGCTGCAAGGCATCTTTTCAGTTGTGAGAAGGAGCATGATGACTACCCTCTGTCCCACCTAACAAACTCTAACAGCAAAACCATACTTTTTCTGAGACACTTTATAGCATTTCAAGGATTAAAAAAAAGTAAACATTAAAAAATAGTTACAGGACTATTTCACAAAAATAAATTTAATGCTGTCTGTCATGAGAACTATTAGTTACTATTACTATATGAGGAACTATCACAAATCTGATGAGCAGAAACAAATTTTGCTAGTCAGTGATATGGTAAGGGTCGGCTATAGCCTCCACTTGAGCCTCTGGTGCAGAAATTGCAATCCAGTTATTGACTAGATTCTAGAAGTTGGATAGCTTGACAGAGGGACACTTGCCCCGGGTTGATGTGACTCCTGGCAGGATGCTGTACTCTCTGATCGGCTGTGGTGCCTGCTAGTGGTCACTATAGCTTTCATATTGCCAATTATACACCGAGCTAGTGGAAGACACTGTGTATCCAGACAAATAATAAACTTCCTCTCTCTCCCTTTACCCCAAGCCATGCTGACCACTGTCATAAACATTACATCCACCAAAAAAATTGAACAAGCACACAAAAAGAAGTTCTTGTTGGCTCAATCAATAGAGACGATCAAATGGAATTATCCAAAACACCCATCTGATCTAAAAAGAAGGTGAAAAAATATTAAAAACAGAATTCAAGCAAAAGTAAACATTGTAGATTAGTGCTGGCAACCCAGATGAGGCTACAGGGATTGCATTTCCTTTATTGTCTCACATAAAAGAACAAGCCCATGAATCAAAGGATGGTACTGGATATTCAGTAAAGAATAATGATTTCTGGGAGATGGTAGCAAAGGTAGTGAGTGTTTTGCTGTGGATATTACTCTGTATGCTGTGCATGTGTTGCTCTGATTGATTGATAAATAAAACACTCATTGATTGGCCAGTAGCCAGGCAAAAAATGTAGTATAGGCAAAATAAGTAGAGAGGAGAATTCTGGAAACAGGAAGGCTGAGTCAGGAGACGCTGCCAGCCACTGCTGCCACAAGAAGCAAGATGTAAAGATACCAGTAAACCACAAGCCATGTGGCAAGGTATAGATTTATAGAAGTGGGTTAATTTAAGATAAAAGATCTAGCTAGCAAGAAACCTGAGCCATTAGGCCATACAGTTAAATTAATATAAGCCTCAGTGTGTTTATTTGGGTCTGAGCAGCTGTAGGCCCAGGAGGGACTGGAGAAAATTCCAGCTACAGTGTTTTGTTTTGAGATGATTTCTACACTTTCTTCCAGGGGTGGAAACCTTTAACAGAGCAAGGCAGATTCACAGGGTGAGGATGCAAAATGGTCAACAAGCAAAGTGACAGGGAATTAGCTCCAATAATTGGCTGTTTGAAATGGGTGCAGAATACAAGATCAACAGATTGTATTTCTATATTGTGTCAGTGATCACATAGAAGGTATTTTTAAAAATATCAGCAGTTAATAATTTGAAATATATGAGAATAAATTCTAAAACAATGTGTGTAATATCTCAACAATTAAAGCATCAGCCATTAAAGTAAAAAATTAAATAAAGCCCCAAATTCAAGTAAGATGTTCAAGGTGCCTCAGAGGTCAAAAGGAGATATATTGATAAGATAGCAATTCTCTCATAATTGGCCTCTTGCCAGTGATGATCACAGCAGGCCCTTTTTTATAATTTGACAATTCTGATTACTGGAAATGCAAAGGACCTAGATATCCCAAACATCTTATTTACAAAGAAAAAAAGAAAATACTTTTAAAGGAACTTTCTAATGATTTTTTGAGAATTTCACATCATATACCTCAATCTCACTCATTTTTCAGTTCCTCCCTTCACCCTTGTGGTGCCCCACCAAAGGAAAACTAAAAAGAAAATAATAAATATCAGATAAAAATTTAAAAATAAATAAATAAACTAAGAATGCAAATAAGAACCCTAAAACAAACAAAATGAACAAAACAAAACAATTAAAAACAGAAACACTTTGCTCCTCTGTCTTTCCCATCTTTCTGTTGCTTCTTCATTGGTCTCCATGGCACTGGGAGCTGCTGTGTATCATGCAGTACACCCTTACTGTGGGATGTTCTGCATTTGCTGTGGGAGTCCATTCTTGGGTTCCTTGTGGCTTTACCCAGCAGGTCTGCATAGAGGATGATTAGGACCACGGGCCTGAGTGCAGGTGTCTGAGATGGTCTGCACTTGGCTGTGCTGGGGGATGGTCTGTATGGCAAATGTGTTGCTCTGACTGGTTAGTAAATAAAACATTGATTGGCCAGTGGCTAGGCAGGAAGTATAGGCGGGACTAACAGAGAGAAGAAATAAAAGAACAGGAAGGCTGCAGTCACAGCCAGCCGCCACCCTGACAAGCAGCATGAAAAGATGCTGGTAAGCCACGAGCCGCGTGGCACGGTATAGATTTGTGGAAATGGATTAATTTAAGATATAAGAACAGTTAGCAAGAAGCCTGCCATGGCCATACAGTTTGTAACCAAAATAAATCTCTGTGTTTACTTGGTTGGGTCTGAGCGGCTGTGGGACTGGCGGGTGACAAAGATTTGTCCTGACTGTGGGAAAGACAGGAAAATTCTAGCTATACACCCTTTTGTCCAAACAGTTAAAATTAACTTGGCTCCATTGATTCTTACACATTTCAAACATATTGTAAGTCCACTCTTATAGTTTTGTTATAAAATAATGTGTACACATCTTAAATGAAGTTAAGCTTTAATGTGAATAATAGTCTTATTACTTGGTTTTGTTTCTTTTGTTTTATTTCAGAGAACTACATAGTAGGAAAAGCATAATTTCTCTTAAAGTGAGAAGTAACAACAAAAAAAAAAACATGGTGTGTATCAATCAATAGTAATCATTGGACTTCACAGATTATAACAAGGGAATGACAAGCCTACTCAACAAATGAGAAATATGTAAATTATTTAGTGTAACTGAGCAAACCATACATGCAAAGGGATATTGGAATTCAATCAAATAACATTTCCTTAGACAGGTACTAAACATTTGAATAATTAGAATTGTGTGGCTGTTGGGTAGCCTCCTAGAAGTGTGTGCTGTTTAAATATTTTCTATAGTGATTTATTTTAGAAACTTTCACACTGTAGAAACATAAAAACACCTATAATCTTTAAGTCAGTCACTTCTCACTTATCGATAGTAAGTCAGCTATAAAGATTTTGATCATATTTAAAATCCCTAGTAAACTTCCCTAATTGCATTGACTGTGTTGATTCTTGCACATGACAAACTCATTATAGCCCCTTACAGTGTGGTCATAAAACAATATGTCTGCATCTTCAATGAAGCTATGAGATAGTAGTTTTATTATGTTTCAGTTCATCTAGGGCTTTTATTTTATAGTTATGTGAAACTATCACATATAAGTTCTTTTTGATACAGTCTTAGCAAATGTCAATTCAGGGGACAATCTTGTGTTTTTTAATCAAATAATACAAATGGCATGTTCAAAATTAGATAAGAGATTTATAATGTCTGTATGCATCTTTGATTCCCACTATAATTTATAGTTAAGCAACTAACTGAGCCTTTTGAATCAGATATTCCAAATTAATGTTAAAGCTATCTTCTTATATGGTTACAAATAATGTGACAGGCTATTATTTGTTTCAGTGAATTCTTGGCAATTATGACTGACAAAAAGATTGGAATGTAGTCAGAATTGGAAATATCTAACAAACAGTGACTGTGGCTAATGAATGCTACTGTGTTGTTTTTGGGATGCTGGGGACTGGAAGACCAGCTGAGCAGACTCAGGAGCTGGGTGAGTAAGAAGTCCATCATAAAAACTGTCATTTTGTTATTGCATTGGAGGCACAAGCCAATTTTTTCAATGACAATATCTCTATGTAATATGAAATGTTGTATAGTAAAAATAATGAATTGCTGTGTTGTCTTTGTATTACTGCGTCACGTTCCAAGAAATAAAACCAGAGAAGGCTAAGTAAAGAATGGCAAACACATTGTTCCAAAGGTCAGAAGAGTCTCCTTCATTCTTTTAAAAAATTGCTCATATAAAAATGAAGTTGATTTGTATTACTGTTGTAAAGTTCCTTTAAGAGAGAGAATAATGTGTTAATGCTGCTTATTTGAGCATATCCAGTGCCTAGCTTAATACAGGCGTATTTTATTTCTTGATTAAGTCCACATTTTCCATCATTACCTTTGGTGTGTCTTCTCTAGAAGACAGCTTTCAGAATGCCAGTGAACTGACAACTCATCACAGGATTTCATTATTTCTTCAAATATACTCTATGATGCTATTCAATATTAACAGAGATGATTTTGAACTCTATACATCACACACTTAAAATTCCATACTAAAATATATTAAATGATGCAAATATATTATATATGCATGATACACATGGCATGGGAAGAATTTAAAATTAATTTTGGTTATTATTTGTAATACAAATGAGCATAATAAACATTAACTATGATGTCATTGTAGTTGCATTATTTAATAATTTATTTAACTTTTATCTTCCTTGTTAGATAATTCATTTTATGGAGGTAGTATATATATTGTTCTTAATATACCTGAGTTATGGCATTTGGTATCCAGCTGTTCCTAATACATTATGGACTGATTTTTTTAAAGGAATTAAGTCAATTTCTATTTATGGAAGTCTCAGTAAGAATAAATAGATCACTGAGTTCACCCTCTTGCTTCTCAAACCATAGATGAATTCTGGGGACACAGGACTGCAATATGGTATGGATTTGAAATAAATAGAAGTTACATGGGTTAGATCATTGCTAAGAAAACACAAGGTATATTGCATACATTTTCTTAATATAAAACGATATCATACAGAATGAGGAAAAAGATGTAGGCAAAAATAAAGGTCAGGAAACTTCTAGGTACGATAACCTTGGTTCTTTACACTAGAGGTAACTTCATCTTTTGATTATGAATCACCAAACTATATACAACGTACTGTGTTCTCAGCAGATTCAATGTATGAGTTTACTGGGGTTTGGGTGTTTTGATTTATAACTTACTATTTTGTATAAGAAATAATAAACTATGTGCAAAACATCCTTCAGTAAAAATTTTCAGTAGACAATGCAAATGACTAGTGCTGAGTAACTTCAGTGGATAAACAGATGCTGAACAGATCATCACAAAACACTGACTGCTATAGTTCTTCCTTTGTTATGCTAACAGTCATTACCACAGATGTGTACAGCCTTGGAAAAGAGAACAGACTGAGTAGAAACCAGCTTCCTCACATCAAGTGTACATCCTATCTGAAAGATGCCTTCCTGTGCTTGAATGGTGTCATCTCCATGTTGACACTTTAGAAGCATGATCTAAATTCAGTTCCATTACATTAATGCTCAGGAAGCTTCTGAATTTTAAAATTTTTGGATGTCCTGGGAGCAGATACACTCTATACTTCATCTGCTTCCTTGATCCTAGATGGCTTTATGTGAGACTCTATTTATATGAATGGAGTCTCAGATATTGTATTGACCTAGCAACGCTGAAGTGACTCTAAGATGGTGGTTCTCAACCTTCCTAGTGTTGAGACCCTTTAGTACAGTTCTGTGTGCTGTGGTGACCTCCAACCATAAAATTATTTTTATTATTACTTCATAGCTGTAATTTGCTACTGTTATTAATCATCACACAAATATCTGTGTTTTCCAATGGTTTTAGGCAACCCCTGTGAAAAGGCCCTTTGACCCTCAAAGGGATTGAGACCCACAGTTGAGAACCATTTCTTTGACATAAATTTTAGATGACACAGTCCTTTGTAACAGATAATTCGTGGAGACAGGACAAAATTTACCATTAACACCGAGTCTGCAATCATAAGCTTCCCCTTATCAATATGACAGATACATCTCTGAAGGCAGAGAGAGACATGCTGATCCTTGGTTTACTTTCCCCATTTGTATTGAGTCTGGCATACCAGCCCACACATGGCCATGGCCACAGTTAGAGCAGGTCTTCATTTCTCAGTTAAGCCTCTCCAACAAACACCCTCTGAGATAGAATCAGGAGTATAACTCCTAGGTTATTTTAAGTCCAGTCAAATTGACAGTGAAGATTGACCATCACAACTCTTCCCTTATTGATGTGATACCCAAACACATCAAATAATAAATAATTATAACATTTCACCCTTGGCTTCTAAAGTCTCACGTTAATTTTTAATGTAAAACAAATGTAATATACCTCTAAAAGTCTCTATGATCTTTAAAACTCTTAACACTACTCAAAAGACCTTAAATCTTAGTGATGACAAACTTTTAACTGTGAGTAAACGTGTAGCACGTTACATACTTCCAATGGCTCAGAGTAAACATTCTCATTCAAAATTAGGGGAACTCTCTGTTTAGCTCTATAGCCCATTTTTAAAACTGGATTGTTCGTTATTTTGATGTCTAGTTTCTTGAGTTCTTTATATGTTCTGGAGATCAGCCCCCTTTCAGATGTGGGGTTGGTGAAAATCTTTTCCCATTCTGTAGTCTGTCATTTTGTCTTATTTCCTGTGTCCTTTGCCTTACAGAGCCTATTCCAGAATTCTGGTGTACACTGAAGATCAACTGAGAAATACAGCCTCCTGGAGTTGTGTAACAAAACTTTTCCTGGGACAATGCTACACACATCTATCTACTCAACCCAGATAGGGAAGACATAACATACAAATGTACAGGAAGCATCAAAGTCCAACTTGGCTGAACAATGAGCTTTTATTGAAGTTATGTACAGGAACAGAAATGACTCTCAGGCAGCTGTATCACCAAAGCCACCCTCAAGTACTGGTCTAAAAAAGCTGTGAACTTGGAGCACACTGCACAGCCTACAGGCAGCTCAACAGGTTAGACAGTGTTCTTTCAATATGACTCTGGTCTAAACCTTCTTCCAGTTGGTTTCTGCTTCTTTTAGGCAGCTGGTCTGGTTTCAGAGTCTTCTTTGAAGCTGAGAGTCTCCTATGCAGATTGGTTCTTCTGAGAGAGACTCAGCATTTACTGCTAACTCTGGCAGGGAGGGGTCTAGTGAATCTGGTCACTTTCAGGGATTTACTGAAGTTATTTTGAGTTGTTTGACATCCTGCTTAGGATGCTACTGGATCATTGGACTTTCTGCCAGTAGACAACCACTGTGTGAATAATCAGACCATAACCTAAAAGTCACTCTAATGAATCTAGTTTTATATATTTATATTTATCTAATTCTATGAGTTCTGCTTCTCTAGAGAACACTGACTAATACACATGCAGTTAGGTAATCTGTCTCAAGGACAGGCTCTACGCCATGCCTGAAACTTTCCCTGGAGATTGTCTCATGTGTGGGAGCCTGCTTTCAGGTTCCTCATGGCTTTACGCAGCAGGTCCGAATAGAGGATGATTAGGGCCACGGGCCTGAGTGCAGGTGTCTGAAATGGTCTGCACTTGGCTGTGCTTGGGGGAGGTCTTCTGCTCCACCCCTTTGTGTCTCTATAAATACCCTGGGGCAGAGACAGTCAGGGCCTGTTGGAAAAAGTTCCAGGCCCTCTCAAGGCTATCCTTTATTTTCTATCTGTTTATCTCTGCAATATAAATCCTTCTATCTAACATTTCCTGCTGCTCACACTCAAGAAAACTCTGGGGAACTGTGGGGTTGGTGGGTAAACGTCCCACACCCATGGTCCTGGCATCTCCAAAGTTCATCTCTGTTACTATAAAGGCTTTTTCTTCACAGCTTTGTGAAACTACCTTCAGAGCTTCTTTGCAAGGACCCTGACTCTATGACACATTGCCTGGACTTAGAAGCTTTTGGGAATCTTGCCAACTTTTCTATTGTGCCGCTGCAAAGAACACGTTATTTTCTTGATGGTGCTGATCTTGAACAATTGGGGCCACTTTCTTCATGCTCTTCTTATATGTGACATTACACTCACTTCTGTTCCCTTCCTTACCAAACTGTAGGTTTCTCAGGTCTTTCTGATTTCCTTCTGTGGATCAAACAGTAGTGAGCGTAAGTGTGGCACAGAATGGACGCTGTGCCTCCTTGAAAATTTCTCTACTAAACAACTTCTTCTAACACTTTTGAATTCAACCTCACAGAAGTTTACAGCCCAGGTGCAAAACACAGCCAGATTCTTTGCCAGGATACAATATGAATGGCCTCTAGGCAGGTTTCCAACAGATTGTTTGTCCCCTTTAAATTCTTAGGTTAATTTGTTTTGTCTGCATTTTTATTGTCATGCTGCTCTTCTGGAGCATCCAACAGAATCAGGGCTTTAGCTCTGCTTATAGCATCCCAGGGCTCCTCTCGT
Organism: Peromyscus leucopus; assembly: GCF_004664715.2. Lineage (NCBI taxonomy): Eukaryota > Metazoa > Chordata > Mammalia > Rodentia > Cricetidae > Peromyscus > Peromyscus leucopus. The sequence goes on along the minus strand of NC_051085.1, from coordinate 18,483,993 downwards.
CCACAGTTCCAGATTGGTTGGCATTCTTCTCTTAAATCAGTGTCAAAGGCTTCTAAACTACATAGGCAAGTTTCCACATCTACAAACTTATGTCTTGAGAGCAATTTTGTGACTAGTTCCTTCCCTCAAAAACAACTCAAAGTAGCTTTGTGCAATGTGACTCAAACTTTGAGTTGTTAGTCAAAATTGCAAAAGACAAAAGCAACTCAAAGAAGAGTTTGTGTTGATGCATGTTTTAAGAGGATGAAGTCCATCTTAGTGAAGCAGACATGAAGGCAGGCATGGGTGGTCGCTAACCGCATTGTGTCTGTTAACAAGGAAAAAAAGCTGAGTATGGTGCTCAGCTTGCTTTCTCCATTTCCCTTTTTTATTCAGTCTGGGACACTCAGCCAAGGGATGGTTCATATTTTGGGAATGTCTTTTCTCCTTAGTTAAAAGCCTCTGGAAACACCCACAGAGATATACTCAGAGATATATGTTTCCTTAAGTGATTCTAAGTCTACTCAAGTTAACAGTGGAGATTAACTAGCATTGTTCCTGGATGTTAATTGTACTTATATAAATACACTTATTTGATTTAAGAAGGAAAAACTTTTACTTACTTATACTACTTACAAAACTCAGTACAATGTTGCTGTTGAATTTTTAAGGTTCTTTCTTGAGAAAAGTTCATAAGCCAACAAATAGTTCATCTTTCTCAACACATTATATGATTTTTTAAAAGATTTTAATTTTATTGTCTGTTAAACTCAAGGTTTCTTTTTATACTAGGCCAGTGCTCTCAACACAGAACTGTACCTTCTCTTCTGTAATTGAATGTGGAGAGGTAAGAAATAGTAAGAGACATGCTAATGTAGACAGAGGAAAAAACAAAAGGACTCAACCCTATCCAAAGAACTACTGGCAACTAAGAAATGTTGAGATGAGGAGGAATGGTCTTACTCAGGGAAGAGCAGAGCAATTGGTTATCCAATATCAAATGGTCATCTCTAAAAACACGAATACACTAACACTATAAAGGCTGAGTAGGTTGCATTTATATATTTAGGAATGTGTATGTATATGTATATACATATATGTCAGTAACAACAGTTAATGAAAAAAAGGTTATGAATTTGAAGGAGAACAAAAGTGTTTTAGAGGAAGGAAAAGAAAAGGAAGAATTATATAATTATATTATAATCTCAAAAAATAAAAGAAAAATAGTTTTCCTTTTCTTTATGTTAGGCATGCTCTGTTCTTAGAATACCTCTGGAACTTTCATGATACATCCCTCCAAATTGTTCCTGTAGCTCTTGCCACACACCACATATGCTGCTGCTCTGTAATCTTTCTACTTACTTACTATTCTGTACAGGTGAAAGATTCTTCCATCATGTATTTGCCTCATTTCATCAGATCTCTTCAGGAGTAACCCCTTATTTGTCTTCCTGACAATTCTGTTTGAAAAAAAACACATTTCTGTCATTTTTAAGCCATGTATTCTCCTCCCCACGCTCCCATTGGCATTGCTTTGGGGAAGACCTCAAGACCAAATATGCATTCAATGATTTGCTAAAAGAGGTCACTGATCAGAAGTGTTTAATCTGATGACTAACACATAAAAGGTTATGTCTAGACCAGGCTTAAAAATGGAAAATGAACAAGTGGATTTGGAAAAATAACACACTCAGGCTTCTAAAACACCAATGTGAAAGATATTCTTACTCCTTTAGCAATAGATTCCAAAATCACATGTGTAGAGTTTCTGCTTAGGGAACCCAGCTTGAATTCCAGTCAGTCTTTCTAAAGAGGTTTCCTTAGTAGTAAAATTCTGTCTGAGTTATCAGCGAAGATCCACTGTCTATTATATATATATATATATACATACATATATATATGTATATATATAATTTCCATAACCTAGCTAGTCAAAATTACATCATATAGCTTGTTGTCATAGACACAGACTACAACCTTATCAATTAGTAATAGGGGATTTTCCAAAAGAGAAACACCTAAGTATATTTATACAAGTAAGTTGCTGAAGACATGAACATGTAAACAACTTTACAGTGATCCACCCAAATTGCTTGTATGCATTATCATTGCTGACTGATTATATGTATACTATATATTTCAGTCCACCTTCTTAGTAAGGTGTGGGCTCTTCAAGAACAGAGACCTTGTCTCCTTGAACATTGTCATACCCTTACATTTAGTGTAGTAGCTGCTATAGAATTGTTTTTCTGAATAATTATTAGATACCAGAAAACATAAAATTCATTGACCTTTTTCTATTATGTCTATTGGATATAGCAAAAAGAATGACTGCAAAGAAGAAAATGTATATAATGAAGAATATTGGAGGCAACATTTTATAGGTGCTACAAATAAGATGAGCATTTGTTCCTCATTCTGTCCCCCAAAATATGGAATGACAACCAATGTCAGCAAATAATTTCAGCAAAGTAGGTGATGATAATAAAGTGCTAGGGAATATAAGGTGATTATAAGAAGAAAATAAAACCCTAGCTGCTCTGGGTAGCTCCCAAAATGGGGAAATGGGTTTTAAGAGTTCATTCATATATGACATAAGAAAGAGAGACATGCAAAGCCTCTTATGCACTTTATGTGAAATGCTCTAAAACGATTAGTAGAAAGCAGCATAAAAGGAAAGGACCATTTTTTTTATACTGGTTATTTAGTTCTGATTTTTTTAAATCACCATATGGAGGAGCACCCTAGCAGTCTTTCTAAGATCCCTTCTGATCATAAGGCTATTGTTGGAATAGTCAAACCCCCTCTTCCTATAGTAACCATGTGTGTGATAAATATTATTCAGAAATAAAAAAAGTGCTAGGAAGCAGATTATATATATCAGTTTGAGACAAAATAATTTTAATTCCATGTTTATTTATTAGCTGGTTCAAACTCTGATGTTAAATTGACATCCTTAGAATGAAAGTATTATTTGATTGCTGAACTTAGAGTTTAAAAATGTGATGGGTTGGTGATAGAAGGACCTGAATGATATACAATAAAGGGGGGGGGGATGAGAATAAGAGTCCTGTGTTTCTCTAAAAGATTTCATGTAATTAAAAATTAAAATATTATGTTGTCAGTCATGAAAGCATAGGAGTATTTCTATAGTTAATATAGTTGAAAATATGGACTATCACATAGAAACTTTGAAAGTACTCAGGGAACATTCATTCAGTGAAGTAACTATACATTGGATATATATATATATATATATGTATATATATATATGCATGCATTAGAAATATATACATGAGCATGCATTAGAAATATGTGTGTATATATATAATATATATATATATATATTATATATATAATATGAGCATGCATTAGAAATGACAAAAAGCCAGGTGGTGGTGGTGCATGCCTTTAATCCCAGCACTCAGGAGGCAGAGGCAGGCAGATCTCTGAGTTCAAGGCCAGCCTGACCTACAGAGTGAGTTCCAAGACAGTCAGGGCTACACAGGGAAACACTGTCTTGAAAATCCAAAAGAACCTTACACTAGTCAGAATGACTAGGATCAAAAACACTGAAGACAGCTTATACTGGAGAGGATGTGGAGCTAGGGGAATACTCCTACACTGTTGGTGAGAATGCAAGCTTGTACAACCAATTTGGAAATCAATATGGCGCTTCCTTAGAAAATTGGGAATCAATCTCCCTCAAGACCCAGCTATACCACTCTTGGGCATATACACAAGGAATGCTCAATCATACCATAAGGGCACATGCTCAGCTATGTTCATAGCAGCATTGTTTGTAATAGCCAGAACCTGGAAACAATCTAGATGCCCTTCAACTGAAGAATGGATAAATAAAATGTGGTACATATACAAAATGGAGTACTACTCAGCAGAGAAAAACAATGACATCATGAGGTTTTCAGGCAAATGGATGGATCTAGAAAAAAAATCATCCTGAGTGAGGTAACCCAGACTCAGAAAGACAAACATGGTATGTACTCACTCATAGGTGGATACTAGATGTAAAGCAAAGGATGACTAGACTGGTACTCACAACTCCAGGGAGGCTTCCTAGTAAAGAGGACCTTAAGAAAGACACAGGAATTGCCCAGTGACAGAGAAATGGGTGAGATCTACATGAGCAAATTGGATGTGAGGAGGGGTAATGAAGGGCAAGGGTTGGGGGAAAGAGAACTTAGGGGAGTGGGAGATCCCAGCTGGATCAAGAAAAGAGAGGGAGAACAAGGAAAGAGATACCATGATAAATGAAGGCCCCATGGGAATAAGAAGAGGCAAAGTGATAGAGAGGTCCCCAGAAATCCACAAAGATATCTCCACTATAGACTACTGGCAATAGTAGAGAGAAAGCCCAAACCGACCTACTCTGATGATCAGATGGCCAAACACCCTAACTGTCATGATAGAACTCTCATCCAATGACTGATGGAAGCAGATGCAGAGATCCAAGGCAAAGCCCCAGGTGGAGCTCCAGGAGTCCAATCCACGAGAGAGGAGGGAGCAAATGAGCAAGTGATATTGAGACCACGATTGGAAAAAACACAGGGACAAATAGCCAAACTAGTGGAAACACATGAACCATGAACCAATAGCTGAGGAGCCCCCATGGAACTGGATCAGGCCCTCTGGATAAGTGAGACAGTCGATTAGCTTGAACTATGTAGGAGGCCCCCCGGCAGTAGGACCATGAGCTGGCTTTTTGGGAACTAGGGCCTATGCTGGGACACTTTGCTCAGCCTAGGTGAAGGGAGGAGGGGACTGGATCTATGCCAACTGAATCTACCAGGCTGAGCTGAATCTCCAGGGGAGTCCTTTCCTTGGAGGAGGCAGGAATGGGGGGTGGACTGGGGGAGGGTGGGGGTGGGTGGAGGGAGGACAGGGGAATCTGTGGCTGATATGTAAAATTAAATTAATTATTAAATTAAAAAACATTAATTTAAAAAAAGAAAAAATCAATAAAAATACATATATCTTTAAGATGTTTTGAAACATCTCAGGAATCTAAGTACCATGAATCAGAATAAATGAACTCTGTGCTCTAAGATGAACAATAGTTTACAGGAAACACCTTCATAAGAGAGTGAATAATGTGAAGTTCTCCTAGCTTTCAAACCTGCACTTCTTGCCATGATCTCTTCATTACTCCTTCATTTCATTAGGCAACAAACACAAGTTCAACTCTCCTTAAAAAAACAGTTTAGGGTTGAAGAATATATGGAAAACAAATACAGACCTTTTTTCAAATAAACAAAACAATAATTTTCCATTCCCACTTCAGTGTTATATATTTTGTATGACAGTGTAGAGTATAGTGGGTGGTTTTTTCTTTAATGTTTGTCTGAATGAATACATTTACTCAGAAATGGGAAAGATTAATGCATGTTTGGTATTTACAACAATGATCAATAAAACTTGTGTGTGAAGAATACACTTTGCTACTTTTGGAATAAATATCTGATAAAGAAAAATACCTAAAATATCTGTAGTAAATTACTGTATATTATTTACGGATGCCTGAAATGGAAAATAAAGTTATAAGAATGAAAATTTTTTATAATCTATAAAGTAAGTCTATTATTTTATGATCATTAAAATATTCCCTGGCTTCATATGAGAATAGTGGTTTCTGTCCTGGTGTAATTTTAATGAACAAAACTATATTCTGGACATCTAAATACCTCTTAAATTATAGACTTGAACACTCATTTATTATATGTTCTATTCTACTGTTCTTAACTCTCAAATTCTATATGTTACTCAACTCAGATAATTATATTTCAATTGCAGAAAGTATTATGTTTTGTACTTTGCCTAATAAGATGCTTTCATACAAGACTTTTATTATAAATTTATATTAATAATGTGGATTTTTGAGTTTTCCGGGGTGATAGAATTAAAATATAATGTATTTTAAGAAAATGAATATCAGTTGAAGTAAAAGTATGGTAGATATTTTGTGACTGGCACATTTATCTGATTTAATTTCACTAAGAATTTAAAACATTGTTCTAGTTTTGACATTTTTCTCATAGATATCTTCAGTCTCAGACTCTTACTCATCAGATATAACTGATTATAGCATCTAGTTGCCAATGGCCTGAATTTATGATTTTTCAGGGTTTCTGTTATTTTCTTGAAACCAATGGCTATTGTCTTCAGAAAAGTTAAAATTGCTCAGTGAGAAAAATAGCTTGTAAAGTCATATTTGTATTGGTATGGATTATTGTTCTCTAAGTATACTGCCTAATAGTAGATAGATAAGTGAATAGATATATAGATGATAGATAGATAGATAGATAGATAGATAGATAGATAGATAAATAGATAGATAGGTGATAGATAGAAAAATGATAGATAGACAGATGATAGATAGATAGATAGTTAGATAGATAGATAGATAGATAGATAGATAGATAGATAGATAGATAGAAAGATGAAACATGGCAGACAGACAGGATATTGTCACATGTCATTATCCAGTCTTATTAAAGAAAGTCTATCTGCAAACTGGAGACCAAGATATTAGTAGTCTATTTCAGGACAAGTCCAACCATTCCCAAATCTCCGAACTTGTATGGCTGACAGCATAACATTTATTTGGAAGATAAAGGTCTGAGGATTTGGGACATGGAAGTACTTTCTAGTTCAGACTCTCTCAGAGTCCAAAGGCCAGAGACTTTGGTGTCCAATGGCATGAGAAGATTGCTCCAGACGTAAGAGAGAAGGTAAGAATTTGATTTTCTTCTAATTTTTTTGTTCTATCTAGGTACCTGCTGATTAGATGGTGTCTACCAACACTAAAAGCCAATCTTCCATCTATTAGTCCATCAACTGCCCTGACAATTTTCTCTATTTCACAGACACTCAAAAATACTTTCCTAGTTGTCTAAGTATCACTTAATGCAATCAAGTTGACAACTATAATCAATATTGTATTATCTAACAGAGTTTACTTCATTTCAGTGACTTCTTTTGTCGTTCTTTCACCCCTTGCTGTATCACACAATCTTGTTAGGTCCTTTCCTGCTCTAAGTCCTTAGTATTATTTAATATGCAGCTTATGTCTTTGAATATTGCGATGTTAATTAGTAATTATCTCAGAAGAGAGCAGGTGTGTAATAAAGTTTTAATGGTAACAGGAGAAACCGGGACCTTAGAAACCCAAACAAACGAAGCAATTCTTTTTTTTTTTTTTTTTTTGAGATCTTGGACAAAGATAAAATGAACAACCCTCTTATCTTGTCTGTTTTCACCTTTCCATCTAAGTAAGGCAGTAGTTAAGACCATTGACATGTATCCTTGTCACCAGAAGAAAACACGGAACACCCAGTGGTGTGCTATCAAAAACAGTGTAAGTTTTGGTTATTTATAAATGTAATTACATGAAAGTTTGTGTTTGTACTTGTAACTTTCCCCCAAAATAATGCAGTATTAAAAGTCTGAGAAAGTTACCATGGCTGGAAATCACAGTATGTCCTTAATTACACCAACGTATGAGCTTTAGGTTTTCAATTCCATCTTCTTTGCATTTCGCCTTTCATCTAAATTATAGGTTAAAGGGAATGCTCAAAGCAGGTTTATTGTATTTCTCTGTTTCCAACAAGGTTAATGAAGTTCAGTCCTTCAGCTGAATCTGGAAATGAATGAATAAAGGATGATTATTGTAGTTTTATTTTGAAACTACTGCACAGAGCCAGGGAAAATCATTATAATATCCATGTCTATAAATAAACTGATGGTAATCATGTGAAATTCCTTCCTTTAAAAATATCAGTGTGTTTTGTGTTTGGTACCCAATGTTCAGGAGCAAATTAGTCTCAAATATTAAATGTTGTATAGAACAAGATGGATGGTCTCAAAAATGTATTCAGAATAGCAAATAATTATTCTCTGCCTCTTTTATTCAAATCAGTTTTAATGGGGTCTCTGGAGATACTCACTGCTACAACATACATGGTTTAATGTATTGCATATCATAGAACTGTGATTTAAAAGAATACTAGGAAATTTGTGTCCACTTAACTCATGTTTCAAATATTAGTTGGAAATAAGTAAGAGTGGCCAACTCTCAAGCTTCCCTAACTCATTATGAAAATGTAATAAATAGTTGGATGCAGAAAGGTGTTTGTTAGAACAGTTCATCATGTTAAAACTCCTTTCTGTTGGTTTTACATCATGCAATTCTCAAGAGCAAAAGAGTCACAAAGGGAGTAAGCCATCACAGATGCTTTGGTCATCAGCTAACAAAGGAGCCCAAATATGATTCTGTCAGGAAGACACAGCAGGCGCTTTTCTCCTAGCACAACTTTGTTCTTGCTTGTCTAGACTTCAACAAGATACTAGCGCTTCATCCCAAGTACCCGACATCAATACAAACACACCAGAAGTTAAATGACAATAGTAACTACTTTTTACAAGTTTTATCAAGATGTTTCCCAAATAAACTCCTCTTTCATTTCTTTCTCAGTGATTTGATATGGTATAGAAATCCTGAAAGCCAGTCACAGAATTACTTCCTCTTCTTGTGTGTATATGTGAATGCAGGCATGCACAAATGCATATGTACATATGCAGGCACATTTACCATCAAGTGCATGTTGAGGTCAGAAGACAACCTGTGGGAATCACTCTGTTGCTTCACTCCATGAGTCTCATGCATTGAACTTAGGTTGTTAAGCTTAGTGGTAAGTGCATTAGCTGTCGAGGTATACAATGGACTCATTTGTTGTTCTTTTTAAAAACTACCCTGATTTTTTTTAGTAATTTCTAATACCCAACAAATGCTAAATAAGGTTTTTAGTCTGGTATAATATTGGCAAATCAGTTTTGTTCATGTAGCATGAACCTTTGCTTTTTGGTGAAAAATATCACTATGTAATTTTTTCCTAAAGCAACTTTAATGTGGTATAAAATATTTAAAACAATATGACAGTGCTTGGACTCAGCTTCTAAATAATATAAATTGGTAATGCGTATGTGTGACAGACCTAACCATAGATTTATATGTGAGTCAAATAGATCTTCATGATATGCCATTTCCTTTTGCACGTATTTTAAATCATCCATAATAAAACATTGAAAACACAATGTTTGTAGTAGAAACTGCTGGGTTAGAGTGTTGATCCAGTTGACTAACATTTCTTTCCTACAGTGCTTGAACACTGGGGAAGTTCTCACAATAATCCAACATTCTAGATTATGTTGAAAAAAATAAACAATCAACTGCAATATGGGAAAAATTCTGGATCCTAGTGAAACCTTGGGTGATGCCCTTGATAACAGGTCATCCATTTGAGCAGGACTGGGTCACTCTATCATTACTGCATATGTATGATTTAAACTTGAAATGTTTAAATTATAAAAAAGGCATCCACTTCATTGTTAAAAGATGCTTCAAATTAGAATCATTATTCTGTGCTAAGAAAAATATGGACTCAATGTTGTCATCTTCTAATATTTCAAGAAAATTTTAGAAACTGGGATTACATCAATTTTTCTAATTTATAAATATTGTCAGAGTCAAATATTATTTATAAAATTAGGTAGTAATTAAGAATATTTTCTAAGATGCTGGTATGTGTACTTAAACCAATTTGATTGTTTCTCAGAGGTTTAAAAATTTATATATAGTGGAGAATATCAAAGACATAGTTTTGGTCTCCCAATACAAAAAAGGCAAGACCTTCTTTTGTACCATCCAAGGTTGATACTTAGGACATAAGAACTTCTATATCAGCCATTTGCTGTTTAGTATTTGTGATCATTTAGATGTATAATTCCAGAACTCAAATCTTAATTTAACCATCTATTTTGATTATAAGGACACAGTTACACACATACACAGAACACCACACCCCACACACAACACTACATACCTTAATAAATATTAAAGTATTATTTCCATCTCAAGAAATTGTAAATCAAAACTATAAAAGTGAAAGGAGGAGAATGAAATACACCAGCATTTCAGTGAACTCAAGAAAAATGAATTATGGATGCCATTATATATCATTCATGTTTAAAAGAACTTTTTGTAGCATGAATATTCAGTTTACAAAGCCTTGTTATAAATCAGCCATCATCAGTGAGAGATTTATCTTACTTTCCTGTGTGCTACAATAACTCATTGCTTTATGGGGAGAAAACCAAAGAGTAAATTGCTATATTCATTAAAAGTTAATGTTACTGTCTAGGAAAATATCAATTGATTAGAAACTGCCAAGCTGTCTAATGTTCAATTCTTCCACAATGAGATACATTATTGGTTCTTTGTTATAGAACAAATAAAAATGCAGTTACAGCAGATAAAATGATGTCATGCTAGGGTACCCATTTTTATAGTTCAGAGAAAAAGATTTGGAGAGTCTGTGCAAACTATGTGCAAATAATATTTTCTGAATTTTGGTGGTGAAGCATTGAGAAGAAATATAGCATACAAAGAATTTTAGCAACGACACAGCCCATGCATACAAGTGCCCTATTTGGGTTTGGTCTAACAGTCATGCATTTCAAATCTTATTCTTTCACCTTTTCAATTTAGGGAAAGTCATTAATATCTTAATATACAAGGAGAATGTAAAATCTATAGGGCAGGTTCTTTGAATGCATTAAAAGAAATGAGTGGGATACCAATTTTCATCTGAAGTTTACATAGTACAAGTGACATCTATAGAGAGATGTGTATTCTTGATTGCTTATGTTTCTGAGCAGGCTTTTTTTTTTAAAATAAAATATCATTCACTTCATAACAGGTAATCTTCTTGTCTAGGTCATTAAGAAAAATACTACATTTGTCTACTTGCAGACTTTTGACAAGCATTATTTGTTGAAGATGCCGTCTTTTTCACTGTTTTCATTTCTGGCTTCTTTATCCAAATAATAGGTGTCCATATGTATGTGTCTTTTTGTCTAGGTCTTCAACTCAGTTCCATTAATGAACACGTCTGTGCTACATCAATACCATGCAGTTTTTATTACATTAGCTCTGTAGCATAACTTGAAAGTAGGAATGGTGTGACATTCAGCAGTTCTTTTATTATTGGGATTGTTTTAACTATCATGTTTTTTTCCATATGAAATTGAAGATTGTCCTTTTAAGCTATGTTGGAATTTTAATTTGGATTGTATTGAATCTATAGGAAGGCCATTTTTCCTATGTTAATCTTGTCCATCCATGAATATGGAGATATCTTCTCCAATTTCTTACTTTAGAGACTTGAAGTTTTATCATACATTTGTCTCACTTGCTTAGTTAGAGTTATCCCAAAATATTTTATATTATTTGAGGCTATTGTGAAATGTGTTGTTTTCCAGATTTCTTTCTCAGTCCATTTGTAATTTGTAAATAGGAGAACTACTGACTTTTGTGAGTTAATTTTGTAACCAGTTACTTTGCTGAAACTATTTACCAGCAGTAGGAGTTCTCTGGTGTAAATTTTATTGTCACTTATGTATACTCTCACATCATCTGCAACTAATAATACTTTGAATTAATTCCTTTCCAATTTGTATCCCCTTGATCTCCTTCAGTTGTCTTACTGCTTTAGCTAAAACTTCAAGTGTTATATCAAATGGTTATGTAGAGAGTGGACAATCTTGTCTTGGTCCTTATTTTAGTGGAATTGCTTTGAGTTTCTCTCTCTCCGTTTAATGGAATGTTGGCTATAGGCTTGCTGTAAACTGCCTTTATTATGTTTACGTATGTCCCTTATATCCCTAATCTCTCAGGAATTTATCATGAAGACATGTATTTTTTCAAAGGTCTTTTCTGCATTTAATGAGATGAGTTTGTGTGTGTGTGTGTGTGTGTGTGTGTGTGTGTGTGTGTGTGTGTGTGTGTTTCAGTTTGTTTATATGGAGGATTACATTGGTTGATTTCTGTATGTTAAGCCATTCCCTGCATCTCTGGAATGAAGACCACTTGATCATGGTGCATGGGGTTGGCCAACTCATTACCCTGGTTCTGGGCCTGGGCAGCTGACTCCACTGTCTTCTATGTCCTCAGAAAAGAACAGCCTCCAAATATAGGAAAAGAACAGCCGCCAAATATAGGGACCAAAGATAAGTACCATGACACATGGCTTAATTAATTTCATCATACATACATTTTACTTCTAAGCTTTTCATAAAATAATGGTTATATAATTTTGGCCCTATTATTTATGGAGTGTACTGTTGTGGAGTGATCGACTTGGAAATGCAGTCCTAAGAGTATAGTTAATGGTCACTTTGGTTGGCACTAATGCACACTCAATTGGAAAGATGTTAGCCTTGCCTCTGTCTACATAAAGTGGACAAGGAAGTTTTCTGAGACACTTAGATGAGGACTAAGTGGGTTCTATGATATCTCATCTATTTATATGCTCATCAATAACTTTTTTGTGATCTAAAAATAGATTCTTCTTTTATACAATAAATCCTCACCAAAGTTTACTCTCTCTCCACCCCTACCCGGCCCCCTCCAGTCTCCCCAGGATGATCCAGTCCCTCTCTGTCTTCTATCAGAAAACAGCAGACCTCAAAGAGACAACAACGAAACATGCCAAACCAAAATATAAGACCAGGCAAAAGCCCTCATACTGATGGCAGACAAGGCAACTCAAGGAGGAAAAGAAACCCAAGAGCAGGCAAAAGAGTCAGAGACACAGCCATTCTCTCTGTTAGGAGTCCCTCAAAAAGTACCAAGCTAATAGCCACAATATATGTACAGAGGACCTGGTACAGATCCTTGAGGGTCCCATGCTTGCTGCTTTTATATCTGTGAACCCAAATGAGGGCTGCTTAGTTGATTCAGTGCGCTGTGTTCTCTTGATGTCCTCCATCCCCTCAGACTCTGACATAATCTTTCCACCCTCTCTTCCATGGGATTTTCCAAGCTCACAAAGGAGGGATCTGATGGAGCCTTCCAGTTTAGACTCTCTCCCCATAATGTCTAGGTGTGGGTAGAAACCCATATCTGTTCCCATCTGGTACCCAAGGAAGCCTCTCTGATGATGATTGAACAGGGCACCTATCTATGAGTATAGCAGAATATAATTAGGAATTGCTTCATTGATTTTTTTTTTAAACCAGTTATGTTTGGTTCTACCCTAGGTCTTTGGGCTATCCAGTCTCTTAACATTGCCTAGGAATATAATTGTATGATCATTAATTGTCATCACCATACTGTACTAGATTTCTTGTGTTTATTCCAGTGTCCTATCTTAATTTCTGCATCCTTTGGCTAACATCTTCTCAAACCGTTCTTCCTCCAGCCAAATATCTCTTGGGATAAATATATATTCCTATGTATTTTTTGTAGTTGTTAAATGATATTTTTACTTATTTTCTAAATCAACCCTTATCAGTGAATGCAAATGTTACTTATTTTTTACTGTTCATTGTAGATGAATTTCTAAATTGTCTTATTAAATAAAAAACATGGAGCCAGATATATGGGTGGAAAGCCTGGGCGAGATCAGGGAAATAGGGAAAGCCACAAGTAACCTTAGCTCACCAACTTGGCAGCTTCCAAATGCCAGTTACTTCCTGTCTAACCACACCTATATGCCTTGCTGTTCAGCCATCTGATTTGTTCTCTTCATTCAGCTACATCACTTCCTCTTCCTACACAGCTCTGTCACTTTCTGTCTGTCTATACAGACCTCCAGACCTCCATGGTTAACTACTTTTGGAATTTAAGGTGTGTGCCACCACACTTGGTTCTGTTCCCAGTGTGGCCTTGAACACACAAAGATCCTGCCTGCCAAGTGATAGGATTAAAGGCTTGTGCTAACATTGCATGAATTCTGTGTTGTGGCTGGCTTTTTCCTCTGATCTTCAAGTAAGCTTTATTTATTAAAGCACAAATAAAATATCACCAGAGTTGGACTCTGCTGTTTTCATAAAAATCATACTTAAATCAAAGTGTTTTGATTAAATTAAATGCTATTTGACTGACATTTTTATGAACCTAATATTTCAATAATCTAATACAAATCACCCAGTATTATATGCCATGATTTTTCTTTAATTTTATTATTTTTTAATTCATATATAAATATATAGAATGTGATATTTTGATTCATGTAGCTACTTGGGAATGATCATTCAGGGAGATGCATACAGCCATCAGCTTAGGCTTTTTGTTTAGTTATAGTAAAGGGATTTAAACTTTTCTCTCCTACTTTTAAGCTACACAATGCATTATTATTACTAATAACACCATTGTAGCCCAATGTTCCTCCTTAGAATGGTTATATAATCAGTGTTCACCCATTTCCTTTTTCCTCCCAATTCTATCTAGTCTCTGTCAACCATGATGTATTCATCCTACTCTATGAGATCAACTTTATTAAGTTTCTATTCTGAGTGATATTACATAGTCATTTCTGTGCTTGCCTTATTTCTCAGCATAATGTCATCAAGGTCCATTTATTTTATTATATTTTCTCCCCTCAAGATTACAATAAATTTGTGAATTTATTGGTTCTGAAACATGATCTTCATAATTTCCCAAATATATCATCACAACATAATAGTCAAACATTTATCATTTTATTTCTAATTTGGAAAACTGTTATCATTATTATTGCCTAATTTCTCTGTTGTGTAGGGCTTCTATGTACTGCCTAGAACAGAAGTGACTCAGGGAAGCACACTTGTCTTGTTTGTGATCATATGGTTTTACAGTGTTTGTCTTTCAATGTTCCTCTGTGAAGTATCATTGTACATATTGATTTACGTATATTGATCCATCCCAGAACTCCTAGGATAAATATCACCCAAACATGAAGGGTGATTTTCTTAATGTGCTCTTGAATTTTATCACCTACCATTTTGCTGAGGCTATATGAATAAATATTAGTTCAGCAGAGATATTGGCTTGACATTTTCTTCTCTTGCCTCTGTCTTACTTGGCTTTGGCATAGGAATAGTAACTAAGAATGGATCTGAAGTATTCATTCTGTTAAGAGATGCAGTTTGGAGTCTAGAATGCAGTTGTGGAGATATTGAGGTTCTGTGCTCAAGACCAAAGACAAAGAACAAAGAGTGATAGAGATAGAGACAGTTTTTTTTTTTTTTTAAGAAAGAGAAGGGAAAGTCATTTTCAAAAGTAGAAGTGGTCCATAGAGCTGGGCTATTTCTTTCTTTTTTTTTTTTTTTTTTTTTTTTTTTCGAGACAGGGTTTCTCTGCGTAGCTTTGCGCCTTTCCGGGAGCTCACTTGGTAGCCCAGGCTGGTCTTGAACTCACAGAGATCCGCCTGGCTCTGCCTCCCGAGTGCTGGGATTAAAGGCGTGCGCCACCACTGCCTGGCTGAGCTGGGCTATTTCTAAGGCTCAAAACCTCCTGTCATCAGAGTTCTGATCTCTTGTATGTCACTATGTAGCATTTACCTTATCTCACATAAGAGATCATATGACTGTCCTCTAACACACTTTATTACATGTAGTCCTGGTGGGTAATGTCCTTCTGCCAAATGGCTTCTAAGATGCTAATCCCAGCACCCTGCTTTCCTGCCACATTTTATTCCAATTTTTCTCAGAGTCATTAGTTAAAGCTAACCAGGTTCTTCTTTGAATGTTTGTAGAATTCTGCTGTGGAACCATTGCATCAAATTCTGTGTTTGTCATTGTAGTTGTTGTTAAAAGGAAGATAATTTTATTAGCAATTTGTCAATCTCCTTAAAAACCTGTTCAAATATTATTTTTTTATATTTCAGTCTTGATGGGTTGCATTTGTCCAAATTCACATCCATATTTTAGGTTTTGAATTTGACTGGTAGATAAACATTCCTAATAACCTTTTGGTACTTCTGTAGCATCAAATTTAATGCTTCATTTCTTACTTTATTCATTTGAACACTTTTTCTTTTTCCTTAGTCTAGCTAAAAGTTTTTGTTATTTGATTTCCATATGTTTTCCATTTTTCAAACTTATTATTGTTATTTTCTTATCATTTTCAACTATTATAATCAAAAGATATACAGGATAGTATATCAACCTTAACTTCATTAACACTTGTTTTTTTTTTGTGGCTTGACCTATCCTGAGAGATTTTTATGTACAGTTTAGAACTCAGGTTCTATAATTCTTCATTGAATATGCTACATAGGTTTGTTTGTTATTTCCATTTGTTATAAAATATAAACTAAGTCCAATGCTTCACTGTTGATTTTTTTTAGCATTTTTTTTTTAATTTTACAACACCATTCAGTTCCACATAATAGCCACAGATTCTCCTGTTCTCCCCCTCTCGCCCGCCCTCCCCCTCCCCCCAGCCCACCCCCTGTTCCCACCTCCTCAAGATCAAGGTCTCCCCCGAGGACCGGGATCGACCTGATAGACTCAGTCCAGGCAGGTCCATTCCCCCTCTCCCAGACCAAGCCAAGCATCCCTGCATAAGTCCCAGGATTCAAACAGCCAACTCATGCAACGAGCCCAGGACCCGGCACAATCGCACAACTGCCTCCCAAACAGATCAGGCCAAATGACTGTCTCACCCATTCAGAGGGCCTGATCCAGTTGGGGGCCCCTCAGCCTTTGGTTCATAGTTCATGTGCTTCCATTCATTTGGTTATTTGTCCCTGTACTTTATCCAACCTTGGCTTCAACAATTCTCGCTCATATAAACCCTCCTCTTTCTCACTAATTAGACTCCCAGTGCTCTACCAGGGGCCCAGCCATGGATGTCTGCATCTAGATTCCTCAGTCCTTATCCCTATTTGCAGATGACATGATAGTATACTTGAGTGACCCCAAAGATTCCACCCAGGAATTGATAAAGCTTATAAACACCTTCAGCAACATAGCAGGATAGAAGATCAACTCAAAAAAATCAGTAGCCCTCCTAAATACAATGGACAAAGAAGCTGAGAAGGCAATTAGAGATACATCACCCTTTACAATAGCCACAAATGACATAAAATACCTTGGGGTAACACTAACCAAGCAAGTGAAGGACCTATATGACAAGAACTTTAAGTCCCTGAAAAAAGAAATTGAAGAAGATGTCAGAAAATGGAAAGATCTCCCATGCTCATGGATAGGCAGGGTTGACATAGTAAAAATGGCAATCTTACCAAAAGCAATTTACAGATTCAATGCAATCCCCTTCAAAATACCAACACAGTTCTTTACAGACCTGGAAAGAATAATACTCAACTTCATATGGAAAAACAAAAAACCCAGGATAGCTAAAAGAAACCTGTACAATAAAACAACTTCTGGAGGCATCACAATCCCTGACTTCAAGCTCTACTATAGAGCTACAGTAATAAAAACAGCTTGGTATTGGCATAAAAACCGACATGTGGACCAATGGAATCGAATTGAAGATGCTGACATTAACCCACACACCTATGGACATATAATTTTTGACAAAGAAGCCAAAAGTGTACAATGGAAAAAAGAAAGCATCTTCAACAAATGGTGCTGGCATAACTGGATATCAACGTGTAGAAGGGTGCAAATAGATCCATATCTGTCACCGTGCACAAAACTTAAGTCCAAGTGGATCAAAGACCTCAACATAAATCCAGCTACTCTGAACCTGCTAGAAGAGAAAGTAGGAAGTAGTCTTGAACGCATTGGCATAGGAGATCACTTCACTGTTGATTTTTGTGTCTAAATTATCTCTCCACTGAAAAGTGGAATGTGAGAGACTTTGCTTTGATGTTGTAGTCTGTCCTTCCATTCTGCTCTATTAATATTTGTATACACACACACACACACACTCTCTCATACACACACACACACACACACACACACACACACACACAAATGTTTGTTGCAGTAAGTGTATATAGACACACATATATTCACAGTTATTATGCATTGTATCTGAGATGACACCTTTATTATACTATAATGAACTTTTTAGCTCTTTTTTAAGTTTAGCTTTTAGTCTATTTTATCTGAGATAAATCTAGATACTTCTGCTCTTTTTAGTTTTTAGTTCATGGAATGTTTTTCTATTTCTTCACTTTATATGTGTTTCTATACATGATATGAGTCTTATGCAAGTCTCAATTGGCTGAGTCTTATTTTTTTAAATATTTCATCAATTTAGTATCTCGTTGTATTTTGTCCAGAGTACTTAATGAATTTATATTGATGACAAGTGCTGACAAAATTTTATTAATAATGGGGGATGGGGAGATACCTCAGGGATTAAGAGTATGTGTGGTTATTGCAGAGGAACTGGGTTTGGTTCACATCACTCTTATGATGGCTCACAACTGTTTCTATCCAGCTCCATATGATCTGATGCCCTCTTCTGACTCTGAGGGCACCAGGCACAATCCATACTACACATACACACATGAAGGCAAAACACTCATACATAAAATAAATGAATCTAAAAGGGAGATTTATTCATAAAATTAAAAATGTTGTTTTTCATTCTCTACCTTTCATCCTCCCTCCCTCTGGCCCATCTTCTCTCCCTGCCTACCTTCCTTCCAGTTTATCTAAGAAGAAATAAGGAATGGACCACTCACTTAGATAACAATTAGATGAAGTTTTTGGAGCTCAACCTGGGTTTTTCAAATTCATATTTTTCCTATTTTCATATGAAAGGATCTCCTTTTTTTTTCTGAGTATATTGCCCTAGACACACCATGGTGAGACTTGAGAATGCTGCATCCTTAATTCTTGCCTAGGTTGGGCTAACTTGGCATCTTATTTAAAAGAAAATAGACACAAATTTATTTTTGAAGATTATAAACTGCCTTGGAATGTCATTCTGTATGTTGTGAATGTGTGTTGCTCTGATTGGTTGATAAATAAAATGCTGATTGGCCAGTAGTCAGGCAGGAAGTATAGGTGGGAATAAGCAGACAAGAGAATTCTGGGAAGAGGAAGGCTGAGTCAGGAGTCACCAGCCAGCAATAGAGGAAGAAAGATGTCAAGGCAGAACTGAGAAAAGGTACCAAGCCATGTGGCTAAACATAGGTAAGAATTATAGGTTAATTTATAGGTAAGAGCTAGTCAGTATTAATCCTGAGCTAATGGCCAAGTAGTTACAAATAATATTCAGCCTCTGTGTGAATATTTAATAAAAGGCTGTGGGACTGTGGGTGAGAGATTTTTCCTGACTGAAGGCCAGGTGGGACACAGGAAAACTTCCAGCTATGATAAACAATTCATTATTTTTCAATACACCTTGATTATCTTCATGTCTCTTTATCTCTGGTCACCACCACAGTCTTCCCTGTACTAATCTTTACTTAGCCCGTCTGCTTCATACCTGCTACTCTACCACTCACCCTCCCTTCTCTGGAATCCCATTGAGTTTGTACACAGAAGCCAGAGTTATTCATAAAATTCTAAATCTGGTCATATGTATTTCTCCATGGTTAAAACTTTCCCATCCATGTGAACTGATTCTTAGTGGACAGTGGGGACAGAGAGGGAAAATTCCCAGGAGGAAGGTTTAGTTTAAACTTACAAAGTTGTGCGTTGAAAAGGTTGGCTCATGAATTATAGATAAGATTTGTTAATAAAGGATGTTAAAAACCAATTCAAAGACTTTGGATGTGAAAATTTAACTTACAGAGTAACGTTCAAAGACAATAACTTTTAGGACTTTTGCCCAATCAATGAGATATCTTAGCTGCTTCCAGTTTCCTAGTTCTTTTTCATCTTAAACCTGAGATAAGTTACATCTAATTTAACAATGAGAATGTTTTTACTACTAGATATATGAGATCCCACATCGCCAGCCTGATCAATTCACAGTGTGAAATCTCACAGTGTAATGTAAAAACATGTCCCTCATATTCTTCACAATTTTAGTGTATTTGCTTTTGATAGACAATTTTCAAAGCAATAGGCAATACACATTGGAATATCAGTTTCTGATAGGCAAAGGTGCTGTAAACAACAGAATGGTGTCTGTGTTCTCTACCCTAGCAGCACTTTAGAACACAGAAAGCTCTGGTGTTGACTTGGAGTTTGTTAGTTTAACATTCTTACAGTAATACCTCCTTTAGTTGATTCCATCTGTGTAACTTACGTGATAAAGTCAGCATTAACTACAACAACCAGGACGAATCTGGAAACTAATGTTTTTGAAAAGTAACTATACTCTAAAACAGTTCTTTGCTGTATAGTTTTGTTTATGTATTTAATTTTTGCTCAGATTTGAGTCAGGGTCTTGCTACATAATGTGCTCTTTGATGTAATTTGTAAAGGAATTATCACTCTTTTACTGGGTTTTGAATTTGAGGTCTCACCAACACTAGGCAATTATTCTACAACTGAGCTATATCCTCCACCCTTGTTTTACTTTTTCTTTTGAGGCAGGGCTTCACAGATTTACCCAGACTGGCTTTGAACTCACTCTTTAGCTGGGCATGTCTTGACCTAGTAATATTCTTTCTTCAGCCTCTTGAATATTGGGATTACAGGAATTGAAGCCCTGAAGCCCCAGATCCAGCATATTGCACATCCTTTCACCTTTTGGGTTTGTTTGCTGACAGAAGAAAAACATAGTCTTGGCTGGCCTTGTGTAGCCTAGGCTGACCTTGAGTCCCTTGCACTCCTGCTTCCACCATGCAAGCAGTTCACATTCTTTTTTATTATTATTATAAATTGAATTTTTCTTTTATTTTACATACCCAACACAGTTTCCCCTTCTTCATCTCCTCCCATTCCTACCCCGGCAATCTATCTACTGCCCTCCCCATCTACTCCACCTCCTCCTTTCAGAAGGGGCAGGCCTTCCATGGGCATCAAGACAGCAGGGCACATCAAGTTGAGACAGGGCCAAGCTCCTGCTCCTGCATCAAGACTGAGTGAGGCAACCCACCTTGGAGAACAGGTTTCCAAAAGCCAGCTCAAGCACCAGAGACAGGTCCTGATCCCACTGCCAAGTGCCCCACAAACAGTCCAAGCTATGTGTACATTCTAAATCAGCCTCTTTCAACTGAGTAAAGGAGACTTGTAAGGTACTCTATGACCTTTCAAGTTCCAGTTTTTATCTCTGGTGAGGAAGATTTGTGATTATTTCAAGGATTGCAAAGACAAAAGTTACATTCTACAATGACTCATTTCTTCTCAATTGCATTAATTATTGGATTGACCCAAATATTTTCATTTTTCTTTATATTTCATGCATGAAAGTCAGAAATGGAAAACATACAGGTACACTGACTGAATACATTAGTTTCTGTGGGAACCATGAAGTTCAGGTCTGCCACTTTTTATTATGTTAGTGGTTTTGCATTATTGTGGTATGTGAGCAGATTACTGTGTTTGGGATTAATATTCACCACTTAAGAAGAGACTTGGGAAGATTTTCCACTCAACTGACCCTGCTTCTGAAAGTGATTAGAAGTTACACGTAATCCTGTGAGATTTATCCACCTTCCAATTCTCAAGCTGTTTTCCTATCACTTTCAGTGCTTGAGAAATTTAATTAGAGTGTTAAAAAGCCACAATTCTAATGCCAGAAAAGATCCCCTGGTATAAAACTATGGACCACGCCAGAAAATTTATTTCAATTTTGAGAAATAATAAATGGTTGTCTACCTATGTATTTCATTTTTTTACTTTTCTATTCCCCTAATTTGAGTGACTTTAGATTTATTTAATTCAAAGACTTATGGTGAAAAGATAGGAATCTACATAAATCAGTAACATTAAATGATGTGTTATCTTTAGTCCTAACCATCTGGTATCTACTCACGCAGTGAATATATTTATATGATTCATCATGTGGACACAGTGTGATGATTACAGTCTTTATTTTCATCTAGAACCTTATCTATTTCTAAAGTATGATCTTTGAAAGTAAATTTATACACAATTTCCAGTCTTCTTATAAGAAAAAAAAGTAGACAGGGTTATAAACATACCCCCAACAACAAAGGCTTGTTCCTTGGTTGAGTTCAGAAAACTTGACTTGGAATATCCTGTTCACTGATGAAGTTGCTCTACTACCCAAGTAGACTTTTTATGCTGATGACATGGTTCATGGTGAGCACCTATTTCTCTCTGAAAATACTGAATTTGATAGGCATTCTGTAATATAAACCTTGGATTCTGGGTCTCAGATAAACATCCTGCATAGATAGTGTTACATATAAATAGGGTAGTTGGGCAAAAGAAAACACTGCATATCTCTTTTGAGGACAGCACAGAGAGCTTGTGTAGAGCTTCTTGTACACTCTTCCAGCTACCTATCTCCATGGGCATCTCTCTTATAAATTCTTCCTCTGCTTTTGAATCCACAGTTTTGAATAAAATTACTTCTGAATGCCACAAATTCTTCTGAAAAATCTTCCATACAGGTTGTCTTGGGCTACCAAGTTTGCATAATGACAGTGCTAGAACTTACTAAAATGGCTTCCACTCACTAAAGCATGATACCAAAGTTATTTGGGAAAGGGTAAGAAATAGGGATGCTGAAGTCCCAAAGACTGGGGTTAAAATTTTAATTATGTACATGTGTATGTGTATGGGTATGTGCACTTGTATGCAGGTGTCTAGATACATTAGATCCTATGGAACTGGAGTTACAGGTTGTGAGACATCATATGAGGCTTGGGTCTCCTGGAAGATCACTCCATGCTCTTCAGTGATGAGTCATCTCTCCAGCCGTAATAAAAAATCATTGAAATGTTGGGAAAATCAACCAATCATTAAAATGATCTACTTGTCTGCCTCAGCCTGCCTAGGTAAAAGTAACTACCCTTTAGGAGATATGACTATGTACAATTTATGTTGTAAGACTTGAAAATTATGAAAATATTAAACTGACTTATATGAGTAAAGACAACACAAATGGAAAATTTAACAACATGTAGTGTAAAATTTAATAATCAATTTTTTATAAAATTCATACTAGCATCAAATAAGACACAAATTTATATCCATCCATAACGTGTATTGAGTTAGAGAGCTTGAAATCATTATGTAAAGAATTGGATTGTAACGTTATATCTGCAAGGTAACAATAAATTCTCCATTTGTAAATGAAGACTGGCAGAGACCATCAGAGCATTGACAATTTGCCTGAAACCAATTTGTCTCATTCCACTGCATTCTCTAGGAAAACAAAAAAGCTTTTACAATAAACAGATCCATTAAAATGTGTGGATAGAAACTTTATTTTTAAAAACATTAAATGCTATTGTGAAGTTAATATTTCAGCAGTAAAATTCTTCTTGCCTTGGGCTCTTTTCTAAGTGTTTAACTGAACAAGAACACATTTGCTAAAAAAAAATGTTTCTCAAAAATATGGAGAAAATTTTCATATTAAAAATAATAAAACTTTAATATTCTTGCTTTATAATTATTTTTATATTTGATGAGTCAGTTTGGAATAAACTATTTTGAGCCCTAAGCAAAGACTGAATCTTGGCTACAACTCTTGAGTAGTCTTTGTAAACACTATTGATCTAGAATTTATCATATTTCCTCCAATAATTCATAGCATTCTCACCTTTATGACTTTTGGGGAACTTTAAATAAACCTAAGTTACCCTTCTGAGATACACCTGCACAAACCCTTATGATTTGAACTCCACAAGGCTAAATAATTTGTGACTGGTGTGTGTCAAGAAATATCCTGGTTAAGAATCAGAATGAAACATGATTCAGAATGTGACAATTTCTTCCCCGAAAAATCATA
This sequence comes from Peromyscus leucopus, assembly GCF_004664715.2. NCBI lineage: Eukaryota > Metazoa > Chordata > Mammalia > Rodentia > Cricetidae > Peromyscus > Peromyscus leucopus. Next base: position 18,460,373 of record NC_051085.1, on the reverse strand, counting down.
TAACTTCCGGTGTCGTCCTTCAGGCAGATGACATTGCTCAGCTGGATTATCACTCATCGGCTTCTTGCCAAAATAAGATTAGTTCTTGAGACCTGTCGCAGTTCGGAGGCTGAACAAAATATAAAGGGTGAAAGGAAAAGAGGGTAAGAGACTTAAAGTGCGGGAGAAGCCTTCTCCAGACTGTATGGATGCAGCCAGGGGAGAAGAAAATCAAGCATTTTCCTGTGACTTGAGGTGAAAGAGCATTTTCCGCAAGATGGCTGCAAGATATGCTCCTGAGTTGGGTGAAGAGTTCCTGGAACATGCTGTGGTGACTAACTCTTTAGCTTGTCTAAGACTAATCTTGAATTTTAAACATTAGAAAGAGATTGTTGTGTAATATTAATAATTAACGTGTTAATACAGGTTAACTAATGAATTCTATCGTTGTGATCTTTATGAATGTGAGAGATTTCAAAAGTCTAGCTTAAAGTTTTTTGAAGACATCACTGCATTTATTGCTAGAAGGCAATTTAGAAGGCAATTAAATTTTAAATTTTGAATCTTTACATATTAGGATATGTGTATTAATAATTTTACTTTTTCTTTTTTCTGAGTTTCACACAAGTGGCTGGTCCTGAACAGCTTTATTTATATGTCAAAAGCAAACATGTTTTTCCTTAGTAACAAACAAATTTTTACCATCCTCCAACGTTAACCTCTGTCAAATTTTTTTTTTTGCCAAATTTTACATCAAAACATCTTTTCTTAATTTAATATTTTATCTTTAAAAACAAAAGGTATAAATAGAAGTAAATGTTAGGAAATACATTAGATGCCATTTAGTATTTACCATTTATTTCCTAGATGACAGAGAGAGAGAGACAGATAGAGAGACAGAGAGACAGAGAGAGGCAGAGAGAGAGAGAGAGAGAGAGAGAGAGAGAGAGAGAGAGAGAGAGAGAGAGAGAGAAACATAGGAGTTAACTGAGTTTCACAATCTTCCAAATTTTAGCATAGAAAATGACATTTATTCATTTTTCTTTGATAGTAGAATAATAAAGTATGACCAATATTCCCATCAGACCATTTCTAAATTCATTTTAGATGAAAATAAGAACATAAAAACAAGGTGGAATTGATAGACTATTCCAAGAGATACTTGTTTAAATACAATGGTTTTGCTTACTAATTTTCAAAGACAAATCACATAACCAAGATTGACAGCACTTGCTCATACAAATATAACATCTATCATCCTTGTAATTATTACTATGACTGCTATTACTAGTGTGACTTTCAGAGAAGCTATTTCCAACTTTGTCAACCATAGCTATGTTGGGGCAGGGCTGTGATACCATGAACGTCGTTGAAGGCTTTCCCCTCTTCTCTCTGCTTCCTCTCTCTTTTTCTCCCACCCTCTGTTCTTTCTCACCTGCTTCCATCACTCCTTTCTCTCACTTCTCTCCACTTGTTCCCCTCTTCCTTCCTTTGCTCTTCTTTCTTTCTTTCTTCCCTACTTCCTTGGCTCATTCTCTTCATTTCCTGACCATCTTTCTTCCTTGTTCATTACTGAATATAGCTGACAGATAAAAACTGTGTACATTGAAGGCATAAAATTTCATGTTTGGATGTATATGTGTGCCTTGAAAGACGATTTTTGTAATCAAGCTAATAAACATACCCATCTGATTCAGTTACCCATATGAGTATGTGTTAAGAATAATTAAGACCCACCCTTTTTAGAAGAATTCAAATATACAGTATATTATTACTATAGTCCTTATGTCACGCCTTAGGACCCCAGACACTACATCTTTTGACTGAAAGTTTGTACCCATTGACTTATACCCTTAGATATGTTTCTGTTGCTATGATAAAGGCACCAAGACCAAATGCAACTTGAGAAGGAACCAGTTTATTTGGCTTATGTATCCCAATCACAAACCATCATTGAGGGAAGCCAAGGCAGGTACTAAAGCTGTGTGGGAACTTGAAAGCAGAAACTTCAGCAGAGACCATGGAGGAACACTGCTTAATAGCTTGCTCCACGTGACTTGCTTAGCTTCCAACTAAACCACCCAGGACCCCTTGTCCAAGGATGGCACTACCTTCAGTGAGACAGGCTCTTACACATCGGTCATTAATCAAGATAACTTCCTACAGGCAATCTGATAGGGGTATTTTCTCAGTTGATGTTTCTCTTCTCAGACGACTCTAGGTGTGTAATGCCAAGAACAAGTTAATCAGGACACAACCCAACTTCTTTTTGCTGATTTACTGTAGCCCCTCTCTTTTCTTGGCTTTGACATTTTAAGATTCTACATATATATGAGATCACAGTTTTCTTCCTCTACCTGGCTTACTTCAATTAACATAACCTTCCAGATTTGTAAATGTTACGAGTTACAGAATATCTTTCTGTCTTAAAGGTAAATAACATCCTATTTTGCATTTCTGTGTATGTGTGTTTCTATGTATCTATATTCATTTATTCACTTGTAGACAAATAACTTAATCTTGTGTTGAATTTTCCCATGCATAATTTATACCTGTTAATGTTTATATAATTTTTTCTCCTGTTAAGTTAATGTGGTATATCAAGTATTGATGTGTAGGGGATGAACTATCCTTATAGTCCAGAGATAAATTTTTCTTGTTCATGATATGTGGTAATTCAAATGAACAATTAAATTTGGTTTGGCATTATTCTGTTTAGAAGTTTTTCATCTGTGTTCATCAATGACATTGGACTGTGGTTTTCTTTTGCTGCAGTGACTTGAGTTGGTCCAAATATAAAGACCATCCTCATCTCATGGAATAAGTCTAGAGGTTGAGTGTGCTGGCAGCCACTTGAAATCCCCCATCCACAAAACTGAAATAGAATCCCTGGCTCAAGGCAGCCTGGGTTATACAGTGAGGCAACAATAAGGTCCAGAAGTGTTCTCTCGTCAACTTCTTGGGATTTTGGGAAAGTATTAGCCTTAATTATTATTAAATTTTGGGTGAATTCAGCATATAAAATGTAACTATTAGCGTTTTCCTGGCCTAACATGATGACTTGTATGGAAACCTCTCATACTACATTAAGCTCAGCATTGCTCTGCCTCCACTGATCCTAAAGCTATGTGTGCTAGAACATGGGAAACCTGTTGAAAAGATTGCCTTACTTAGCTGCAGCTTGGACACCTAATAGCCCAGTAATATGTGTATAAACTGTATTAACTTACATTTTTTTCTTGCCCTGAGGCAAGAAAACTGATATAGCATTTTCCAGTGAATGTGTAATTCACTGTAGCTTGGATTTGTGCTTTTGGGTTTTGACCATTTATATTTGAATCAGAGCAAACTGTCTCTTCCTTTGAACAAGGGCTCTTTTGTGTTACTAATTCCATGTAGAACTTGCAAGTAAGCTCTATGAATTATTTTGGACCTAAATATTAAATTGCTTTAGTGAGAGTTTTTGACACTAAGAAAAAATAAAGATGATAAATACTTTGTATATTTGCATTTCGTATTAACTACAGGGAATGTAGTTCCTGTAAATCTGTTAAAAATACATAAACAAAAATCAAAATTACATTACTTGAAAGCATTTAAGTTTTGAAATTGATTGTTAACATCAATAAAATCTAAATATATTATGCTTATGGTGTGAACATAGTAAAAAATCTATAAGTAAAAACATGAAAAACCATAAATATTAATCATTTTAGAAACTTTCATCAGAATCAAAGACAAAATAAATTTATATCATATTTCATTTTATAGTGATTTCATAATTTCAACTGTCTTAGAACTTTGCCTGTATATTATATTTTGCTTCCAAGGTCTTTCTGAAGTAGACCTGGAATAAATAATGGAAAACACTAATAACATAGAATAAGCAAACTTTTTATTGACAAATGAATGGCTTAAAGAACATTTTTATACAGGAATGATAAAATTTTATCAACAATTATTTATTGGCTGCACAATATGCTGATTGCTGCTGGTCTAGAAATAACATCAGATTAAAAGATAACATTTGAAAATGTAGACTGACATCCTTAATATTTTCAAATGAAAAGTCATGATCTACATATAAATTTTAGAGATGATATCTCCACCACTACATTAACAGCTCAAAAAAATCATACCTCTCACTAATAACACAATATTAGTACAGCATTGTACTTTTAAATCTTCTATTTATCAACTGACATAAAGTAAGCTTAGAATATAAGACTTGTTGTTGAGTGTGATGGTGTACACCTTTAATCTCATCAACCAGAAAGGTAAGGGTTGAGGATGGCAAGTTTGAAGCCATTGTGGAGCTTCGTGACAACATCATATCTTAGTCACCAAGCACGTACATGTGATAGTTATTTATGTGTCATGTGTGTGTACTGAGGTGGTTAGAATGAGAATGGCCTCATAGGCTCATAAATTTGAGTATTTGGTCCCCAAGTTGATGGAACCATTTGGGAAGGATTAGGATGTATGGCCTTATTGGAGGAGGTACGCAACCAGGGTGAGCTTTGAGATTTCTAAAAGCCCTTCCCAGTGTTTTCTTTCTCTGCCTTGTGTTGTGATTAAGATGTGAGCTCTCAGCTACTACTCCAGTGCTATGCCTGCCTGCCTGCTGCCATGCTCCCTGCCATGATGGTCTTTAACCCTCTGAAACTATAAACTCCCAATAAACTCCTTCTTTTATAAGTTGCATTGTTAATCTGTCTTATCATAGCAATAGAAAGGTAATGAAGACATAAACTTGTGATTTTCACTTGAAAAAAATTAGCTTTATTTAAACGGTGGGGGCATGTATACTCTGGTTTTTCCTCAGATTGTATGAATCTTGCTCTTTTTAAATTGTGGGACACATTTTTTCCATAAAGGAGCATAAAATGAATATTCCCCTCTTATGAGGACAGTAATGCAGATATTGGTTTTATTAGTATTGATATATAATTAGAAGTATGTCAACACTGAGGTACTTAATTATTTCATAGCAAATATTGATGTAGGTTTTTAAAAACTAGTTTTGAAGTAATATTTTCTGAGAAAAAATGTTTACATAAGACCTGCTCTGTTATTTTTCAAAGATATCTGTCAACTGACAATTTCTTATGGACTCAGTCCATTTCAATGCACTGGTAGGAATCTGAACAATGTATTCATCTAAATATAACAGTAACTTTATTTTTCTAATAGATAGTTGCTGACAAATCAATATTATATTAATAAGGCTTTCCAATCCAACCGTGGAAATGATCACTGCTTATTGTATGGATAAGAACACCTCTTTATTCCCACATTCTGTTTTCATTCATAAGCAAAAGTTGTATTGGGAAGACATTTTTTTAAGTATTTCTGCAATGGTTTCTTTGAGAATAATGTACATGCTACTATTGTCTTTTTTGTTGCTGCTGTCTGTCAAGAATCAAGGATATGGCAGCCAAAATAAAGCTGATGAAGTTGATTACATTCATTACTCACTTACTGAAATTTGTAGAATTAAGGCAGAGAGAAGACTCTTCAAGGGTACGTTATAATAAACAAATAGTAAGATCCCCTTATTAGAGGGAACTTGATGTCAGAAATAGATTTGTTATTAGAGAAATATGTGATAGAAAGTAAAACAATTGAAGAGCAATTAAAAACCAGCTTTGAGAGATGAACTTGTCTTCTCAATCCATGTGCAGAGGGAGAGGGTAAGCTTTAGTTTTGTTTGTTCTGCTAATTGTGAAAGGAAACCCTCATTTCTCTCTTTGTCTCTTCTTCCTCTGATTTAGTTTCCATTTGTTCATAGGCAATGCAGGGAAAAGCAAAGAACAGGCAGGAAATTGATACTTGAAATGCAAATAGAGGTTGTTTAGGGACAAAATTGGGGGACAATTATGCTGGTATTTATTCCTTAATTGTGAGGAAATATTGTTTTGAAAATTGCTATCTTCCTCCACTTCATTTGGGTTTTTCAATTCAAAATACACCATTTGCTGATTTAAATGCTTGACTTTATAGCCATTGAGACCTGAATTTAAGAACCAGCAGTGTTAGAGCAGAAAACAAACAAACAAAACAAAACTGGTCAAGAGAACAGAATCTCTGGCCTGAGTGGAGATATGACATTCCACCTGGGGTGGTACAATCTCTTTGGCTAAGGTACTTCCCCCAGGAAGGTTGGCTCATCTTAGACCATGCTAAAGACATGGGTGAAATAACTAGTTCTTTAATGAGACATTGTGGTTTTCTGTCTTCCCAGAATCCCTGTCCTAGTGTGGAAGCTTAGAGGCCACAGAGCTAGGCAAGAATTTTATGTTTGTCCACTTTTCTGAATTTTCCAGAAAAGGGTAACTTTTCATTTTCTTTTTTCCTTTTCTTTTTTTTTTTGACATCTTTTCTAAGCCTGCCTTTCTTTTTTAACAGTTTGGCCTAAACAGCCCCCACCACCCATGGTATTTGGAACTTCCTATGCTGTCTTTCAGGTGTACCTCCCCATTGTGTGGCTGCTTTTCAGTCACATGTGTGACGTCCATGCCAACTTCAAGGGCATTTTCACTTCTAGCCTCCTCCTCTTCTTTATCCTTCTCCTCCTCTTCCACCTGCTGGCAGCATCTGCCATTCACAACTTGTCTGCCTCACAGCCTTTTTTTTTCTACTTTAATAATGTCGCCATTGAGATTCCAATTCACTCCACGCAAATCCGTTTATGGACGAGGCTAAGCGTCCCCAAAGGGGACTCCGATTTCCCCTGCGTCAGCATTATTGCTTCTCACACAGTGAAACTTTGGTGCTACTCAGTCCTCTTCAGTTTTTTTGCTAGTTCATGCGTAAAAGTGGCATAATGATGTCAATCATTCTACTTTATAAAAATCAGATATTATTGTTGTAACAACACTTAGCTTAGAATTTCACTCAGAATAGATATTCAAATAAATACTAACTTTTATTGTACTTACTGTAGGATGATTGCTTAATTTACTACCAAATCAGTTTCATTTCAGGAGTGTACCTTGCATAAACTATACACATAAATATATATATATATATATATATGTGTGTGTGTGTATGTGTGTGTGTGTGTGTGTGTGTGTGTACATATAATCACTACCAGTTACAAAATAACTAAGTTTAAGCCAACAATGACATTTTACTTTTTCTTTTACTAAAAATAATTAACATTATTAGTGGTGTGTTTGTGTGTGTGTGTGTGTGTGTGTGTGTGTGTGTGTGTGTGTGTACCCAACATGTGTGTTGGGGCTCATGTCAAGGCACACATGTGGCAGGAGTCAACTGTGTCCTACTTAGTATGGGTTCTAAAGACTGAGCTCAGGTTGCAGGCTTATAGGTTGAGTTTCCATTACCCCCTGAGCAGGCTTAAAGATGGCTTCTTAAAGACCAATTCAGTTAACCACATTCAGCTTTTCCTCACAAACATATGCTACCACTTAACTAACCCTTAAGATTCACCATGTGTTTGTAAGAGTTCTACAGAGAGAAAGAACCAAAAGAAATTGTGTGTATGTCTGTCTCTCTCTTTCCCCCCCTTATCCCCTCACTTCTGTACAGAAGATGGGTTATAAGGGATTTGTTCATGGATCCATATAGACCGTGGATGCGGACTCAGAAGAGCTGATGTACAGTTCGTCCAAGCTCAAGGGTGATGTCAGGATACCAGTGACGTAGAGCTTAGAAGATGAGACAGAGAACACAAATCTCCCTGTCCTAGTCTGTTGCCCTATTTAGGTCTTTGAACCATTGGGTGGTGCCCATTCACATTGGTGGTAGCTATCTACTTTATTCAGTGTGTTGATTTAAATGTTAGTCTATTGTAGGCTTACCCTCAAAGACACATTTATCACTTAAAATACACATGGGCAGCTCTTTGCACAGTCAGACTGACACACAAAAGCCATCATCATAGATAGTCATTGGAAACCCAATTCTCTTACCTTTTCTAGCTCCTATCATCAGGGTTTATTTCTAACTAAAAATGAATAATTTGGGGATGATTATGTTAAAGAAAAAAACACAGGTTTCTAAAGATAATATGAGTGATCATGACCCAGCACATGGATTCAGGTTAACCCAAACACTCTGTTCCAGTATGGTGATAGTTTCATGATCTTTAAAAATAGTTAACAGAACAAAAGATAGTTATAAATCAAGACTCTTCTCAAATTTATCAGTAGATAGGTTACAACAAATCAAAGAAGTCTAAGATGCTTTCTAACGACACATTTAACGTGTATGTTGGAAGAAGTTAGTTGTCTGTTAATGGATTCCAAAGGTTTTACCTGATAAGCACAAAAGTATTATATCCATAGAGAGGTAGCCAATAAATGGCTCTTAAGTGAACTAAAGATGGAACAAGATAATTTGGACATGGACCTGCACATTCCAGCTCTCCACAATAAAGGGGGTTCAAGCCAACCAGACTTGTGTAATTTTTTTTGTATTTAAGACTTTATTTATTTATTTATTTCCTTTTATTTTATTTTACAATACCATTCAGTTCTGCATATCAGCCACGGATTCCCTTGTTCTCCCCCCTCCTGCCCCCCTCCCCTTCCCCCAGCCCACCCCCCATTCTCACCTCTTCCAGGGCAAAGCCTTCCCTGAGGACTGAGACTGGTAGACTCAGTCCAGGCAGGTCCAGTCCCCTCCTCCCAGATTGAGCCAAGCGTCCCTGCATAAGCCCCAGGTTTCAAACAGCCAACTCATGCAATGAGCACAGGACCTGTTACCACTGCCTAGATGCCTCCCAAACAGATCAAACCAATCAACTGTCTCACCTATTCAGAGGGCCTGATCCAGCTGGGGGCCCCTCAGCCTTTGGTTCATAGTTCATGTTTTTCCATATGTTTTTTTATTTTTTTTAAAAAAATTATTTATTTTACATACCAACCACAGATCCCCCTCCCATCTCTCCTCCCACACATCCCCAGCCCCACATCCTATTGCCTCCTTCAAAAGGGTAAGGTTTCCCATGGGGAGTCAACAAAGCCTGGTACATTCATTTGAGCAGGACCAAGCTCCTCCCCCTGTATCAAGGGTGAGCAAGGTTTCCCACCATAGGTAATGGGTTCCAGAGAGCCAGTTCATGCACCAGATCCTGATCCCACTGCCAGAAATCTTGTAGAATTTTTAGACAGATGTGGCCTTTGTTTTTCCTCTTTGGGAATTTCCATTCACAGTCACAGTCCTGTCCATCTGTATCCAGTCATACTCAGATTTGGTGTCTTCATTCTACACTAGCATTTCTGTGGCAATTCCATAGAAAATGACATTTCATAGTACAGTTTAATTACACTTTATCTGAAAAGTTTGGCAACAGATGTTTGGTGAATTTCAGGTTTTTTTTTTTCCCCCTCAACTTTAGAATACTTACAAATACATAAGAAATATACTGGGGATAGGAGCTTAATCTAAGTACGAAACTGTCTCTCCCCCGCCCCCACACACACGCATATGAAAGAATATTTCACATTTTAAAATTACATCTTCATTTTGACCATGATCTAACACATGAGGCCAAGGATAATATTTTACACTCCTAGTTCCACATCGCTTTCTTCAAAAAGTTTTATTGGAAACAGTTTGGGTTTCATGTTATGAGGATTCTTGTAGACAAATCTTAAATAGTCTTTTTAATAATAATAATAAAAAAAACCTTCAGTGCCAGCTATTGGGGTAAATTCAGAAAGATCAGAGAAGCAGAACAAGCCATAGCTAGCCTCACCTCGATAACTTCTCAGCCAATCCTGTTTCCTCAAACTGGAAGCCTTTGAGTCCTCATCTGAGTGGATCTCAGCTGAACTGCTGCTGAAAGCCTAAAAGCTTAAAAGCCTCTAGTTCCTGGTCCTCACACCTTATATACCTTTTAGCTTCCTGCCATCATTTCCTGGGATTAAAGGCATGTGTCACCATGCCTGGCTGTTTCTAGTGTGGCCTTGAACTCACAGAGCTCTGGATGGATCTCTGTCCCTGGAATGCTAGGATTAAAGGTGTGTGCCCCATTTTCTTGCCTTTATGTCTACCTAGTGGCTGTTCTGTTCTCTGACCCCCAGATAAATTTATTGGGGTACACAATATATCAACCACAGATTCTCACATTTTCCCCCTCACAGGCATGGGCCAGCTTTCGCATGAATAAATGACACTGAATGATTATTTTGTGTTGTATGTTCTGGGAACTGAACTCCAGTCCTTTACAAGATCAGCAAGCTTCCTGAACAAGCGAACCATCTCTCCATCCCTATAGTATATTCAAACAAGAAAAAAAAAAATCCAAGTCTAGCTATTAAAGGTAAATCTTATGGGTTAGGGGTATAGTTTAATTGGTAGAATAGGTGCCTTGCATAAACATATGATGATGGATTCAATCTACAGCAACACATAAATCAGGGGTGGTTGTGCACAAATGTAATCCTAGCACTCAGGAATCGGAGAGAAGGAGAATCAAAAGTTCAAGGTTATCCTCAGGTATAGAGCTACTTCAAAACCAACCTGGGACATGTGAAACTCTATCTAAAATAAAACAAAAAGAGAATTAAATTAAATTAAGAAGTAACTACTAACTCACTTTTGAAATGGAAGCACTAATTTCCTTCAATTTGAAGTACATAATTTTACATTCATTATCTTTTACAAATTAATAAATCATCTTTATATTCACAGACATCGTAGATGCAAACTGAAAGAAATTCCAGTTGCAATAAATTATTGATATTGAGATAATGTAGATAGATTCTAGAGATTTATGAGAAATCAATAAAATCAGTCATATCAGTTGTGGAAATGGGTTTTGTTCAGGGTGACATTTCAAATGTTAATCTAGTCAGCACAAGCAGTGTGAGCTAGAGCATGTACTGTTATGTTGACCTCATGATTTCTAAGTCTGTTTTTCCCATTAAGCAGTATTCAGCAGACAAAAGCAGAGTTGGATTTTCTGGTGTTTCGGTTAACTCCAAAGTTTTGTGATTCTCAGTTATCGTACTCACTCACTTCTAAATTTCTCACAGGAGTCCTAAGAGCCACATTTATGATAAACGCCAACTGAAACCACAAAGACTTCCATATGGAGTGGAAATAGAAAGACTTGCTATGATGTGCTGTTACTACCTAGAATTAGGTAAGATAACTGGATGCTGTCATATTTTCTGGATTATGAGCAAAGCCAGATATCTTAAATTATGTTTTCTGTCAATCTGTTTATGATCCATTCTTACCCTTCAGATATTTACTTTAGAGGTACAGAGCTCTGAGCTTCATAGAAGCATGATCTGTCATGTCATATTTTTAACATTATTATAATAGTATTCTCTAGTGACTAGTTTTGAATAGAAAAACAGTCCACTTTATATACCTATTATAATTGAAAGGAAAAATTCAGATATTTGGATCTCATGCATCTATTTCTTACCCTTTCTAGAAAGCTCTTGGTTCTTATAAAGTTTTATAAAGAATACATATTAGAAATAATTCTTAGCTACAGTTGGTTATAACAGTACAATTTATCAGTCAAATATTCTGTTTATACTATTTACTTAAAAACAAATCTTTCCCTGTAGATTTTATAAACAATTCTGAAACCTATAACATTTTTGACAACATTCAGACTCTCATATAGGTCTTTGGGGACAAAATATTTACATAAATGTACATATATCCATCATCCATTCATCATAGGATTGCCTTTTCTGCAGTTTTACTTTTTACTTTCGGATTGTTTTTAAGAAATGTTCACAAAGATGGAGCTCTGAAAGGGAAAATAACTCAGTAAAAGATGATTCTCAGTGGGGTGGTAAATATTAGCCTACAACGGCAATAGAGAATGAGAAATGGTCCCAAATATGGTGAATGAATGGAGAAACATCTTAGATATAAAATCATAGATTTCCTGTGACTTGGAGATAGCCTACCTAAGACTTTAGAGATGCAATCCTTACACAGTTCAAGACAGGTGCTTTTTAGTCTCCCTCGACATATTTATTGAAAAGTGGAGGTTATTTATATAAACGAGACTAGTTCCATTCTTTGTGCAAACTAACAACATAAGAACTCATTTAATAGAGTAGGGGAGAAGTAATTATGGAAGTAAAAACAATCTTAAGGGAACAAAGAGGTTAGGCGTACAAACAGTAATGACTCAAGTTTGAACATGTTATAGGGGATTAGATCATAGGAAGGGGAAGTTAATTGGCTTGGCTTCTACTTACATATTTCAGGACCTTCATGAACTATGATTTGTCTAAATATGAATTTGTCTTATTTAATTCCTGTTCAGGCTTTATAATATTTTCAACATCAATATTTAATCTTTTCTTCAATTCTTTAAAAATAAAAATAAAAAGCTTGGGACAACCAAATGGCTCAAGGTTTGTTAAATTTTGACTCAAGATGCCACTATGCCTGTATGGTCTTTTAAAATTCTGTGAACATGCCTGGTTTGTAAGATGGATATGAATTATTTCCCTGTCTTCTGGTTTGTTTTCCATCGGCATCTTCTACATTTGTTCTTCTCCTCTATTAAGATGCAAAGTTCTTTTGTTTCATTTTATGAGAAACATAACAATATGCAACACAATGATCATGTTAAGTTATTCTTCATGTCCTCATAATGTTGAAACCGACAGTTTAATGGGTACCATGTCCATACATCTTTATTAACTTTAGGTACAAAGTTAAATCAGAACTAAAAAAGTAAAAATTCCAGATGTTATAGCAAGCATCTCTCATTTCCAAAAGCATTAAAAATACCACACGACAGACACTGAACTTAAAAGTAGAATTTAAAGAAAGGACCACTCTGTGAAACTGCTTTGATGCAGTCACTTTCAGTGACTGTGAACATGAAGCCCATGCCATCTAACCTCAGGGAGTAGGTCACTGCAACCTTAGATAATGCTGATTTTCCTCGAATAATGCTGTAACTTGACAGGAGCTGTAAGAAGCCACATTGTAGATGATATGCCTTGATAACTACTGTTCTTTTCTCATTAAGGCTGAGATAGTGGTTGTCAGAGTCCAGAATCTGGCTGCGATGTTCCCCTTCTACCCCAGGATGGCCTAGAAGTGCTCCCTTTGTGTCCCAAACCCCTACAATTGTTTCTATTTACTTTGCTTTTTGGTTGTTGTTGCTTTGTATTGTTTTGATTTTCGAGAAAGGGTTTCTGTGTAGTTCTGGCTGTCCTGGAACTCACTCTCTAGACTAGGCTGGGTTCAAACTCACAGAGATCCGCCTGGCTCTGCCTCCTGAGTTCTGGGATTAAAGGTGTGCGCCACCACCTCTTGGCAAATTGTTTCTATCTACACAGTTCATGTAGAGGGAAAATCAACTGAAAAAGGAAGTGTGCAACTGGGGGTGGGCTCTGTGGTTTCCTACCCTGGTCCCACTTCCTCTTCCCTCTTTCTCTCTGCTTCTTCTGTGAGTGGAAATGTGGTCAGCCAGGCTCCTGCTCCAATCTGCTCCTGTGCCATGCCGCCCCCACCTTTTTTTTTTTTCAGAACTGAGGACCGAATCCAGGACCTTGAACTTGCTAGGCAAGTGCTCTACCACTGAGCTAAATCCCCAACCCCCACCCCCATCTTAACATGTCTTACCCACCATAGTGGGTTCCAGCACGCTGGAACTGTAAGGTAAAACAATTTCTCCCCTAACTTGCTATTTGTCAGAATATCCTATCACAGCAAAATAAACATAACTAAAACAGTATGTTTGCTGTTTTTCACTTATGTAACTTAAACTTGTTACAATTACTTCAATTAAGTAACTATAAAAAGAAACTACAAATATTTGTTACAATTACTTAAATTAAGAACTACAATAAAAATTAAACAAAGTAACTGTATTTGGACATTATTATTCCTTAAAAATGAGCATTTAGCAAAAATTATAAAAGATTAGCTTATTTCTGGTCTAAAGAATGTTTTTAAAAGTGGTAACATATATTAATGTGTCTATATCATCTTATATGTTCAGTCTTAATTGTATATTAAATGAATTGAATTCATAGATGGCTACATCTCTATTTGCAGATGTTGTAAAAGAAAAATGACTTGAAACAACAATAATTTTTAAAGAATTTTCCCAAAGGCCTTATCACAAAAGCTCTTATCTTGTAAGTTGACAAGACATATTTTGAAAAGAATTCATCCTGTCAAAGGTGATCATTCATGTTATTTGACACCTCCGACTTTCAATAATCTCAACTGAAAAAAATGTTAAAAACTTTGATGACAATAATATGCTCATGTATTTTCTATTCCTAGAACAGGAACAGAGTAACGCTGGTTCAAAATAAATTCTGTGTGATGAATTGAACAAGGAAAACAAGCCTCCGGTTTATTCTTTTGTTCAGCCTTAGCAAAAAGGTATCCCATAATAATGTGGTAACTTAGGAAAAGATAAAAGAAAATGTCTTCATCATTTTAACAGGGAATTAACCATTCAGTAATAAAACTAATTGCCACTCAGTAGGTTACAGGTGAGTCTTCCAGAAGGAATAATTAATTCATAGAAAGCTTACAGACATTTTAAAAGAACATGCCACTAAAATTGCATGTCGTAAGATTATAAAAAGGTAATGCCAGTTTTTAATAGACAAATGAGACTATAAGGAACTAGCTATCATCTAGTCCCATTTCAAGTACCTGGAAGATTTATCTTTAATTTAAACTGGCACATAAATTGAACATTTCTGAGAGGTCAAATTACGCTTCCATGAAGATGGAAGGAGCACTGAGTAATAATAATGATCACACTTTACATTTGCACAGCATTATATGCCATTTAATCTACTTTTATATCCCCGGCTCCAGAAGAGAGTGAAAAGATTTCATAATCTCAAAATTATGATCCGACTTTATCTTCCTCTTACCATACTGTGCGGCTTACATGGCTACCACGCTGTCTTCATCTCCCGGAAATTCCAGAAGCTCATAATCCTCAAATTAGTGCATGGTTCACAAGTCAAATCCATGATTTTGAACAGTGTAGTTTGTGCGACTGGATATAATTTCGTGATATGATCAGTGGTATTCAGGTTGTAATAAATAGACATATTTATATTTTTATGGTCGAAAACTGAGAAACAAACAAAATTCTACACTGGATGTATTGTGTAAGGTAGCACAAATTCATATACGGTGATGTAATGTTTTCTTTCTTTCTTTTTCTTTTTCTTTTTTTTTTATTTTGAAACAGGGTTTCTCTGTGTAGTCCAGGCTGTCCTGAAACTCACTCTGTAGACCAGGCTGTCCTAGAACTCATAGAAATCCACCTACCTCTGCCTCCCTAGTGCTAGGATTAAAGATGTGTGCCACCACTGCCCAGCCATAAAGTTTTTCTTTAAAACTTTTTCCTGATTGCTTCTTTATTCTGCTTTCTGTTAATACTCAAGAACTGCCTGCATTGCCAGGGCCCGGATACAATGCTAAAAATCCAAAAGAAAAAAGTATGTGAGGTGGGGAAAAATGACAGCTTCATGGTAGTCCCTAAAGTTAACAATTTATCATTTCAGTAATGTACTTTGTGAATATGTAGAAAGCCATCCAATGCCTTTACCAGGCATGACATTCATGATTACTAGGCATTTGGATTCAGAATCTCTTCAGTGTGGTGGCATAAAGCACTGGCATACATTTATGCACATATTCTAAAACCTCATGAGCACTTTCAGTATTGGCATTGCTAATACTTTATAATGGCTGTAATGTTTTTAAAATATTTTTCTCCTTAAATCTCAGGATATTCAGTGATGTGAAATAATTCCATGGAGGATATTGTGGATATAAAATGAAGCATCTTAATAATGAAGAGGAGTTTTGGGTGTGGTCAATGCAGAACTACTGTTATAAATGTGACTGAGTTCTGTGTTCTGTGTGGTCTGTTTCTTAGAAATATATAACTATAGATATCAGCTTAGCTAATTTCAATGTAATTTTTTTTCAATTACAATTATTTTTTAAATGTAGCTTGCAAAATTTGTCTTGGAGATGGAAGTCCAGGGCAGGAGAGAAGCAGCTTCAAGTATCTGAGGATAGTAGTGGTGAATAGGACTCTTTTTACAAGTCTTTCAGCACAACAGGAAGTATCATTGAACAAATACTCCCAAACACAGACTCTTGGCATGGCAGGAAGTAGTGACATCTAAATTGTAAATCAAACAGAGGTATATTCCAAAGCAAAGCAATACCAAACTCTAGTGAATTTACCTCTTGATTTTACTAAGCCTATTCAATAGCATATAAAGACCATTCTCATGACTCCACATGTGTTTGGGGTCACCATAAGAGAATCATATCACCATAAACACACAATAAGGAAATCATTGGTCCAGCACACTTGACAATATCCTACCCCAGGAGGGATGTCAAGGCAGCTGAGTGGCAAACTACGTCTGAGAACAGTCTTTATCCACCTCAATATGAGTTTTTCCTCCTCTGTGGAGAGGTGCTCCATGCTCCCACCTTAAAACCATCCCAGGCTCCACAGATAATACCAACAGAGACTAGGAAGAACCATAAAGATACCAGGACCAGGCACTAGAGAAAAACAGCAGTGCAAATGTCTGAAAATTATATGGTAACTAAAATTGAAATCTGCGATAGTTATATAGGACTACATGCCACTGAAAGCAGGAAAAATTTCTGCCAAATTTAAATTTTATGTAATGATGACCTAAGAATTTCTAATATAAAGCACCAAATTATCAAGATAGAGTAAGAAATGTTGTAAGAAATTTAAGGAAAGCACAATTCAAATGAGACACAAAAGACAGTCACTTTATATCAACACCAAAGTAATCAAATATTGAAAAACCTGAAAGAGATTCCTTAATTTGATGTTGACCTGGTTATACTATCTTTTGTTAGACTGATTTTGAATTTTGTATACTATTTTTAATTCATTAGCATTTTAAAGTGTATCCCCAAAAAACATATGAAAATTTTTTACAAGCCATTCTAAGAACCACTTTTAATAAATAATATTCAGTAACTCTCAATAATTTTGAATACTAGCATATTGAAATTCATTGTTTCATTTTTTCCTGTATTTTCTGTACCATCTTGTAAGTTTCCCCTACTTTTCTTAGATAGAGCTATATACATATTTCTTAAAAATCCATAATGAATTCTACTAACATATTTGAAGGAAAACCTTATCTGATCTATGTTTAACATTTCCACTACTATAACAGGAAGAATAACTGATATTTCAAGAACTACATGTACTATTTGATGCAACCAGGAAAGCTCCATGTTAACTCTTCTTAAAATGCTTGTTGTAATTTCCTAATGAAGTCCCGAGTTCTTGCTTGCTCTGAGGTTAATTACTGGCTGTTTCTTTTCACTAATGTTAGAGCCTCAGATTTGATATTCTTTCACAATAGCATTTGAAAAGCTGTCTAAATTTATGAAGTGATCCATGTCTCAGATCAGTGTTTCTCAACCTGTGAGTCACAACCGCCTTGCTATCAAGTGGCACTTTCACAGGGGTGGCCTATCAGATATCCTTCATATCAGATGCTTACATTAATATTTATAACAGTAGCAAAATTACAATTTTAAAGTAGCAACAAGAACAATTTTATGGTTGGGGGTCATCACAACTTGAGGAGCTTTATTAAAGGGTCACAGCATTAGAAAGTCTGAGTTCTTGAATGTATAATCTTTGTTGTATTCTTCTTGATAGTCTAGTATCTCTGCCATTAGAGACACCTTCTTTGTTCATTACAGATGTTGTTAATTGTTTTTGTGTCTAGCTAAATATCATCAGTTTGGTGTTTAGAGCTTCACCTTTATTTGTTTCAGGATATTTTTTTAATTTTCCTGTGATTTTTGTTTCTCCAACCATCGTCTGTTTAGAAGTAGTCTGCTTAATTTCTCCATATTGGTTAATTTCCAAGTTCTTTTTTGTAATTAATATGTAATTTGTCTTCTGTGGTCATAAGAAATATTTATGACTTTAGTCTTCATAAATTTAATAACATTTTATGTTCTAATATTTGATCAATTCTAGAAATATTTCATGTTTAACTGAGAAGAAAACTTAATATACTTTAAACCTTAATATGATATAAAACAATCTACAGATTTAATGCAATCTGTTCCCAAACCTCAGTGGTATATGTTGCAGAAATACTAAAATCTGTATGAAAATACATATCAAATCTTAGGAGAGCACCAAAACCAAAACAAACTGGAAAAAGAACAAAATTGGATTTGTGTTTTTTGAAGTTTTAGTAGATTCTTAGAATGAAGCTATCAGGTACTGGGCTTTCAGTTTTTATAAGACTATGGACTGATGAGTCTGCCTATGGGGTCGATCAAAGTTGTTGTTGCACATGTGTCCATTTTGTGCCACGGTGAAGGAGAGAGACAACATTTATGGGTTCCAATGACATTTATAAAGCACCACATTAGCAGAGTTGCTGATCCATCAAGGCTGCAGGAAAAGGACTCAGGAGCCTTGCTTTTCCTGGTAGCTCTGAGCAGGGACAGAAGAAGGGTTTATAAGCACAAAACCATAAACACTACTGTGGCAAGTTACAGTTATATTTTTCACCAATCAGGATTCAGGGATTAGGGGCTTTTCCTATGTGTTCCATTATTGTCAACTAGCAAAGACTGTTAAACCAATCAGATTCATTTATTGTTTTTGTTGTTAGGGACAGCCAGAATTTGGGGATTGTTGCGTAGAGAGGAATTTGGTTAGCTTCTGGACAGTCCCATTGGGAACTTCATGTGAACTTGAACATTGTTTCATCCTACAGGTAAAACGGAGTCTGAAGTCAAAATGGCTGCATTTAGGCCAAGATGCTTTTGCCTGCTCCCTTCACTATGGTGAGTGAATTATTGTGATACAAGAACAAAGAAAAACACTTGGCTGGAATAGAATAGGGAGCCCAGAGATTAGCCCTCATGTATATAGTCTTATGATTCTCGAGAAGGGCATCAAAGATCACTTAACAGGGGGCCTGAGGTAGGCAATGTTTTCAAGAGTTTCTTCAACAAATGGGGCATGAACACACAGGCTTTACATCTGCAGTGAATTAAAGTCAGACCCTCATATCTAAAACACTATACATGAAACTGAAACTATATTATAGCTTTGTTTATTTAAAAAAAACTGTTAGATGAAATGCAGAACATAATCTTCTTGGCATTGAGCTTGGCAATGGTTTCAAAAAACACCAACAATCAAGGAAACAGAAAGAAAACAGGTACATTTTGTTTCTTTAAAATGAAAAGCTTTTGTATATCAAAGGACACTTTCAAGAGATTGAAAAGACAATGGTAAGTTTTTAGATTTCTAATGCCTCCTAAGACCAAGTATTAAAGGATTGTTCCCTATGGGGTGGCCAGTGGAGTATTGGAAACTTCAAAATCTGGGATCTAGTTGAAAGAAGTCAGTTGATTAGAAGTATGCCCTTCAAAGTGATGCTAAGATTCCAATCTTTTTCTTTCTCCTTCCTTTCCTCCTTTCTCCTCTCCCTTTCCCCTTTCCATCTATGTTTCCTGGTTGCCATGAGAAAGACAAACTTCCTCCACCATATTCTATTGGCATAACAAAATATTGCAAACGAGGCTGAAGGGCAATTGATTCAAGTAACCATAGTTTGAAATCTTTAAATGCATGTGCTAAAATAAAAATTTCCTCCCTTTGATTTTCTCACATATTTTTTTCTCAGTATAAGAAAACTAATGTAGCAGCCTACAAGGTGAGAAATAGTATTTGCAAATCCTGAATCTGATAAGGAATTGCTTTCCAGGATATTTATAATATTCTTAAAATCAAGAACAAAAACAACAATGCTTCTCCCCAGTAAAGGCTCAGAAAACACTGAGGAAAAGAGGTTATAAAGCATGTAATAACCACAGGATGAGGAGGGGATCTGTGACATGTTGTCTTCTGGACATGACACAATACACAACTTGTTGCCTGAATAAGATCAAACCAATTGAGATTTTAGCATGGACTGGGGAGGGATCCCCAGGCCCCACATCTGGCTGAGGAGCTGTTTACAGTGGTGGCTTCTGACAGAAGGAGAGTCACTTTTGTTGGACAATGTTTCCACTGTAGGTCCCAATGCCCCAGAGAAAAGCCTTACACATATTCACAGACAGTCAACACTAACTGGACTCAAATATAATGGTGATAATAAGAATAATGTTAATTATGATGATGATGGTGATAAAAATAATAACAACAGCTGGGCGGTGGTGGCACACACTTTTAATCCCAGCACTCGGGAGGCAGAGCCAGGCAGATCGCTGTGAGTTGGAGGCCAGCCTGGACTACCAAGTGAGCTCCAGGAAAGGCACAAAACTACGCAGAGAAACCCTGTCTCGAAAAACCAATAAATAAATAAATAAATAAATAAATAAATAAATAAATAAATAAACAAATAACAACAGCAATAATAATAAAGAGGGCTTGAAATTTAGACTCAGAGATGGGTTGTTGGGTCATAAGGGTAGGACAAGAAGTAGTGAGGGGATGGATAAGATTGAAATATACCACATATATCTCTAAAATTTCAAAAGGATAATTTAAATATTATTTTTAAAAGCTAATATCAGAAAGAAGAAAAATGTAGCTATACCTATTATCTGTTGTAATTCCTGACATGAAAATATTCCCCTTATCCAAATACCAACTTTGAAAATATGTACATGAATGTATATGGTTAAAAGATACTTTTGAGATTAATTTTGTAAAGAAAATATAAATACAAATATACACATTTTTTACAAGAAAATGTAAACAGAAAGTGTGCTTATTTTTTCATAGTCTAGTTTTTCTCTTAAAGTAATCTAAATATAAGGTTTATTCAAATATTAAAACATTTTGGCAGATAATATGAATATTTTTTAAAGCAGGTGACTGAATACACAGTCAGCATATAAAAAATTCTTAGCATCCTTAACTGCTATGGAAATACAAATCAACCACCATGAAATACCATTGCATACTCATTAGAAGGGTTACTATTTAAAAAAAAATTATAAGTAGAAACATGAGAAATTGAGAATATTTATTTTATGTATATTATGGTAAGCAATCGTCCCTGAAAATAACATAAACAAACAAATAAAATCTTGAATTTTCATATTTTTCAACAATTTCACTTTTGGGTACAGATGTAGAAAACTTGAATGTAGCATAGCATCACTACTAACAATCTAAAAAGTAGAAACAACCCAAATATGCACAAAGAGATAAATGGTAAGCAAATGTGATCTCCATATGTAACAAAATCATTTTTAAAGTAGAAGGAAATTAGCACACTTTAGTTGTTATCTCTTTGAGATATTATGGTAAGCAGAAAAATTAAGTCATGAAGAACAAATACTGCATGGTTTTGCTTGTATGAGACACCAAGCAGGTCATAAACAGAGACAGAAAGTAAGATGTTGGATGCCACATATTGGGAAGAAGGTCTTGTTTAATAGATAAATTTCACTTTCTAAGATGAAAACAATTATGGAGATGATTGTCAATGGTTTCCTAACAATATAAAAGTCCTTAACTATTACTGACTGTAATTCATGCAAGTGATAACACAGCAAAGGCTTTGATATGTGAAATTTGCCAAAATAACCTATTTTTATTGTATCACAGGACATCTGGGAACATCTGGAACACATAGAATATAAAAATCTAGAAGAAAAAAATAAGGACAAAACACTCAATTAAAAATGTATGGATTTTCATAGACCCATCATAAAATTGAAGTCATGGTGAAAATTGCTCCATTGAAATCTTCAGAGGCAAGTGAATGTAGAGAATGATGGCCAAAGCAGAAGATATTGAAGCCACATTAACAAAGACTATTGGGGTTCAGCCCCTCAGTAGCCTTTTCCCAGGGTCCATGGAAAGTCTACAATTAGCTGACAATCTAATCTTAGATGATATGAAATGAATATACATACATGGAACTCTTTAGACCATTCACTTTATTCTTCTGAGTCAGTTCTCTCTCTGCACAGCTTCTATTCTGTTCTCTCACTTAGCTCCTTTCTTTCCTGATTTCTCTCTATATTTTTATGCTTTTTCTTCTATGTGCTATCTTAATTCCTTCATCTAGTTCTCTCCCACCTAGGTTCTCATCCATCTAGTTCTTTCCCGTTTTAGCTCCTCTCCCATCTTAGTTCCTCTCTTTATTCTTCTAAGTTCCCTCTCTCATTCTTTCCCATCTAATTCTTTCCCATTTCCTTAGTTATTCCCATCTCCTTCTTTCTTATCTAGTTCTTCCTCATCTAGCTCTTTCCATTTTCTGTCTCATTCTTCTAGTTCCCCTCAAGTCTCTGAATTAGATACTCATACAAAACAGTAGACCTCTGGCCAAGGCAAGGTCACACAGGCTTGAATTCTTTCAGGGTCAAACAGAGAAGGTTATAAAATCCACACAAAGAGCAGTAATTGTCATCTATCATTACAACCCAAAAGAGAAGTGACTAAAGGGGAATAGAATCAACTGAGGGCTGAATTCAGTTAACAGTTTGATAAAGGGAATTTATGTACTCAAACTATATTCTTAGAAGTGGTGAGGTAAAATGTTAGGATTTTATAGTCAATAAACCATGAGTAAAAATAAAACTGCCTTTTATTCCTTTGGAGCCATATCTCTCCTAGCTTATCTTGTCTGTCACCATTTTTCTGGCAGACCAGAGGAAGGATGCTAGGTAGCTAGGCAACTTGTGTCACAGCTTGGTGCACCTGGTACGTAAAAGCCATTTAGTTCTGGGTAGATTGTTAAAGGGAGATCTGGAGCTGGAGATAGCACTTGGAGGAGAGGAAGGTTAAGCTTAGTTAACACATCTGCCTGGCTTGGGCAGTAGTCTCAGTGGCTGCTTATCTAAACTGCAGTCTGTTCTTAGACAATCTGGGAAGTACCTCAGATAAGATACTTTTGTCCAGAGGTCCTGGCTGAATGTTGCTAATGATGATAATTACAGAAAAGCCTGAAATGAGCAGTCTGGCTGTGTGACTGCTTTTTTGCACACATGAATGAACAAACACACTCTTCTTAGAAAAATAATTGAATGGAAGAGCTACAATAGCACACAAGAAAGAAATTCATTGCAGGAGACAGCTAATATTCAAAAGCCAATAACACCAAGACTTCCGTGAGTCTTGGCTTTACCCTCTGGAAAGGCCCTTGGCTTCTTCCAGGTATATCTTTGTCATAGTCAGCTGACTTCCTACTTCCTATCTCTGCAGCTCACAGCACCACATGCTGGTAGGAAGACAGACATGCTAGTTGGCATTAACTGTTGAAGTTATGTCCTACACACTTGTAGTTTACCTTTGGAAAACCAAGGATACCCTCAAGGTTAGAGGTGAAGACATTCCTTTGTGGAGGGCGGTCATTTTAATGTACAGTCCATGTTTTTTTTTTTTTTTTTCCAGAGCAAATGCCTACCTTCCGGTGAGAATGACTTTGCAAGAGCTGATCTCATGGAGGGAAGGACATTTTCTCAAACTATCACCCCCCCATACTCTTTCTCATATAAGAGAAGAAAAAGTGAAGAATACTTGTGAAGCTCTTAACCAAGGACACATAGCTGCTTATATACTGAGATTTAATTATAGAACTGTAGAATCTCACACCAACCATCTTTCAATAGTCACAGAGTAGAGTACACACGTCACTGTCTCAGCCTCTCATTACACATTGCATAATCTATCTTTGACAATAAGGAAGCTGTAGCATATTTGCTTTCCTGTGTGTGTATGGGGGGATGTAGAGGATGTGGGCATGTGTGCATATTTGTGAATGTGTGAGTGTAGATGTCTGTGATGTCATGTGTGCATGTGCAGATGGACACAAGAAGTCAACCTCTGGTGTGATTTCTCAGGTGCCCTTTACTTTGTTTTTGGAATCAGGGGTTCTCAATGGCCAGGAACTCATTGATTAAAGGAGGTTGTCTAGTTAGTGAGCCCCAGTGATTTACCTGTCTCCATCTCTCCATTGCTGAGTTAGCAAGCAAGCGCTATCATGTGTAGCTTTTTCTTTTTACTTGAGTGTTGAGGAGCAAACTTAAGTCTTTATTATTGTATGACAATAACTTTATCTACTGAATTACACCCCCAGTTCCTGCAATGGTTTCTTGCACCTATATAAGTGGACTTATTCATATCAAAATATAAGCATCTACAGGCTCCACTACTCATCAAGGTATATATTTTCTACGCTCACTGGGGAATCTTCAGAGATATATAAATTTGAGTCTTCAAATTTATTCACTAAAAACATGAAACTAATTGCCTATTTATGGGAAAGAGGCTGAAGTTTTGCCAAATACTAAGATTTTGTTAAGTAGCATAGCTTTCTTGGAAGTGTGTGTAAATCAAAATATATATATATATATGAATATGCATGTACACACTACATACCTAATACCTGATAATCTCTGTTCCCAAGTACCCTGAAGTATTATAAATGGCTGTTTAAAAACAGGAAAAGCCATCCATTGGTTTATGAATTTGTGATAATCAGTTTATGCAATTACTTTTTGCAGAAAATAAGCACATTTAATGGGTTCATTAGCATGAAGTTCACTAAACAAGCTCACCGTTATTAAAACAACGAAGTAATACATCTTAAGATTGAGTTATACAGTATAAATATAACCGCATGTTGGAAAAAATATGATTTTCTAATATTTTACCATGTTAGCCAGAAATATAAACATGTTTGAGAGGTACTCCAATATCGGGATGAAATTAATTAGCACCCAAGCATCACTCAAGGAAACTCTTGCCCATGAGAGTCTACTTTTATATAAAAGCTCTGAGAAGTATAGAGTATAAGGCTGCACACTGCACCTACTTTGCTGAAATTTAGTTCTGTTCTCATTTAGGGCACCCAGGTTCTCATTACATTGAGAAGAAATGACTTCTTTACTTTTCTTTCAAAGTCTGCTAGCCACATCCAAGTCATTTTATTTCAAAGGTTCTTCTAGTAAATGAGGTATGCTATTTGATTACTGCTTAATTGCATAGGAAAATAACCTGTCTTTGAAAAGTTATTTGTCTGTTTCATATATAAGGTTAGTATAGGGTGGAGGCAAGATTTTCTTGTTGTTTCACCTGTACTTTGGTTTTATGCAAAGATTTTTGGTGTTTGTAGATGCAGAATGTGTGTGTGTGTGTGTGTGTGTGTATGTGTGTGTGTGTGTGTGTGTTGTAAATCCTTTTGTTCAGCATCTCGCTGTTGCTGATGGAAAGAACTGTGACTGTTTTTCTCTTTTATTGGAAATAGATTTTTTTTCATGCAATATATTCTGATTAGTTTTCCCTCTCCCAACCCCTCCCAGTACCTCCCTGCCTATCCAGATTCATGACCCTTCTGTCTCTCATTGGAAAGCTAACAGGCATCTTTATAATAATATTAAACAAAATAATACAAAAAATAAGAACAATGACAAATAAAAACAAATCAAAACAGAGCCAAACAAACAGAAGAAAAAGAGCAAAAGAGAAACACAAGAAACACACATATCTTAAGGTGACATTTATATCCTACACTATCTATTACAATAGCATGTGAACAAGAATATGAAAAAAAAGACTTTTTTTTGAAAAACAAAAGTTTCTTTAATAAGTTTGACTAGAAGCACTACTCTGTATGTTCTTAGAGTGTTATGACATAAAAAACACTCCCCTGTAGGTGTCGATTCAGAGAGTGTGCAAACAGCCAAGGGTGTAGGAAGATTTGTCTTCTAATATTATTCCCACTGTGCTAACACTGGCCTTTCAGAGCTCACTAAACTTCTACTTATTTGTTTGGTTTTTAATTATCTGTTACTTAGGGACAATTAAGTTTGCAAGACAGCTATAATAACTAGAGAAAAGACTTCTAAAATTAATGTAGGGTGGTTAGAGTAGTGCTTACCATATACTGGTAACAGTTTTATAATTTACTCACATATATTGCATATACAATAACATGTATAATTAGATAATTTTAGGAAAATACAGATAGCTTTGCAGACACTCTTATAATTTTAAAATGAGTATCATTATTCTTAGAAGAAATACTGTAACTATTAGCACTCATTCTTAATTCTTCTCTACATTCTTTTTTATTTTTATTTTTATTTTTATTTTTTTGGTTTTTGAGACAGGGTTTCTTTGTGTAGCTTTGGAGCCTGTCCTGGAACTCACTGTGTAGCTCAGGTTGGCCTGGAACTCACAGAGATCCACCTGCCTCTGCCTCCTGAGTGCTGGGATTAAAGGCGTGTGCCACTACTGTTGGGCTCTTCTCTACTTTCAATTGAGCACTAGACAATCTCTTATTTAATACAATCATGTTAAGTATATATACATGTGTGTATGAATATTTGGGACATTTAATATAAGTGGAAATACAAAATATGTGGCATTTGTGAATAACTTCATTAATATAGACCATTTCCCATTTACATTATGAGTATTCTGCTTCATTCACTTTTATTGCCAAATCCTCTTCAATTGTGAGGACACACCACAGTTTATCCATTTTCAATTGATGGGCATTTATTTACATTTGTAGTTGGACTTCTGAATGTTATTTTAAAGAATACTTGCTAAAGAGATTTGTGTGAATGGATTTTCTTATTGCTCTTAGTCAGATAAGCAACAGAATTGCTGAGAAACATATCAACTGTGTGTTAATATATGAAAAACTGTTATTCATTTTCTAAAGAACCTGCACTGTTCAAAATTTTAGACATCTAAGAATTTTAATTTATTTATAACTCTTTCAAAAATGTTATTTTCTTCATTTTGCTATAGTGATCCTATTTATTTGCATTTCCTAATTATAATCATCTAAATGGATATAAAGTTTTACTTTCCATTTCCTTAATGAATAAAGGTGTGTTTATTCCTATTTTGTATTAGCTTATCTTGAAAATTAGCTGTTTAAGGTCTTTGACTACTGCATTAGTTACTTCTCTTGTGGCTGTGATAGTTTATCTGACAGAGGAGCAGTTTACAGGAGGGCGGGTTTTTATGGCTCACAGTTTTGGGGCAGCAGTCATCATGCTGGAGACAGCAGAAAGCCGCTTGGCCCTTGGATGAGGGAACTTGGAGCAGCAGCTCCTCACATGGCATTATCCAGGAAACAGGAAGTTTGCCTGGAAGTAGAGAAAGGACATCCATAAAGGCCTGATCCTGGGTAGCCTACCTGAGTCTGCAAGGCTGCATTTCCTAAAGGTGTGTAGCTTCCCAAACTTGCTCCTCCATTTGGAGACTATGTATCCAAACGCATGTACCTACAGGGGACAGTTCACACTTAGACCATGACCTCCACATTCATCGGGGTTTGTTGTCTTTCTGTTACAGAGTTTCAGGTGCTCTTTATTCTAGACATAATCTGTAAACACATTTGTGTAAGAAATACCACTAGTTCATCTATGGGTTATCATTTCAACTTCCTAACTTCATCATTTTCAATATAAACTATTTTAATTTTAATGAAATTTAAATTAAAATTTTTTACAGGTGCTTTTTGATGCAGTATATAGAAACTATTGCTTAACTCAAGGTCATTATAATTCACTCATGTTTTCTTCTAAGACCTTTAGATTGTGAACTCATTTTTTTTTTATCCAGGTTGAGATAATTTTTGTATATGGAATCAAAGAGGAATTTGATTTCATGCACAACAGAGTATGTGTTGTTCTGGCATCTTTTCTTGAGATTTTTTCTCCCCATAACGTGACATAGCTACCCCTGAGCTATAAAGTAAGAATGTTGTGGCCCCTAAGTTGTTTTCCACTGTTGTATAAATTTGAACTTAAATCAGTAGTGTGTTGTTATGATTATCTATCTTAGTTACTTTTCTATTACCATGTCAAAACACTATGCTCAACTAATAAAAAGAAAGTGTTTTGAGGGCTTATAGTTTCAGAGAGTGAGTCCATGACCATCACAGCAGGGAGCTGGGCAGCAGACCCAGAGGCATGGCACTCTGAGGCAGGCATATAGCTGAGAGCCTACATACTTGTCCACAAGTATGAGGCAAAGGGGTAAATACTG
The DNA here is from genome assembly GCF_004664715.2 of Peromyscus leucopus. Taxonomy (NCBI): domain Eukaryota; kingdom Metazoa; phylum Chordata; class Mammalia; order Rodentia; family Cricetidae; genus Peromyscus; species Peromyscus leucopus. The sequence continues at coordinate 18,432,373 of NC_051085.1, read as the reverse complement.
CTGTATTAATGATACTAAGTCATTTGTCAAAAATCATCAAATGCTCATTTATTTCAATTTTCTTTACTTTCAATAATATTTGTTAGTTTTCAAAGTATTTTTATCCATTTTTGAAATATACACTAAATAATTTATACTTGTTGATATGATTATATCTGTACATAATTTCATTTAAAAATCATTATAACTTTTCCTTACATTGGATACAATAAAATACCATCATATTATCTTCCCCTCTAACATCTTCTGTGTCCCAGCATGTCCCTTCCCAACTTCATGGCCTTCTTTTTCTTGTTGTTGTTTTTAATGACCCACTAAAGCCAATTAAGGCTTCCCTTATGTGCATTGGTATGAGGTAATCCCTTTCCAGAATTTAAAACATTTGAAAACTAAGAATGGTAACACCTTTAAAAAGAATGATTTTTTTTCCTCTTTCAGCAGCTATCAACTGCAGATAATTCCTTGGGCCTGAACTTAATTTCTTAATTCATTTTTCTGCATTATTCATGCTTGTAAACTTTGGCTTCATTCAATCTGCTCAATATTTTGTGTAGTTTTTCAGGTATTATTTAGGATTTTATGTGTATGAGACTGTGCAAGACACAAATAATAGTGACTTAACCTCTTATTTTCATTGAGTATGCCTTTGGAGACTTACCACTAACTTCAGATTTAAGAATATCGTTGTCGTTTAGGGTGTACATGTCATTACCTGCCCTTTTCTGTTTCATTTTTCTCAGTGAGAGATACCTATTAAATGTTCAAGAACCTTTTGTACATAGTGTTTTCTCTTGATGTTGTCAATTTTCTTCTTCGTCCTCATCCTCTGAAATTTCGACCCCGATATGTCTAGATGTACATATCCTGCTTGCTTTACACTGTTTCTATATTACACAGCTTAAATTCTTTCTAAATAATTAAACTCACAAACACTCATTTTCAAGAATTCTACCCGTTCCTGTTCTTCTCTGGGAACTATTAGGTTTCTATTGCTCCTCTCAATATTGTCTCGCACATCACTGAGGCTCAGTTTATTTTTCTTTGTAATTTCTTTTGTTCTTCACACTGAATAACCTCCAATTTCCTCTCAGCATATCCACTGATTCTTTTTGCTGCTAGTTTAAGTTTGCTATTGAGTTTACCAAGTAAATGTCTTATTTTAAGTGTTGTAACTTTATCCATAGAAAAATGAGGGGGGCGGTTCATTTAAATGAGTTCTTACCACAGTAGTATTTTTCTCTACATTGTAAAACCCTATTCTCATGACTTTCTTTGATTTGAATATGTGCTTCTATGGAGATATTTAGAGTATGCCATGGGTGTTTTGCAGGCTTTGTCTAGTGGGTCAAATCACCAGGCTCTTAGTAGCCAGTTTCTGCTGACAGCTTTACTTCCCTTGTGAAGTCCACATCATCAAGTTTATTAAGTCTCATTTTTTAAACAATTGTTATAAACCTTTTAAAATGTAATTACAAATGACTACTCTCTGAGTCATTTTCCTGCCTTCAGATTGTACTGTCAAAAATATATACTGGCATTTTTATTTTGTTAAGATATTTTATTTATCTTTGTTGCTTTTTCATATGTTTTAGTTTGTATTTAACATTTATCTTGAATTAATTTTAGAAAGTCTATATTACATATAGCATGTAGTCACTGAAGTATTACTTGGAAAGCTAGTAATCACCCTATTTTAGACAGTTCTTTCCTCAGGTGTCTTAAACTGGTAGGTATGTACATGATGAGGTCCTGTGTGTATAACTTGATGTATGCTATCAGTGCTTAAGCATTTTATAAATTGGCTTCATCTTTTATTTTCTTCTAACATTGGAACTCAAATCCACTGAGGTCAGGGAGAGTGGTCCTCCCAGCTCACTTCTGGACAGCATGCAGTCCTCTATTATAAAAAGCCTCCTTGATCCCCAGGAATATGTCAAATCCTCCAAAATCCCTGAAAAAAAATCTCATTTTCAAGGTGTATTTTATTGAATATTATACTCATAAGAACGGATGCCTCCTTAGCACTTCAATGTGTGACATTATGAATAAGTCGCACACTTATAGGTATTGTAAGTTAACATTAAATGAGATTGTACTGAATTGCAGTCGAGTCTCAACCCAAGTGTGATTATGTGAGAACAATATGTGGGACACAGACATACAGAGTGGGGACACAGACAAAGAAGTAAACAGTGATTGGAGAATCACAAGCTAAGGGAGAGTCAGTAAAGTCTAAAACCACGAAGTGTAGCTGGAGGGCTTCTCTCCAGGTTCCCCAAGCCCCGCAGCCCCACAATCCACTTATAAAATAATCACTCAGACGCTTATATCACTTATAAACTGTATGGCCGTGGCAGGCTTCTCGCTAACTGTTCTTTTATCTTAAATTAACCCATTTTTATAAATCTATAGCTTGCCACGTGGCTGGTGGCTTACCGGCGTCTCTACATGCTCTTCTCCTCGCGGTGGCTGTAGTCTCTCTCTCCCAGCCTTCCGCTTCCCAGAATTCTCCTCTCTCCTTGTCCCACCTACCTCCTGCCTGGTCATTGGCCATCAGTGTTTTATTTACATAGAGTGATATCCACAGCACTTCCCCTTTCTTCTTTTTTTAAAAAGGAAGGTTTTAACTTTAACATGGCAAAATTACATATAACAAAACAATTACCGAGCAAGAATTATAGTTACAATATTAAAGAAGATGTCCTATCTATCTTATATTTGTGAGTTTAAGGTTTTATAGCTAACTTATCTTTTATCATAACTGAGGAAAATACGACTATCTAGCCTTCAACCACATCAAAGACCTGAGAAGGAACATAATGGTACCTGAGAAATGGTAGACGGATGCAAGCAACTTCGGGAATCTTGCAAGAGTAGACCAAGACAGCTGGCAGCCTGGACAGTCACCTGATGTTTCTCAGCATTGTTGGTGCATTCAAATTGGCTACAGGCCTAGAGTATCTGACAGACCATTTTCAGAAGCAGGAATTCTGAGAGACCATCTTACCCTGTCTTGGCAGAGTACAGTGGTTGCTTTCCTTGTGTCCCGTTTGTCCAGAAAGGACAGCATTGCATTTGTACTGTCAGCCGTCAAGGCAAGGGCAGTTCTTTGCCCAGTAGGCCATTTTGTGCCAAAAAGACAAACTTCCAAATGGAAATGTCTTAGAAGCCCAACATTCTCTCGGGATCAATTGGTGCAGCCAGGAGCAATTGTGTCTCACGTCAACAGAATTCTAAGTTATTTAAATGCCATATTCTCTAGGTCTATGAAGTGTTTGAAGATTACCTATCTATCTGAAATATATCTATGTATACCTAGAAGACTTAACTAACATGGCTACAAATATGATTATCATAGATGACTGATTATTAATCTATTTTTAATCATCCATTACAATTTTAAATGAGTTAAACATAATACCTCAAACAAGAATAGAAATATATATATACAGTATAACAAAATTAACTTCAAGTTTGTATTAATAAACTAAAATTTTTACCAATGTAAAACATTTTAAACATAAACTAAAATCTATACCAATGTAAAACATTTTAAACAAGTTGTTCTTTAAAAGTAGGTTCATTAATCTACCCTTTTATCTTATCATCTCCATATCCTCCTATATATCTATATTATATCCCCTTTTCTTTTTTAGAAAGAGATCACATTTATAATCAACCTGTTTTAAATAAAAATATTGGTTTTTCTCTGTCCCACACCAGAGGGCTCTTCTGATTTGGGACACAAGAATCTTTTAACCATTTTTTTTTTAAAGCAATATGTCTGGGTTTAGAGGGGAGTGAGCCAATTCCACCTCTAAAGCCAGCTTGGTATATTTGGGAATTTGGGCGTAGCATCTCTTACTACTTCCTGCTGGAGGGGGGCGCTGTATCTTATGGGATACAAAGAAAATTTTAGACCTATGGGGTAGTCCGTGAGGCTGTATTGTGTGAACCAGTTGCCTTGAAACCGGTCTGGATGTTGGATCATCTGGGCCATGGTGTCATCGGAGACCTTTCAGGGGGTCTTGGCTGGTGAAACCTGATGTATCTTAATCTGGAACAAGTCCACAGCCTCTGGCTTTCTGTGGAAACAAAAGCAGAACCTCTTTTCCAAAGTAACATATCCTTATATCCAAATTTTGAAGTCAAGGTACCTTTAAAATATACATTTTGGCATAACTCAACAGGTTTTGTAATCAAATGTTTTTCTTTAGTTATGAATATCAAAGAGAACATAATCCAGATTCTCTGTGTGGTAGCCATCTTTATGTGGCTTATGTTTTATATTACCTTGAGCCTTGAGCCTATTGCTTTAAACTGTATCATTGTAAGCCTGAAACGGCGCTGTGGCTGCTGGCTCCGCCCATTTCAGCTTCCCAACATGGCAGTGGTACGTTTTCTGCCAGCTCTGGGAGTCATCAAGTCTCAGAAATAGTGGGTCTAAGCTTTTATCAAAGCAGCATGTAGCCCAGAAACCTCTTTTTTTTTTTTTTTTTTTTAAATAGTAGTAAAGACTAAATCTACCACACAGCTTAATTTGCCGCTGGCAGATACCTCATTTCCGCCATACTGCCGGTCAAACGCACCCGCCAGGAACCCGCCAGTGTTCAAACCTGCGTTTTGCGGCGTCTAGCTGCTCATATGAGACAAGAAGCAGGAACCTGGTTTTGGCTCTGTTTAGAATTGGTTATTAAATATTCTCAGGTTTAAGGTGGAAACTCGAGCAGTTGGGCGCCATTTGTTGCTGGAGGGCTTCTCTCCAGGTTCCCCAAGCCCCGCAGTCCCACAATCCACTTATAAAATAATCACTCAGACGCTTATATCACTTATAAACTGTATGGCCGTGGCAGGCTTCTCGCTAACTGTTCTTTTATCTTAAATTAACCCATTTTTATAAATCTATAGCTTGCCACGTGGCTGGTGGCTTACCGGCGTCTCTACATGCTCTTCTCCTCGCGGTGGCTGCAGTCTCTCTCTCCCAGCCTTCCGCTTCCCAGAATTCTCCTCTCTCCTTTTCCCACCTACCTCCTGCCTGGTCATTGGCCATCAGTGTTTTATTTACATAGAGTGATATCCACAGCAACGAAGGAGTCCATTGCACGTCTTTAGAGGGAACATGATTCTGACATACGGGCTTTCACGTAGTGTTGGACTTAACTCCAACTGTCAGAAAAGAAATGTGAAGTTTGTGCTATTTTGTTACAAAGGCCTCCAGAAACTATAATAACATGCAAATCTTCCATTAAAAATTACGGTCCACGGTTTTGATTGTACCAGCTAGCTATACGGCTTTAAAAAAGCTAATTTACATAATTAGTTTTAAATCTCTCCCTGTTGTAGGCCTTTTTATGCCAAGAATTATCCCCATCAGTCAAAAAAACAAGCAAAACTGCTCCCCCACCCCATCCCTTTTCCTCAGCCACCAACACCAGAGGCTTCCACTCTCTGGGAACGAACTGGCAACAGAGGCCAGTGAAGCAGGTAGGCAAATTCACTCTCCTTCCTGTCCTCCGGTTACATTTCTCCGGAGTTACCTTTATCCATGTAGGGAACCATCTGCTGAGGCCTGTTTTGTCTTTCTTCACCCATTCCTGGGGGAATCCATGGACCCTTTTGGCAGAACCAGCTTTCCTTTGTCCTGTGGACCCTCTCAGTCTCCTGCCCTTCTAGCCCATCTCCATTCATTCATCTCAGCTCCAGATACCTAGAAACATATTTTACATAGATCTCTTCTCAGAGGCCACAGTTGATAAGGAGTAAAAGAACTCCATAAAAGGCAACACAGAGCCACCACATTCTTCTCAGATCCAGAGAGGGAAAAAGAATCAAGAAACAAAAAACTCATCCAACAATGACAAAACAAAATATCCACACCTAGAATCATAATAATCCCAACCCCATATGCCTAGATGCCAATGTAAAGACAAAATCAATAACAGCCACACCTTGTTTCCTCTGGAGCCTGGCAAACACATTACCTTAAGCCATGAGAAAAGTAACAAGACTAGGATTTCAAAATAGCTATTAGGAATATGATCAAGGACCATAAAGAAGAAATGAACAAACAGTGGAATGAAATGAAGAAATTTGTTCAAGACAGGAAAGTGTAAATAGAATCAATAAAGAAAACTCAATCTGAGAGAAACTGGAAACAAAAAAAAAAATTGAAACTTGAGCAGGAACTTCTGAGGCAAGCCTCAACAACAGAATACAAGAGACAGAAGAGGGATTCCCAGGTCTTGAAGACAGGATAGAAGAAATAAATACGTTAGTCAAATAAAATGTTAAATCAAAACAAACAAACAAACAAACAAAAAACCCCAAAAAACAAAAAACAGGCACAAGACATCTGGGACACTATGAAAAGACCAAATCTGAGAATAATAGAAATACAAGAAGAAAATCGGGTCAAAGGCACAGAAAATATTTTCAATAAGATCATAGAAGATTTCTCTAAACTAAAGAAGGAAGCATCTTTCAAAGTATAAGAAGTATAAAGAACACTAAATAGACTGGAGCCCCAAAGAAATACCTCATGATAATCAAAATCCTAAATGTACAGATCAAAGAAAGAATATTAAAAGCTGCAAAGGAAAAAGACAAAATAACATAGAATTGCAGATCTGTCGGAATAACAACTTGCTTTCCAATAGAGACCCTTAAAGCCAGAAGAGCTTGGATGGCTATTTTACAAACTCCATGAGACTGCAGGTGCCAACCCAGAACATGATTCTCAGCAAACAATTCAATGACAATAACAGTAGAAGGAAAACTTTAATGTGAAGATGCTAACTATACCCAGGAAAGCTCACGGGACTTTCTCCAACACTGACCACATACAAAGAAAGCATCAGCAGATACAAAAAACTGAAATAACACCCTGAATCCTGTGTGACCACCACATATTAAGGGTGAATATCAACCATAGAAACAACAGAAAGCATACAAACTCATGTAAACTGAACAATACACTACAGAATGAAAAATGAATCAGGACAAAGATTATGAATAAAATCTAAAATGTTTTAGAATTGAATACAAAGGAAAACACAACATACTCAAACTTATGGAACACAATGAAGTCAGTTCTAAGAGGTTCCTAGCACTAGGTACCTATGTAATAAAAATTGGAGAGATTCATATTAGAAACTTAAGGGAATACCTGAAAACTCTAGAACCATCAGAAATCACAACCAAAAGGAGCAGATGGAAAGAAAGAAATAAAATAACAATAAAACAACAAAACATGTATTCAATAGAACAAAAGGGTTGGATCTTTGAAAAATTCAGTAAGATTGACAACCCTTGGTCAAATTAACTAAAAGGTAGAGGGAGAAGATTCAAATTAACAGTATTAGAGATGAAAGGGGACATAACAATAGACACTGAGGAAGTCCAGAGAATAAGGATATCGTTTAAAAATCTGTACCCAACCAAATTGGAAATTCTAAAAGAAATGGAAAATTGTATTGATATACACCACCTACCAAAGTTATAAGATTAGATAAACAATTTAAACAGATCTAATGGAAGATAAACATTAATTAAAATTCTATTGATGAAACAAAAACCCAGATGGTTTGAGCACAGAACTCTACCATACTTTCAAAGAAAAATTAATAATTATCCTCAAATTATTGCATAAAATAGAAACAGAAGGAACACAGCAAAATTCTTTTTGCAAAGCCAAAGTTACCCTGATACTGAAGTGACATAAAGACTCAACAAAAATAAGCATTACAGGCTAATTTCTCTTATGAACATGGGTGCAAAATAATTAATACTTGAAAACCAAATCCAAGAACACATCATAAAACTCATTCACCATGATCAAGTAGGGCATCCCAGAGATGCAGGGAGAATGGTTCAACTTTTGTAAATCAATAAATGTAATCTAACATATAAATACACTGAAAGACAAAAACCACATGATTCATCCCATTAAATATCAAAAAGGTCTTTCACAAAATCCAGCAGCACTTTATAATAACAAAAGTCCTAGAGAGACTGTGTATACAAGAGACATACCTCAACATAATAAAGTAATTTACAAAAAGCCTACAGCTAAAATCAATCTAAATGTAGAAAATGTAGAAAAGCAAAGTATTTCCACCAAAATAGAAACAACACAAGACTGTCTGCTGCTATGGGATAATGCTTTTGTACACTGGTTTAATAAATGCTGATTGGTCAGTAGCCAGGCAGGAAGTATAGGCAGCATAAGCAAACAAGAGAATTCTGGGAAGAGGAAGGCTGAGTCAGGAGACACCAGCCTGCCATCCAAGGAGCAGCATGTAATGGCACACAGGCAAAGCCACAGAACACGTGGCAACATATAGATGAACAGAAATGGGCTGAGTGTAAGAGTAACAGCTAGATAGGCCTGAGCTAATGCCCCAGCAGTTTTAATTAATAAAGCCTCCGTGTGTTTGCTTGGGTCTGAGTGGCTGCAGACTGAGTGGGATATGGGAAAACTTTCAGCTACAGTCCACTCTCTCCTTACATATTCAGTATAGCATTCGAAGTCTTAGTGCAATAAGAAAGGTGAAGGAGATCAAGGGGAAACACAGAAAGTGCCTTTATTTGTAGATGATACATACATATATATATATATATATATATATATATATATATATATATATGAATTTCACCAAGAAACATTTTCAAATAATAAACACTTTCAGCAAAGTGGCAAGATAAAATTAACATGCAAAAACCAGTAGCTTTCCCCTAAAAATGACAAATAGACTGAGAAAAAAATCACAAAATCAATACTTTGCACAACAGCCTCATTATTACATATATTATATATGTATATATGTGTATATATAATATTGGGATAAATTCAAGTAAATGAAAGCCTTGTATGATAAATCTTTAAAACATTAAAGAAAGAAACTGAAGAAGATATCAGAAGATGAAAGGTACTGCTATACTCAGGCATCAGTACAATTAATATAGTAAAAATGTTCATCCTGCCAAAAGCAACCTACAGATTCAATGTAATCCCCATAGGAGTTCCAACAAAATTCATCACAAAAGTTAGAAGAAAAATTTTCAGCTTCACATGGAAATACAAAAATTCCAGGATAGCTAAAACAATCCTGAATAATAAAGGCACTTTTGGAGTTATCACCATCCCTGATTTCAACTTTTACTAGAGTATTATGTAATAAATAAACAGCATGGAATTCACACACACACACACACACACACACACACACACACACACACACACAAGTCAGACATTTTGATCAATGGGATAGAATTAAAGTCCAGACACACATCCACATGCACATGGACACCCGAGTTTTAATTAAAAGCTAGAAACACACACTGGAAAAAAAGACAACATCTTTAACAAATGGTCAAATGGTGCTGGTCAAACTGATTGACTTCAGGTACAAGAATACAAATAGACCCATTCTTATCACCCCGTACAAATTCAATTCCAAATGGATCAAGACCTCAACATAAGAACAGATACTTAGTAGATCTCATCCATTTCTCCGTGTCTTTCTTGGGGGTCCCGTTTTCCAGGTAGCCTCACTGGTGATGTGAGTAGCAGTCCAGTCATCCTTGTTCCACATCTAGCATCCTCCTATGAGTGACTACATACCATATTTGTCTTTCTGAGTCTGGGTTACCTCACTCAGGATGATTTTTTCTAGATCCATCCATTTGCCTGCAAACCTCATGATGTCATTGTTTTTCTCTGCTGAGTAGTATTCCATTGTGTATATGTGCCACAATTTATTTATCCATTCTTCAGTTGAAGGGCATCTAGGTTGTTTCCAGGTTTTGGCTATTACAAACAATGCTGATATGAACATAGCTGAGCAAGTGCTCTTGTGGTATGATTCAGCATTTCTTGGGTATATGCCCAGGAGTGGTATAGCTGGATCTTGGGGGAGATTGATTCCCAATTTTCTAACATGAGTGGGAGCAATGAAGGGCGAGGGTCAAGGGAAAGAGAGCGGGAGATCCTAGCTGGATCAAGAAAAGAGAGGGAGAACAAGGAATAGGAGACCATGGTAAATGAAGACCACATGAGAACAGGAAGAAACAAAGAGCTAAAGAGGCCCACAGAAATCCACAAAGATACCCCCCACAAAAGACTGCTGGCAATGGTCGAGAGACAACTGGGACTGACCTACTCTGGTGATGGGATGGCCAAACACCCTAATAGTTGTGCCAGAAATCCCATCCAAGGACTGAGGAATCTGGATGCAGACATCCACAGCTAGGCCCCGGGTGGAACTCCAGAAGTCTAATTAGTGAGAAAGAGGAGGGTTTATATGAGCTAGAATTGTTGAAACCAAGGTTGGATAAAGCACAGGGACAAATAACCAAATGAATGGAAACACATGAACTATGAACCAAAGGCTGAGGGGCCCCCAATTGGATCAGGCCCTCTGAATAGGTGACACAGTCGATTGGCTTGATCTGTTTGGGAGGCATCTAGGCAGTGGTACCAGGTCCTGGGCTCGTTGCATGAGATAGCTGTTTGAAACTTGGGACTTATGCAGGGAAGCTTGGCTCAATCTGGGAGGAGGGGACTGGACCTGCCTGGACTGAGTCTATCAGGTCGATCCCAGTCCTCGGGGGAGACCATGATCTGGAGGAGGTGGGAATGGGGGGTGGGCTGGGGGAAGGTAAGGGGGACAGGAAGGGAGAGAACAAGGGAATCTGTGGCTATTATGTAGAACTGAATAGTATTGTAAAATTAAAAAAAAAAGAACAGATATTCAGAATCCAATCAAAAAGAGAATGTGGACTTGTCTTGAATCCATTGGCACAGAAAAGACTGTCTGAACAGGACAGTGTTAACACAGGCACTAAGGTCAACAAGGTCAACAGTAAGCAAATGGGACTTCATGAGATTGAAAGGCTTTTTAAAGCTTTTTATTTGGAAAGAGTGGCAGGCTATAGATTTTACAAATCTGTAATGCAACTACTCATCCTATAGAGGTGCAGTATCTAAAATATATAAAGAGCTTTAAAACCTATATAGCAAGAAAAAAATCCAATTAAAATGGGGAACACATCTAAATTAAGAATTCTCAAGGGAAGAAACACAAGTGACTGAAACACACTTAAAGAAATGTTCAACATTGTTTCATTAGGAAACTGAAAATCAAAACCACTTTGATGTTTCATCTTACAATAGTCAAAATGAGCAAAATCAATAAAATAAGTGACAGCTCATGCTGGTGAAGATGTGAAATAAGGGGAATATTCATCTATTGCTGGTGGAAGGGCAAACTTGTATAACAATGGCTGCCATTATGGAAGTTGTGTGTGTGTGTGTGTGTGTGTGTGTGTGTGTGTGTGTGTGTGTGTGTATTGAGGTATATATTAAATATAACTCAAGATCCAGCATACCACTCTCAAGCATATACCCAAAAGATGCTTCAGCCTGCTACAGAGATGCTTGCACAACCATGTTCATTACTACTCTGTTCATAATAGCCAGAAGTTGGCCATGATGGCCATCAGTGAATGAATAGATAAAGAAACTGGTACATTAACACAATGGAATATCACTCAGTTGTTAAAATTAATGAAATCATGGAATTTTAGGGCAAATGGATGGAGCTAGAAAAACTCATCCTGAGTGAGATAACCGAGATCTAAAAAGACAGATGTTGTATGCACTACGTCTATGTAGATATCAGCTGCTGAATCTTCAATAAGAAGGTTACAATACATATAACCACAAAGTTTGGGTATAGAGTAAGGGACTAGGGGAAATGAATGAATCTCCTGGGGAAGGGAAATAGATTAGGTAGTTATTGATGGATGGTAGTCAGGGCTATAAATAAAGGATCAAAAGGGAAGGAGGAGAGAAGAGATGAGTGTGGGAGGGAACATGAGGAGGGACAGCTAAAACTAAGGGCCATTTGAGGGAGAGTATGGAAACCTATACAGTAAAAGCTTGCTAAAATGTATGCATGTTTGAAAGTGATCTAAATAGAATCGTAGAATAACAGGTGAGCCAGAGACCCAAACTGGACCTCTTTCATTACCAAATGAAACCTCCAATGCTGAGAATGGGTTAAATCTAAATGAGTTGTTGGCCAAAGGGGCCCTTGGAAACCCACCCCCCCAAACAACCCAGGATAGTGCCAAGTCTATTAGTTGCTCTTCACAAACTGATGATAAGATGCTGTGTGATATTTTGTTTGTGTTCTGACAAATTAAGCTTGCCTGGAGATGAGAGGGTGGAACTAGCCACTAGTTAACCATAGAAGCCAGGCAGTGTTGGCACACCCCTTTAATCCCAGCATTTGGGAGGAGTAAGAAGGAAGATTAGGAGTTCATGGTCACCTTTGGCTACATGAGATTGATCCATGTAAAAAAAGAAACAGAGCTGGGCAGTTGTGGTGCATGCCTTTGATCCCAGCACTAGGGATGTGGAGACAGGAATATAAGGCAGGTGGAGACAGAATCTCAGTGCCCATTCAGTCTTAGGATTCATATAGTTAAGAAGTCTTTGGTTGTTGCTGTTCTGCTTCTCAATCTTTCAGCTTTCACCCTTGATATCTGATTCTGGGTTTTTATTGATTAAGATTAATTAGGACCATGCTTCAATAAGGCCCTATTGCTGAAGATAACACCTGTGGTGATATAGTGTGTACCCCAATAAAGTTTGCCAGAGGATCAGAGAACAGAGTCAGCCACTGGATTAGACAGGAGGCTAGACAGTGGTGGCACACACACCTTTAATCCTATCACTCAAGAGGCAGAGATCCAACTGGATCTCTGTGAATTCAAGGACACACTGGAAACAGAGTCTGGCAGTGGTGGAACACACCTTTAATCCCAGTACTGGGAAGCACACACACCTTTAATCTCAGGAAGTGACAGCAGGGCAGAGAAAGGTATGTAAGGTGTGAGGAAACAGGAACTAAAGCAGGTCAGCTGAGACCCTTTTGGGTGAAGACTCAGAGGATTTCAGTCAGAGGATTAGGGATTTGTGGAGTTAGCGAAGTAATAGGTGGTGGCTGTGGCTTGCACTGCTTCTCTGATCTTTCAGCTTTTACCCCAATATCTGGTACCTTTATTATTATTATTATTATTATAAGATCATCTTAGATTTGAACAACAAACCCCTACATGACTCATTGAACATGGAGAAGTCAAGCTGGTGCCTTCACCCCTACTGACAAGTAAGTGTTCATGGTACTAGAAAATACTCTGCGTGCTACCAAAAGAGAAAGCAATCATGAACTCATCTGCAAGCCACGCGATTTACAATGTGAATCTGTATGGAAGTTGCACTAGTACCATAGTAGCACAGAGTATGCGAGAGTAACCAACCAATAGCTGGTTGTATTGAAGGCCTGCTCCATGAGATGAAATGCAACCCTGACACTCTTTGAATTGCCAATAACCTGAGACTAGGTGTACCAGGGACCTAGGGAAAAACTAAATTCTATTGTTCTATGTGGGATGACTCATCCCTAACAGGCTTGAGGGCCACCCAGCCCAAACAAGTAAAAAAGATACTTTCTAAGTGCCAACCTGGGTCTGCCTAATGGCCTTAGCAAGAGCAGCTGAAACATGATGTGGAGATGACCTGGACCAATGAGAGGCAGCCATGTCACACCAGCAGAGGCATATTCATCAGACCTTCCTCCAGGGTGGGGTGGAGGGTATATAAGACTTGCCTCTTCCTGAATAAACTGAGCTTGTTGTTTGAACATTCTCCTGGAGTCTGTGTGGTTTGACTCTGCGCCTGCTTGGCCCCCTCCCTCAAAGGGAACAACAGCACAGGACCCTGCCACAGTTCTGCTGAATGAACATAGAAATAAAATGACTCCTAATGACATTCTACTATACTCATCAATCAGTGCCTTGCTCAGCCATGGTCAGAGAATCTTACTGCTGTTGCAGATGGGAACCAATACAGAGACCTAGAGCTGAACAATGTGCAGAGAGTAAGAGATCTTGAAACAGTCCTAAATGGGATTTCTTCCTCAGGCTCAGGCACCTGCAGAAGAGGAGGCAGAAAGACTGTAAGAGCATGAGAGGATGTAGCACATAAAGAAAATAAGACCTTCTGAACGCAGCAGGACCAACCCACACATGAACTCAGAGAGACTGTGGCAGCATGTATTCACAGATCATACACAGGTCTAGGCCAGAAAGGATCCCAGTGCTGAGGGGAAGTGGACACAAGCTACTTCCTTAACCCAGAAGCTATCAAATGAAACCTTGCAAATGAAAACCTAGTTTTCCCCAGTGGAAACTCCCTTGGGATACAAACCACTCTTAAGGCCAACCACCGTGGCCAGCAGTAGATGGCCAACCCAAAAATAAAATTAAAATAAAGCAGCTACTGAAAATAGGCCTATCCCAGTGAGAGAGGAGATACATAAAATGTTAAACTTGAGATGGGGTCTCTTTGCAGAGATCCACAATTGACCTGTCTTCACTGATGGCTACAGTGTTGCCAATTTCTGAGTAATCACTCAAGGGCCAGTTTCTTTATGAGACTATTGTAGAGTTAGAGAAAGCAAAGTTTGTGTCATATACAAAATAGTAAATGTCAGGGTACCTACTGTCCTTGCCAAAGTTTAGCTATTTTATTTTATATTGGACAGTTTTACAAGCATTTTTTCCAGTGGTCAGACTTCATAAAAAGTTGATGATGGCCATTTTTTTGGTCAGTTTTCTCACTGTTTTTATGCAGGAAGATTTACAGGACTCTTTACTCCACCATTACATATATCGCTTTTGAGTTTCCTAAGGCCTAGTTGTGTCTATGGAAGAGAGATGAGAGATGAGAGATGAGAGAGAGGGAGGGAGGGAGAGAGAGAGAGAGAGAGAGAGAGAGAGAGAGAGAGAGAGAGAGAGAGAGAGAAGGTCATTTACCTCTTTCTTAGTTTCTACCTCTCAACATTACCATCACACTAGGCATTAATTCATTGAGTAACTTATAGTCCTCAGAGTGGAATCCTTTTCCCCAAATCCATAGGTTAGAAAGCAAGATTTCAGCTAACTAGGACATTCTGTATACAAACCACACCTTCTTACAGAATAGATATTCTTGGTACCTACATTGTTTGATAGTGTTAATTCACCTTTATTCATCTCACAACACTCTCTTTTTCAAAAATGATTAATTTTGATTTTATATTAAAACTTTGAATCACCTGATGATTGGGTATAGTCAACAGATAGAAATTGGGCAGGTGATATGGGATGTATGAACTGAGTGAAAAACAATGTTAGAAAAGAAAATCGGCTAGACATCATGGCACCCACCTCAATCCCAACACTGGAGAAACAAAAGGAGATGGATCTCTATGGCATTGTGGCTAACCTGGTCTACATAGTAAGTTTCAAGCCAGCCTGGAATTTGCAGTAAGACTTTGTATCAAATGAAAGGGTTTTGTGTGTGTGTGTGTGTGTGTGTGTGTGTGTGTGTGTGTGTGTGTGTGAAAACAATTGTAAAACCACTCTTGAAATTACTGATCAAGTATTTATTGGTTAAATCTTCTGAAAAATAACTCAAATGTAGTAAAGAAATGAATGCAAAAATTCTTCAGGAATCCAATTTTAGTGAAAATGGAATACAGAAAATACAGTGACATTAAAGTTTCTTTTAAAACTAACTTTTTATTTAGTACTTGAGATATACAAATATAGGACATCTTTTTATCATTTCCTCCCCCAATCTCCTCCTCTAATTCCTCCCATATAGAATCCCCTACTCAGGTTCATGTCCTTTAAAAAAATCAACTAAATCTAGTTACTGCTGCTAGTGTGCACATGGGTGTATGCCCATCCACTTGACCATGGGCAACCTATAAATGTCATACCTCTAAAGAGAACTGATTCTCCTTCTACAAGCAGCCATTAGTGGCCAATAGCTTTTCAGATAACTGTGGAGCCTATAACTCTGCACAAATTTCAACTCCAAATGGATAAAAGACATTTACAAAAGACTTGATACCTTGAGGAGAAAGTAGGAACTTGCTTGATCTCATTGGCTCAGGGGAATACTTTCTGAACAGTACCCTAGTAGCAGAGACATTAAAACCAACTATTGGCAAATGAGACCTCATGAAACTAAAATGCTTCTGTAAAAATTAAACACTATCAATTTATTAAAAAGCAAACTATCAAGTAGGAAAAAAAAACTTTATATATTTGACAAAGGATTAGTATCTAAAATACATAAAGAACTCTTTCTCTCTTTCTCTCTCTCACACACACATGCACACACAGAGAGATAGAGAGACAGAGACAGAGAGACAGAGAGAGACAGACACACAGACACATGCTCACAAAGATCACAAACATCCCAATTCAAAACAGGGTAATAAGCTTGATAGATAATTATCAAGGGACAAAATACAAATGGTTGAGAAACAATTTTTTAAATGTTCAGCATCCTTAGGTGTCAGGAAAGTGAATTTTTAAATTTAAACTACTTTAAGATTTAAATGAAGACTAGGATGGATGTGGGTAAGAACACTTAGTTACTACTGGAGGGACTGTAATTTAGTCCAGGAGTTATGGAAATCAGTATGAAGGCTCCCCAAAAGCCAGAAATAGATCTTCCACATGAACCAGTTATACATACCACTCTTGGGCATATCCCCAAAGGACTACAGAGATAGATATCCTATAGAGATATCTGATCACTCACGTTTATTGTTGCTCTATTCTTGATGTACAGGAAGTAGAAACCACCTAGATGTCTATCAACTCATGAACACATATTGAAAATGTAGTGCATTTACATAAGATATTAAAAACAAAATTCTCATGTGTAAGGATGAAGCTGGAAACATCCAGCTGTGAAGTTACCCCTACCAGAAAGACAAATATCACATGTTTTCTCTCATTTGTGGTTTTTAGTTTTGAATCATCACAAATATGTATTCCTTTCAGACTATGTATCAAGGAGATTCTAAATTCAGAAATTGATACTGCATCATGAATAATTATGCAATTGGGATATTTGTGACTTCAACTTATTTTTACCATCCATGACTCATTTCTTCTCAAATACTTTGTTCTATGTTTTTTTTCTTCAGGTTGGGCTCTCTTCCCTTTCATGGTGACTGTAACAGTCATTATTCACAGTTGATATTCTTCACCCTACTAGTTAGGTTTTCTACCTATTCCCCAATATTCAGCCACAAAAAGTAATTTAATTCTGTATTACCTATAAGCTAAAAGGAAAATTAGTCATCCTTTTATTGGTGTAGCAGCCATGTCACTATGAGCTCAATCTTTCATCAACTATGTAGTAGGGAAACACAGTTAAGTAGAGAATACAATGTGTTAGTTACATTAGTACTATGACAAAGTATGTCTAAAAAGTAACCTTAGAGAAAAAGGGTTTATTTTGGCTCATGGTTTGAGGCATTCATCATCCTGGGGAAGGTTTAGTAGGAAAAAGATGAGGCAGGTGGTCACATTGTATCCATTTACACGAAGCAGAAGGAAATGAATGCTGGTGATTCCTTTGCTTTTTACTTTTTATCCAGTCTTGTACCCCAGCCCATGCCATGATGTCATAACATTCTGGATCAGTATATTTTCCTTAGTAAAACCTTGATGGGGACACTGTCACAGAGAGAGAACTGTGTCTCCTAAAACTAGTTTCCACACAGTTGACATGAAGCTAGACCATCACAGATACAACGTAGCTACCCCCTTCTCTCAGCCACTCAATTCCTAACTTACCCATCTTCTCTCAGTGTGGGCAGCCACTTTCCTTCACTTCTTATAGTAGTAAATTTGTATGAAAATATCTTCTTGCAGTTACAGCAATCTGCATTATTGCATGAGCAATCCAACTTTTCTGACCATTTCTATTCCTTAAGTAGAGATAAAAATTGATAGCCATGATGGATTTAAATACTTTTATTCATTTGGTTTATTTCTATGTAAATAATTAGTTAACCTATTCAAATTTATTTAACTTATTTTAAATTTCCACAACGTTTACATTTTATGACACTGTCATCACTTTCCTTATATCTGAGACTATTTCCCACCTGTTTTATTCATTTAAAGCCAAATTGGGACTTCTCCCTTTTCTCTGAATAAAGTTATTTAAAATTTTACCTTATCTTTAATATTTATTCACTTAACACACAAAAGAGATTTTATAAAAAACTCTTTAAAAATAAACAAATATCCCAAGAAATCTAAAATAAATTTATTATAAAAAACTATAATTAATGTTTTCAAAGAACAAATCATGTTTATAATAAATACTTTCTTTTACTGATAAAAAGGAAAACGCATATTCTATCAGACAAAATGCCAAATTCTTATTGACTTTTATAATTAACTTACAAACATTTGGCAATTTCTGGGTATAATGAGATTCAGAGACACATGCTCAGTCTTTTATTTCTTAAGGATAATATGTTTTCAGAAAACATTTGGGATTCAGTGGTTATTTTGTCCTAATTTGTGCTCTATTGGTATTGATTGCATTGAACTTAATTAATTATACCTTTAAAAATAAAACAATTTGCTATTCTCTTCTAATTTTGTTTTCCTTATTTTACATTACAAATTTGCAACAAAACTTTTATAATTTAACTACTAACCATATGTTTTAATTATTCATTCTGGTTCAAGAATAAAACATAAAACTGAGGTCATTTTATATGATGGCAGCTGTATATTATGGTCCCCTTTTCCTCTTTGGTATTCTGGGAATACAGTTCAATAGTGTTTTGGAAAATTCTCATTACCCTTCCTGGCAATCATTTCTGGTGATTCTTTGTATTTGCTGACTTAATTTTCTCATTGTTTTCATTGAGTTTATGACTTTGGCTGTCTTGATGGGAGGTAAAAGGAATAGGCAAGAACTCAAAAAACAGATTTTACAGAGATTAAAGGAGTTCAACATTTATTTCAATTTCCAGTAATGTACTGCACTTTGTAGGAATGCTAATTGAGAAATCTTTATCATAGTGCCAGACAGTGAAATGAATATACTAGCATGAATATTCATGATTATACTGAGAGGAAGTTATGAAATACTCAACTTTTTCAAGTAACTTTCTGAAAGCTGTACTTACGTTGTATCCTTATGTGTTATCAATTTTTTTTTTTTTTGGTTTTCGAGACAGGGTTTCTTTGTGTAGCTTTGCGCCTTTCCTGGAGCTCACTTGGTAGCCCAGGCTGGCCTCGAACTCACAGAGATCCGCCTGCCTCTGCCTCCCGAGTGCTGGGATTAAAGGCGTGCGCCACCACCGCCTGGCTATGTGTTATCAATTTTAAAAGAAAAATTTTAGCAGTTCTTGTCTGTCTGTATGTGTGCACGCATGTATGTGCATGTGCATGTATATGTGTGGTGTGTGTGTACACTTAAGTGTATGTGCATATGGGGGAGAGTGCATTTGCACATGTATGCATTTTTGGAGGTCAGAGGTTAACATCAAGTATCTTCCTCAGTTGCTGTTCATCTTAATTTTTACCTGAAATTCACAGATTTACCGAGACTGGCTGGCTATTGAGCCCAGTGATCCTCCTATTTCCATATACCCAGTATTGGAATTACAGGAATGCTTATGGGTACTGTGCATTTGGACTCAGGTCTCAGTGCTTTCCTGGCAAACATTTTATTAACTGAGCCATCACCTCAGTCCTGCATGTATTCCAGAAATGTTTACTCACTGATTTGAAGAGAATGTAGATGACTTGATGTCCTATAAGTTCTGTGACTTATGGAAGTATCTTCTCCCATGAACCTTTCAGAGTAAGCACAAAACACATTTGTAGAGAGAGACCTTTGTGTGATAAACATGTATGTGAAAGTTTATAAAGGATACGCAATTGCTTATTTTGTGTCATTTAATACTTGCTCTAGCATATAAAACACTGGTTTTTGACAGTTCGAGAAGATGAGGAGAGTTACTCTGTTTTCTTACATATGTTTTTCAGTCAATGGTCGTCATCTACATTGATGGAAGCAATATTGTTGAATGATAAGAAGAAGGCTAATGTAGAACTAGTCTGGAAAATCGCACTCTCCATTGGTCTCCTTCTGACTCATTTGGAGCTTAGACAGCTGTTTCCACATAAGATGTGGTTGGAATTGTTGTACCTCATGTAGCTGGTTTCAAATTGTGTCTCCCCACTTCTGGCTAGTCTGGCCTGACCTTGTCTCCAACATGAAACTTGGCTTCAAAGTAAAACCCGATTTCCCTTCACAGAGTCAGAGGGTCTCAATTATCTGGGCGTACCCCAGATTGCAATGTTTGCTTCTGATTCCTTGCAGCAAATGTGAGGTCTGCTGCCTCACATGTGGCCACATAAAGAAAAACTGTATCTTGTTTCACAGGACTTTAATATTAGATGTTGTTAATCTTAAGAACAAATGGACTCAGTGGGTGTTAGTTAAGTGTGTATGTGTAATGATAATAATTAAAGCAGCAACTATGAATCTGAGAAGGAAGTGGGTACATGAGAGGAGTTAGAGAAGACACGAGGGGTGAAAAGGATTCAAATATTAATGTTCATGGAAGAAATTCTCAAAAACCAAAATTTTAAATTATAAAAAGTTAATTCCTAACATATATTCAAAGTCAGATTTTCAATTAGATCTATAAAAAATGCTTTCAGTGACTTATATTAGGAAATATGACTAAGGATACTTATTACATATTCCAGATACTTTAGAAACTGAAGAAGGAGGAGGAGGAGAAGGAGGAGGAAGAATAAGAATAAGAATAAGAATAAGAATAAGAATAAGAATAAGAATAAGAATAAGAATAAGAATAAGAATAAGAATAAGAATAAAAGAATAAGGCCAGGTGGTGGTGGCCCATGCTTTTAATTCCAGCACTTGGGAGGCAGAGGCAGGTGGATCTCTGTGAGTCTGAGGCCAGCCTGGTCTACAGAGCGAGATCCAGGAAAGGTAGGAAACTACACAGAGAAACCCTCACTCAAAAAACAACAAAATAATAATAATAATAATAATAATAATAATAAACCAATATGAGGGGCAAATTATTAAGAAAAAAGTAAAAATAATACACTTACCAACCAATATCTTTAAAATAGCTTGTGGATACTCAGTAGTATAACAGGAAAATCATTTTAGGTTCTATCAATATTTTGAAAATTGAATATCTTTTGCATTTAAAATATGAAGTTTAGAATTTTCAGGAAGAAAATTTAAAAGATATAATTAAATTTGGCTATTAATGTGGAATTCTATCTTTAAAAAATAAAACCTAATCAGAAAGACTTTTCTCTTAGAGCTGTACACGATCACTAAACATTTGTGATTGGAAGTTAGGAAATTAGCTTTGTCAGTAAAGCATTGTTTCACAAACATGAGGACCTGAGTTGGTTCTTCAGAACCCACATAAAAGTTCAGGCATGGTTGTTCACTGCTGTGTTCTCAGAACGAGAGAGAGAACCATAAATCACCAGAGTTCACATTAGCTGCCTAGCCCAACTAGAAAATGTCAGACCAAGGAAGTGAGAGATCCTGACTTGAACAACTAGGCTAGCAGCAGCTGAAGTGGAACAAAACTCAAGGTTTCCTCTATCTTCCTTATGCAACACACACACACACACACACACACACACACACACACACACACACACAACCTTAAATCATTTTTCAAAGCTTGTTTCAGATATGTAATTTACATGGGGATGGTTCATTGGTTAAGAGTGCTTTCTGTTCTTGCAAAGGACCTGGGTTCATTTTCCAGCACTCACAACAGGTATCTCACAACTGCCTGTAATTGCAACTCCAGCTCCCATGGTTCCACAATCTCTGCTGGTCTCTGTGGGCACCTGAATACATATGGTGCAAATAAAATCTTGCAGATATATGCACACATGTAAGGAAAAAAATTAACTAAGACAATAATTGATATATCATTTTTTTGTACATAGTCCTCCAACCTTCTCAGTTTAAATCAATTCCTCTGTATAAAGTGTTGAATCAAGCCAACTTTCATTGCTGTTAATTAACTAAATGAAAATCCTATAGGCATTTTGTTTTCTACAGACCAAAAATTTTTTTCCACATATTGTTTGAGGTCGATATAGTGAAGACATTTTGAAAGTTAACAAAAATTATTGCTCAATTCATAACTCTTTTTGATATGATATACCACAAAATATTACATTAACACCTGAAAGATTAGGAAAATAATATATAAGAAGGCGGTTTTGTACTGCCTAAAATTCCAAACCTAATTTACATAAGCTCATTGTGTTTCTGCTGTGTGAAAACTGGAAACTTTCCTGAAGGCACTGGCAATCACACTTCTTCATTGTTAGATATGTTTACACAAAATAGGAAATTTTGCAGTTCTTTGATTCAGCAATTGATTCAGTAATGTGCCTACATTGGTTACAATGTTATCCTGTACGAGAGTCTAGAGTTTCAAAAAATGTGAACAAAATGTTTCAAACGTTTTCTGAATTTTGTAAATTAGGGTAACCGATCTTTCTCATGTAATTGCTGTCATTTAGCATTTCTGATACTCCATTGTATATTTAATAAATATGCATTTGTACAAAACCAGCTATGGTATGATGTAAGGGGAAAATTCCTTTGACATTATTAGGTTATATCTATTTCAAAAGTTTGTAAATTGTACTAATTTCCTGGATTTGATAGTGGCAGATTCAAACAATTAAGTCATATTCCCCAGGCAGAGAAAAGGTAATGAGTTTAATGACTTTTCTGCACTTTTTAAAAAGAAAGCATCTACATCGTGATTTCTCCAAAGTTTGCTGCTTTTGATCTTGCTGATGATGTTCTTTCATCCAGATTCTGGAATCTGGCTGTGAGTAGCTCTAAAGTTACTCCATATTGAGTAAATATGGAGGTTTGCAGCCTGAACCCTTCCCTATAAGACACTAGTAACTACTGACAACTTACATGTCACAAATAAATAATCTTTGTATAAATCCTTGTCTATATACTTCCCATGATTGTTCATTAGACTGTTAATCATAACTAGTATTTTTACTGAACACATTATCTATGCATTGCAGGAGCTGGCAGGGTAATTAAGTCTTTATTTATATATTTAGAAAGCCCATTATATACTGGGCCAAGAAGCAGCACCAATCAACAGGTAAGAAAAATATAGTGTATGTGTGTGTGTGTGTGTGTGTGTGTGTGTGTGCGCGCGCTGAGGACTGAACTCAGAGCCTCACATATGCTAGGAAAACCTTCGACCACTAAGCCACATTCTTTGCTCTAGAAATAGTATGTTTGATGAGTGAGTGACATGAGAAATGGCATGAAGGAGGCCCCAGGGGTGCTTGTGGTAAAAAGAACTTTCAAGACAGGGACCAGGCAAAGAGAGAAATTTTTGGAGTATCCCGAAAGAGAGCAGCAGGCAAGATCTCAGGGCGGAGACAGAACTGCTGAAAAACTGTGGCAGTTCCTTTACATCAGTTAAGAAGAAAGTTGGACTTAGCACTGTGGGACTCCCATCGGTTATAATACCTAAGGGGATAGTAAAGAATTTTACAGCATGTGGTTTTCTGGGGGGGGGGGCACATCATTCATGGAAAATAACACGAGACAAAAGATTTGGGCTCCAAATATCTGTGTCAACGTACTCAAGCACCACATGACTCTGGCTTGACTATAAAATACAGAGAATACTTTATTTCCTGACCTGTGTGTGTACATTTTCGCCAACAGATCAATAGGTCCAAATCACAGGACTTATCCTCTGAAGTAACTTCACAATTGAGTAGGACCATGGAGAAGGGTGAATGTGGTTAGCATTGATGATACACATTTGCTGGTTGGACTTTAAGTCTCAGAACGTATTTTGAGAAGAAACAGAGTAGCTACCACAAAGAAGTCCGAGGCTAGATGGTGGTATTATTTTTGTGATCAATAGTCTTCAGTTGTGGAGATAAGTACTTATGCTGATGGTAATGCTTAATATTCCTGAGACACTGCCATCTGGAGATTAATGGCTTATAACCCAGAAGATGTCAATCATGCTAGATGATAAGGAAACCAGAACTGAAAAGAACAGATGAAGACTATGCCATTAGCAGCCTGCATGTTGTAGTAAACAGGAAAGGCAGCTCCATATGCCTCTCTCTCTAAGCATCCTTCAGAGTTCTTTTTAAACTTCTTACCTAATTAGCTGCATCTCTCACTATCCCTGGTTGATTCCCACAGGTGTGACATTTGTCTTCCAGGAAGGGGCAGGCACCTGTTTGGGTTGCCATAACCACGTGGAAGGCATAATGATTTTGGAATACTACAACAGCAGAATCTATCTGGGCTTGAAGGGCACTGGGGGCCATGTAGATGAGATCTAGTTCAACGGCTAATTCAACTATCAAGTTGTAATAAGCATAAAAGGTAGGCCAATCTGAGTTCATCTCCTCCACAGCCCATGCCCGCTGTAGTGCCTAATCTCAGTAGGAGGAGAATTGGCCACACAACTGTCTTGTGTCTCACCTTGACACTGTTTTGGAAATCAAGGTTTTATCCTGGCTAAACATGCGCTGTTGGTAACATCCTAGAGTTTGACAGCCATTGAAATCCTTTAGATCTGGTTAGAGTCTCTGGAGGTCTTTAGGAGCACCAGGTACCCCAAGGGCATCAGGTTGAGATGAAAACCGTGGTTGGGAAGTGATGAATGTTTAGTTTTACAGTACTACTAATTATTTTATACATCGGTATTAACACTGTATTGGTGGCTCAAAATTAACCCTTTTAGTGTTAAAATCAGTGAACACTTCCAAAGATTCAAATAAATTTCTCTCACTGCAGTTTGCCATCTGCTGGGACAGGTCATGTGGCTTAATATTTTCACTTCTAATGATGCCTTTTATTGCATAGTTATTACGTGTTAGAGTACAATGACCTCTCTCATCAGGGGGACAGGGGCACATCAGGGTTATAGGGTACTTTGGAGAGGTCCAGTCATCCAGTGTGTCCTGGCTCACTTTGGAGAGCAGAGGCCACTCATACAGCTCCTTTTCTGCTTATCTTCATTGTTTCAGGCCTCTAAGGGTTGGTTCTTATACATCCAGAAGGATGGCTCATCAGTCTGAAGGAGGAAGTAATGGCCATCTGTCTAAATTTCTATGTAACATTTACACAAAACTTAGACAAAACCAAACAAATTTAAAAGTGAATCATGACTTTGTGAAAACTCAGTTTGTTAATGAGATAAAAGCCTCAGAAACTTAGAAGAAAATAAGTAATTATCTTGATAAAACATAATATTTTTGTTCTTTAATATAGCTCTGGGAAATGTTACTAAGAGTAGGGCAATGTTTAAAGAGAAAGATTTTATTCTTATGTCAGCATGCAAACTCTATGTTGAATTTGTAACATTAGAGTTTGATAATGTCTAATCATGTTACACATCATCTTAAGTTCTAGTGTTTATATGCTGCCTTCTGCGACTTCCTTGTAGATATTATGACATGCTTAAGATTTTTGGTTTTGTTTTTTCATTTTTTGTCTGTTTTTTTGTTTGTTTGTTTTTGTTTTTGTTTTTTTTTTTAGCTTTGGAAATGTTTATTTATTTTGCCTTAGCACAAAATCTCATTGACCAAATAAAAGCCTTTCTTACCACACTTGTATACTTACGTCCTCTTGTGCCATTTTTCCTTCCCATTTACTGGCTAATTTTTACATTTCCTTTGGGATATCATAAGATAGAGCAGCACAACATAGTTATGAAGTTAATTAAAATAGTTGGGTCAGTGAGATAGCTCATCAGGTAAAGGTGCCTGCAGCTAGGCCTGATGACTTGAGTTCTACCCTCAGGGCCCATGTGGTGGGAGAGAACCAATAGAACTCTGAAAGTTGTCATCGGAGCTCCATGGCTGTGTTGTGGTACACATGTACACACACATATACACACGGATTAAAAAAAGAAGACAAAGCTGTTGGAGAGGATTTGGTTTTTAATCTCCATTATGGACAGTCTTTGCAACAAAGAAATAAAAAGATCAAGGGAGAGTGGGATCTTAGTTAGTTTCATCTTATTTAGTTTCCTGAGGAGCTGAAAGACCCCATTTTGATGAGGCTCAGCAGAATACCATCCCAGATAGTCTCTGTGAAAAGGGGAAGATATGAAAAAGAAATCAGCAACCCTCAACTGAGTTGAAGTGCTTGCTCTCTTAGATGTACAAAAAGGCAGCTAAAATTGAAAGTTGAACCGGATGTGGAATTAACATGGTGTGAGATGGGAGCAAAGACTACAGCAAAGATTTTTCCCTTCATTTAGAAGGGAAAGTATGGAGAAAAGAAAACCCATGCCCCAGGAGAGGAAGCCAGAAGCTCCTGAGCAGAGACAGCAACCAGAGCAGATTATGTCCCAGAAGCACGCTGTGATACCAGGTATTATCAAGCAACAGTCACTACCAAAAAGCCACCCTAGAAGGTAGCAGACCTCACATTTGCTGCAA
The DNA here is from genome assembly GCF_004664715.2 of Peromyscus leucopus. NCBI lineage: Eukaryota > Metazoa > Chordata > Mammalia > Rodentia > Cricetidae > Peromyscus > Peromyscus leucopus. Next base: position 18,405,949 of record NC_051085.1, on the reverse strand, counting down.
GGAATCAGAAGCAAACATTGCAATCTGGGGTACGCCCAGATAATTGAGACCCTCTGACTCTGTGAAGGGAAATCGGGTTTTACTTTGAAGCCAAGTTTCATGTTGGAGACAAGGTCAGGCCAGACTAGCCAGAAGTGGGGAGACACAATTTGAAACCAGCTGAAGATGGAAGGGAAGACTCTCTGCCTTAGAGAAGGGAAATGAGGTAACCTGTTAGTCTCTCATGTCAAGGAATTTGGTCAGTGGTGGTCAAGAGAAGAGTGTATACACACTGTGTCCCCTTTACATAGAACACTGGAAATACTGAAAAAAAAAGAACTGTAGGCAGCAGACAAAAACGTTGGAAATCAGAAATTCTGCCTACGAGTAGAGTGAAGTGAAGTGATAGGAAGGCATGCACATTGAGCAAGCATGTCCACCCTCCCTGCTCTCAGATGCAGCAGACACATTATTAGAATAAAGAAAGGGGGCTGGACAAAGGAAAAGCAAGCATGTTGGTTTGCACTGGAGGGACTACTAGCCACTGTCCACATGGTCTATAATGTTCATCTTCTTTCTTCATTGCTTTTATGTCCAACAAAAGAGTCAACATAGACATGTGCTTTCAGCTGAGAATGAAAAGTAAGACTTTCCATAATGAGCCAAAGTAATTCCTTACCTTGTACATTGATGAGCATCAGCAGGCTGAGGTCACAGCCCAGAAACTTTTCCCAGGATATCATCAACCTAGTCAGTGACCCTCAAAACCACCCAGACAACAATCACAAGCGTGAAAGTAAACATCCAAGGAAAGACCAATGGAGATGTGTGTGGTAAAATATGTGAATCAGACAAAAAGAAAATTTAGTGAAATACATCACAAGTTTGCAATATCTTAGAGAGCTGATTCTAGTCTGAAAGGAGTAGAAGTTACTTTGTGTCAGTTAACCAAGAAGAAGTTACCTGGTCTGTATCCCAGGGAAAAGGTATAACACTTAGCCTTTGTGTAAAGCACCATTTGAGTCTTCAGGGCTTAGGCCTCAAATATCTATGTGATATTATCAAGGGATAGCCTACACATGATCATGCACTGATTATTAATGTGTAGAAATTTTACTTTTTTTGGCCTTTTGTTGACAATAGCTATATAAAACATAATCAGAATGTATGATCATATTGTCTTCTATTTTGAATGATACAATTGAAACTTAGCTTACTTTGTATGATTTAGTTCAAACCTAACTTCACATAAAACTTTTTTCTTTCAAAACTGTCTAACATGCCTTATACTACTGACAAAACTGGTGTTTTGTTTTATTTTAGGTCAAGCTGAATTAAGGTATTGACCTCTGATATTTTGTTACACAAAGTAAAAAATTTATTGATGCTCAAAATGCTTCTAAAATGTAATAACAGTATTTTTTTAATGGGAATGACAATAAAATAACAATATTAAACAATATACAATTATAAAGACTTTGGTTTCTTAATTACAGCCAAGTTTTCCAATATTGTCTAAGAGGTAAATGAGAAAGTACTCTTCATTTAAGCAAAGCTTGGCAGCAGACATGGGAACTGTTTCAGTATATGAGAGATACAAGTTTATTGATTTCTGTGGCAACAAAAGGAATTTTAAAATATATTACTCAAAAATATAGCACATTATGCAAAATCAGCTATAATCAAATATTTATTTTAACTGGAAAGTGTTATACATCATAGAGTGTTGGAAAGGTATTTTAGATTAAATGATCTACCCTAAGATACTGCACTATACAATCTCGTATTCAAAAAAGGAGGAATAAATGACTATTAAAATATATTAATGTACTAGATAAAATGTTCATACTTACAAAATTTGCTACTTTAAAGTATTAAAGTAGGTAAAGAAATGGAGAACCTCCCAATTTTAATACATTCTAAAAGTTATCTCTGTAAATAATTAAACAGTCCAGTTTTTGTTTATGCAAAGAACATAGTACATTTTTGTATACAGAAAAGAACAAACAAACAATGGTTTGGTCTCACCTGTTTACATTTACACACTGGAGGGAACTACTGCCTTCCTAACATCACATTTTTTTGGTTAAAGCTACATTTAAATATGTAAAGCCCATATAAGAAACTGAATGGTCAACATGGTTACAAAGCTTATTTACTTAAGAACTTTAAAATTCCATTTGTATCCTGACATTTTTAAATCTACCTATGTCTCAACAGCTTCAGACGCTATCATGTTGTGAAGTCAGTGGGAACCATATTTGTAGCTTATAGCTATTCCTGTATCTAAAAATTAATGATTCAGTTTAGGAGGTAGCTTTCCTAACTAAGAATTCATTTTAGATATGAGTTCTTTAAATTAAATACAGCAATTAATCTTCTAGATTTTTCCCAAATACTAGGGTCAGTAAAATGGAATTCATACACATCACAAATAATCTTAAGGTGTCATTTTATATAAAGAAGAATGAGAAGAATTTATTGGCATAAATTGGCTGTATGTGGCTAATGTCATTATTCCTACAATTAAAACACTGCTGAAAATCATTAAATATGCTGAGACAAATTTAGACTTTCAAGGTGTTGAAGAAGAAAAAAAACTTCACAATTTATATTTTGAATAAATATATAATGCTAACTTTGAGTAACTAATTATGCATCTCTCCTAAGTGCAATATGCACTGATGTAAATACTATATTTTAACAATAAATAATTTAAGTGGTAAAGCTTCTTTCAAGACACTAGAAAAGTGACTTAATGTGCCTCTCCATATTGAGTACTTTACTTATACATCCTTATTTATAGTGATGATTAGAGTAGATTACATTCTTTATTCTAAATGGTTATTTTGTTCATTGTACATCCAGTCCATCTTTCCCATTCTTACTTATGCAAAAATGATGAAAATGTAAAAACTTTCAATTACCTAATTTTAAATGTTTATCACTCATATATAATAGTAATTTCAATAACAACTGTCTAAGAACAAAAGTAAAAAATTAATAGGTTTTCAGATGATATTTTACAGCTGAATATTACATAATACATCCCTGGGCTCATATACCTCTTAATCAAGGCTCTTAGAAGACACAACCCATGGAAATGTTCTACAAGTTATTAGTCATATGACCACAGAGAAAAGGAGGCAAACACTACTTCTAATCACTCTACCCTATCATTTACAAGTGTGAAAAAGCAATGTATTATTCACATGAAGATATACAACTATTTTATTGAAGTATCCATTATTGTTGTTTGTTTTTGCTCTTTTGGGGGATCCACCAACTAACTCGCAAATAAATCACACACAGAGGATTATTCCTACCTATAAATATTCAGCCTTAGTTTGGCTTGTTGCTAGCCAGCTTTACTTAACTTAAATTATCCTATCTAGTTTTTGCCTTTGGGCTTTTACCTTTCTCTATTTCTGTATACCTTTCATTATTTCTTACTCTGTGTCTGGCTGTGTACCTGGGTGGCTGGCCCCTGATGTCCTCCTCCTTCTTTGGTTCCTTCTCCTTTCCCTCCCATATTTCTCCTTCTATTTCTTCTCTCTGTGTGCCAGCCCCACCTATCTTTTCTCCTGCCTCATCATTGGCCATTCAACTTTTTTATTGGACAATCAGGTATTTTAGACAAGCACAGTAACACAGCCTCACAGAGTTAAACAAATGCAACATAAACAAAAGTAACACACTTAAAATAATAATCCCCGCAATCTATGATGACATGAGGTCAAATGAAGTAGCTGATACAGGTATATCACTATACTAAAATTCACACAGCATGGGCTGGGCATGTGCCTTGATGGATAAATGTACTTGCTATGCAAGCCTGATAATCTGACTTCAGATTCCCTGGAAATCATCTAAAAGCCAGAATAAGCAACATAAGCTTCTGTAACTCCAGTATGATCCTATTGGAAGATGGGGGTTAGAAAGAGGAGACCGTGTTTGCCAGGAACCCTGCTATCCTGCATCATGCATCTCTGAAGAGACCTTGTCTTAAATGAGGTAGAAAGATGAGAATCAGTACCCAAAGGTTGTCCTTCTCTCTTCACATGCAAACTGTGACACACGTCACACTGTTTGTATTCACTAACTTCACTTAAGATGTGTCAGCAACTTTGTCTCATGTGAAGCAAGCTACAACACTGTAGAGTTCATTTGAGAACACAAGACCACAGGGCTGTGGTGACCCTGGAAAAACAAACTTTTCTCAGCTCCTGATTCACAAAAGCAACAGAAATGGGAGATATTCTACATGAACTGTAGCATGTGAGAATGTGTGGCTGTCTTAAGTACAAAGCAAAATATAGTGCTGGGATACTGGTACTCATTTGCTATTTTGTTTGTTTGTTTGTTTTGTTTTCCTTTCTTTATTTTAATATATCCTGATTAAAGTTTCTCCTACCCCTACTCCTAGTTCCTCTGAACTCCTCTCCAATCTGGACCTAATCCTTTTTTGTCTCATTAGAAAACAAACAAGCTTCTAAAGGATAGTATAATATAACATAGCATAAAATGATATAGCTAGATAAAATATAAACATCAGAATAGGACAAAACAAACAAACAAGAGGAAAAGAACCCAAGAAAAGACACAAGAAATAGATATAGATGCAGAAACCCACTCATCCACATACTCAGGAATCCCATAAAATCATAAAACTGAAATCCATAATATATATGAAAAGAACCTGTAGGGAGACAGAGACAGAGAAAGAGATATAACATGATATTATAAGACCAGAAACCTCCAGAGATGTCATTAAGTTTGTTTTCTGTTGGCCATCTACTCCTGGGCATGTGGCCTGTACTTAAGAATTATTTGTTTCCCATGAGAGATTTCTTTGGAGAAAACTAAATTTTCATTTGCATGTGGTTATAGATTGGAGATAGTTTCTGACTTAGGGATGGATGCATGTGTCAACTTTTTCAGATCTAGGATCCCATCTGGTGCAGACCCATGCAGGTCTTACTTATGCTGGCTCAGTCTTTGTGAATTCATATGTACATTGGTTGTGCTGTGATTAGAAGGCTTTGTTTCTATGGTGTTCTCAATCCTTTTCAGCTCTTACACTTTATTTTTAACTTCCTTCTCCACAGAGTTCCCTGAGCCCTGAGGGGAGGGATTTGATGGCGATATCCAGGTTAGGACTGAGTGATCCAAAGATATCTCACTCTATGCATAATGTCTGTCTGTGGGTCTCTATATTTGTACCCATTTGCTGCAGTAGGAAGCATCTCTGATGATAGCTGAGCAAGGCACTGATCTGTGAGTGTAGTAGAATGTCTACAGAATGTAGAGGTGGCAGCACATGCTGGTGAGGATGTAGAGTAAGAGGAACAATCGTCCATTGCTGGTGGGACTGCAAACTTGTACAGCCACTGGGGAAATACAGTGTGATGGGTCCTCAAGGAGATGAGACTTATTTTACTTCATGATCCAGCTAAACCACTCTTGGGGGTATATACCCAAAGGATGCTTCAATGACATGACACTCACTCAAACATGTTCAATACTGCTCTATTCATAATAGCCAGAAATTGTTAACAACCTGGATGTTCCTCAACTGATGAATGGACTAAGAAAATAGGGTCCATTTCCACAATAGAGTAGTACTCAGCCATTAAAAAAAAAATGAAATCATGAAATTCACAGTTAAATGGAATGAACTAGAAAAAAAATCAACTTGAGTGAGGTAACCCAGACCCAGAAATACAACACAATCATAGTATGTATTTGCTTATAGGTGGATATTAGCTGTGAGGTCAATGATAACCAAGCTGAAGGGACTAGAGGGAACAGATAGAGCTGGAAAAGGGCAATAGGATAGATAGTAATGGATGGGGGAAGGCATTGGAACAGGATGATCAAGTGGGGAGGGGGAGGGAAAGGTGGACTAGGGAGGGAATATGGGGAGAAACAACTACAATTAAGGATCAGCTGAGGGACAGTGTGGAAACCTAATGTGGTAGAAGAACCTTAAAATATATGCATATAGGAAGAGAGAAAAATGAAATCACCAAATAATGGGGGAAATCAGAGCCCTAAATTGCTGTGGATATCGCTCTATATAAATAAAACACTGATTGGCCGGTAGCCAGACAGGAAGTATAGGAGAGACTAACAGAGAGGAGAATTGAGGGAACAGGAAGGGAGAGAGAAAGACTGCCTGGAGCCGCTGCCAGGACAAGGAAGATGTAAGGTACCAGTAAGCCACGAGCCATGTGGCAAAGTATAGATTAATAGAAATGGGCTAAATATAGGAGCAAGATCTAGACAATGGTAGGCCTGAGCTAATGGCCAAGCAGTTTAAATAATATAAGCATCTGTATGTTTATTTTTTAAGTGAGCTAAGGGACTGCAGGGGCTTGGCAGGAGAGAAAACTCCAGCTACAAATGGCACCCAAAGTGGGGCTCGAACCCACGACCCTGAGATTAAGAGTCCCATGTTCTACCGACTGAGCTAGCTGGGCTCCTTAGGGCCCTCTCTTGGCCCCGCCTTGTAGGCATGACAGTTACCAAAGCCTCAATGGGGGTAGGAACTTCCAGATCAAAGCTGGAATGGCGGCTACCCACTACACTAAATGGACATTTTGGTGACAAAATGAAGCTTCCAGCACTGGAAATGGGTTACAGTGTAACTGAGTTGTTGGCTCACAGGGTTTCACGGAACCCAGCAATTGACCCAGACTGCCGCCAAAACTATAGGTTGCTCTCCACAAATCGATGCAAGGACTTGCTGAATGAAGATAACACCTACCCAATTCACTGAACGTGGAGAAGTTAAGCTGGTGCCTACATAGAGCCTTCTTCTCTGTGTTCTAGCATTCTTTGGTACAGAAAGGTACTCTGCAAGTCACCAAAGGAGAAATGTAAACACCAACTCAACCCCGTTACAAATCCTTTGATCGACATTGGTGTTCCGCCTTCAAGATATGCTAATGCAGTGGTGGCACAAAACTTGTGGGAGTCACCAGCCAATATCTGATGTGACTAAAGGCCCATTCCATGAGATGGAACCCATATCCAACCCATATCCAAGAACCTGAGACTAAATATGGAGCCCAGGATAAAACCAAATACAAGCATTTTACTAAAGGACTATACCAATAAAATGACTCCTAATGGGATCCATTTGTAAAGACAGACTCTTTATACTACTTTCCTTTATTAATGTTATCTCAAGGAGACTAACAAACTTAACTAAATAGCTAAAACTAATTGGCTTTTAGAAGAAAATAAAGGTGGGTATTTATATGAAATTATAAAATTGTTTCTTGTACAGGTCATAAAAGTAAAAACCATCAAAGGAAAAGTGATACAAATTAATCATTAAAAATGTTAAACTTCTGCTATTGTAAAGACACCATAATTAAACCACAGGTTGATAAATAGGTTTATAAAATACTTTTCAAATATATGACACATATCCAAAGACACTAATAACTATGTCAACTGAATAAAAATTAATAAACAATCCTATTTAAAACATGCGAAAGAGGTAATAAATGGGAAAAGAAGCCCATCCTTTTATCTGAACTAGAAATAATTAAGATAAACACAACAGTACATTAGTTAAATAAATCACGACACACATATTCATATAACAGAATATAAGTGGGCAATAATTGTGATACAAAACCATAACCCTGGTAACAACTCCAGTGTAAAGTAAGTGAAATGATTGATCACTACACCAAGAGGCTTCAGACTTAATCTCTTCTATAAGTTGGATTATTGTGTATGAGTCATTCATGTTATGAAATTTGCCAACCTGCATTGTGATGTTCCATGTACTTCACTCCTCTTTCTGAGTATGTTCAACATTAATGAATAGTTTACTTAATTCTTTTTTAGTTTTTGCCCATAATTCATCTTTTTCTTTTAGACCCTGTCTCTAAAATGCCACTTCTTACTTCAAATACTATTAACTCATTCTACAAATGACCTCTACAACCTGGCTACTTTCTACTACCTTACCACTACACTTGGATGTGTACTACCATAGTTTATCATCTACAGGTGGCTGCAGGCTGGTAAATGTTAATGCATTTTCTACTCTTTGTCTGATTTCCTTTCATTGCATTCTTGGCGTAATCATAGAATAGTCATGTCAGGAAATAACCCAGAAATTGACCCTTATATAAAAATCACCTGTTATGATTTATTTCAGTTTCATCTGTCAGCTTCATTAGGTTGCACTGACTAGACATTAGGTTAAACATTATTTTGGTATTTTGTAAGGCATGCATTTTACACAAGAGTAAATAGAGTTTTATCCAGCTACAATGAAGAGTGAAATTATCAAATCAGCTGGAAAATGAATTGAACTGGAGAGCATCGTGTTTAGCAAAATAAACCAGATTTTAAAAATAAAAGACAAACATCATGCATTTTCTTTCATATTCAACTTAAAAGAATAATAAGGCTTGAAAATATAAGAGAGACCATGAGAAAGTGGACCACTGTGGGAGATGGGGAGAGAGGCTGAGGATGGTTGAAGTATATGATATATACACAAAACGACATAATGAAGTCCATTATTGTACAACTAAATATATTCAAATAAAGCATTTCAGAATTTGCACTCTTTTACCCTCGAAGTGTTTCTGGGCCTGAAGTTCTGTGTGGGACTATAATCTGGAGTCTCTATTCCAAAGAAAGAAGTTTGTGAAAGATGTCAAGAGTGAGATCTACTCTAAGAGATACAAAGTGAAATTTAGAAGATGACAAGAGGATGGGGTTTGGGGATTTAGCTTAGTGGTGGAGTGCCTGTCTAGCAAGCACAAGGCCCTGGGTTCGGTCCTCAGTTCAAAAAAAAAAAAGGAAAAACATACTAATCTTTTCAAAGATGACAGTGGTCCAAGACAAAAGCAAGTGCAATGCACCCACATACATGATGAGTTCATAAAACTAGCAGAAGTATTTGTCAGACTGTTTATGCTCATACAGAAGGTGCTGTGATGGTCTGTGCATCACATGCACATGAATTACTAAAGTATGGAGTAAAATCTGTTCCAGCAGATTACGGTTCATCCTATTGTTATGGCCTGCTGTTGGTCCACTGGCTTCTCAATCAGTTTGGCAAGGACAAAGTCTATGAAGGGTAAATGGAGGTGACTGGAGTTGAACACAATATGGAAAGCATTGACAATCAGCCTGTTGCTTTGACTTGCTGTTTGGGTGAAGGTCTTGCCTGGACTACAGCTGGCAATATAATTTTGGGGTCCTGAATCGAGTCATGAATGAAGGATCTTCCTAAGAGTGTACAAGGATTCTCTGATTATGATTCTGAAGCAAGGACTTCAATGCAGGAGTACACCAGAAGTGCGCCAAGGTAGAATGCTGCACACTCTGTCTTACATAATAGAGGAAGACAAAGATGTAATTCTCTCAGTACATAAAAAACAGCCCTAGACACGGAGGAGAGCTAGAAGCAAGCTCATCCCGCTATAAGAGAGAAGACAGTCTAGCAGAAGTCAAAAAGAGAAATTAAGAAGAGGTGGGACTGTCCCCAGATGTCCCTTGCCCAGAAGAAAGATTAGGTAGTTCAGAAGAAGACAAGCTTCCTCACAGATCAGGAACAGGCTCTGAGAGTTAAAAACAAATTTCTATGAAGATTATTTTCCACAAAAACAAATTTACCAACAAGGCAGCTAGACAAAACAAAACAAAATTTAAATTCATTAAATTTCATTGTCCAAAGTAATGTGTGTCTGCCTAATCCAATCTGTTGATGAGTTCCTGGAATAAAAAGGTGTAATTCTACTCTGAGATTGCTTTTGGATTTAAAAACGACTACACCTCTTTCCTTGGATTCCCACCTGCCTGCTTTAGGTTTTAAGAAGCTAGCACATCAGGTAAGATAACTCCTTAGAATAAGTCTTTATATAGCATACAGGTAACTATCTAGAAACTTCTGCTTCCTTGGAGGCACCAGTACAGAACCACCCAGTGTCTGCTGGGCTCATTGGCTGCACACAGAGACCCTATAACAACTCTACACCTTACAGGTTCTGCTGCCTACGAACTCTCTGTCTATACTTCTAGCTCCTTCTGTCTTATACTCATGCTCTGGCCACACTGATCCTGTAACAGTCTTTTGAACATACCAGGAAAGCCTTGGCACACTACATTTTTACTTTTCTCTGGTTGGAGACTATTTTGAAGACACTTGGGTGACTTACAAACTTGCTCCTAGCAATAAATTCGCAAGTTCTTGCACTCACTTTTCCTGTTCTCTGCTTTTCTGTCAGTTGTGTGACAAGACATCTCCTAGAGAGAAACAACATATACCTCTTCCTACCCCAGATAGGGAACCCATCACAAACATGGTACAGATACCACCAGTGTCCAACTTGGTGAACCAATGAGTTTTATTAGGGTTACTTACAGGAGCAGAAGTGAAAAGAGAGCTTCATCACCAAAGTTCACCCCAGCATGGCTGACAGCTAGGAAAATCTGGAATCATGGAGCACAGTGCATAGCCTATAGGCAGCTCAATAAGGTGGAGTGTATCCCTTCCAAGAGACTCAGATGATCTAAACCCCTCCTAGGTGCCATGCTTGCTTGTTCTTCCAGGCATCTGGTCTGGTCTGAGTCTTCCTTCAGTTTGGGTTTATTTGACCAAGAGGACTCTTAACTTTTTGTTGCTTATTCTGGTAGGGATGGGGGGGTCTAGTGAATCATGTCAGTTTTGGGGGTTTCTGGAAGCTGTTTGGAGGTGTTTACCTCCCTGCTTAAAAGAGCTGCTGTTGAGGATGGAATGTTTCAATCTCAGAAGAAACTTTTACACAGCATCCTTTCATATTTTCTACTTCTTTGCAGGTATTTACTTTGTGTTTTCCCAGTATATGATAATGTATATGGAGTCACGTTTAGTTACCTTTCAATGATTTGTTTTTTGCTGTATCTGCTGTAAATATGCTTCATAGCAGCTGCTCATTAAGTAGTTAATGAATAATTAAATATGTAATGAAGAAGAATAAATGAAGAAATACTTTGGGTACAATAGTCTTTAAAGACTTATCAACTTAAACTGATGCTATATATCAAAAGTACATATAGGATGATTTGAGTTAGTTTTTGTTTTTCTGTCCAGTCTTCAGGTAGTCCTTTCCTTACTGAATGATATTTTTTCCTTGGTAATATACTTAGTATTTATCTTTATTAAAAACTTTGGATATATTCTGTTATAAATATATTTACTCTCAATGTTGTTGAACATATTTTCTAATCTCCCCCTTGTTTTCTGTTCATTTGAAGATTTTGGACATTGACAGTGACATGGAGTGGCTCTCAGGAAACCAGCGAGTGATTGTCTTACAGCTCACTGGGAAATTTAGTGATTTCCAATCCCACAGGAAGGTTTATCAGATCACACAGAGAGAATGGCTGTGATCTCAAAATACCTTTAAGAAAAAGTCAACAGCAAAGTTGCTTGTGGATATTTTCCAGGCAAGTGAGGCTTATATGCAAAGCAACAATTAGCTTGTAGAATTCCAAAGCAGATTTATAATTGCTGAAAATGTGTACAGAAGACAAATTTGGAAACACTTTATGGTGTTTAAAGAATAAAAATTTTCAATGACTTGTCTTTTATATGACAGGGCTTGTTTTAAGTTTGCAGACAAATTAAAGTAACTAGGAACAATTGCTTACTCAGCTTTCACTCTATTAACAAATATGAGTCTCATGAAATTTAAGAATGGCCAAGCACAGCAGTATATAAATCTTCCTAATGAGGTGTGCACACAATGCAATCTCAGGTAACTTAGCTTCCTGAGGAACTCCTGTTTGATAGACTTGTTTGAATGTGCATGCATATTGTTGGTCTGCATTTTAAATGCCCAATAGCAAATAAATTCATCCTATTGCTACCAGGAGCCACATCATACTTAGTTTTCAGTTAAAATGAGAAAATCCCAAGGCAAGTTGATTTCTAACATCTCGAGAACCTAAGTATGCTAAGAAATAGAAGGTGAATTTAATTTTTGCATGAAATCATTGTGATTAACATAAGCACACAAAAAATACAAAATGGAAATTATACCTAGAATCAGTAATTACAGGATATTTTTGGTATAACTTGTGCATCTTGTAGTTCATTTTTTAACATCTATGAGAATAGAGTTGTTTTCTCTTTGGTTTGTATTACATGTCACACTGTAGGCACAAAGAATACCTCAATGAGGAAATGAATCTTGACAATTATGTCTCACACACTTTGCAGAGAAAGTAGTTCATAAGAGTAGGATGAGCCAATTCGCTATCTGCCAGTGCTATAGAGGGTCATCATTTCCCTAAAGTAAACTCAATGATGATCTAAGAACTCGGTATTTGTTAGATGTATTTTATCTACTTGACTATTGTATCTTATAGCAAGCTTTGCTTGCTGCACTGTATACACTATTTCTCAGCACATTTCATCCCCTGATTAATTGCCATGCTTCTTTTCATCAGATTTGCAGAGGATAAGTTTGATAGAATGCTTAAAAAGAGGAAAGCACTCTAAGTGACTTTCATTTACTCATGGGGTAATTCAGTTGAAAACCCCTCAACTTCTTTTCAGGTGACATCATTGTACATTTCTAAATATTCTGTCATTGCCATCCATTATGTAATTGCTTAGAAAGAACATATTTGTAACGCTATTCATTTTTAATTTATTTCCTATTTTGTCTATAATCAACAGGTATACTTACTTTCAACATCTCTAAGATGAGCACATGACACTGATAGGTGTGTAGCATATTTTGAGCTTGCACTATTGTAAAGGTAATAATAGCTGTAAAGCTCAGTGTGGGCCCTTGTTGTGTACCTGAGGTGAGTAATCCACTTGGAGTGCTGAACATTCTGGTGACAATATAAACAGCTGGTCCAAATAAAATGGGGCTACGTGGCAAGAAAAAAGCAATGACAAAACCTGTGAAAGTGAAAGCGTTCAGGTTGAATTAATTAAACATTAAATATGTTTACCTTACGAAACATTTCATGTAGTGTACAGGGACGTTGTGTGACTGAAAAATTGTTAGAATTTACATGGAGAAAAAAAGTGGACTAATAAATAACAAGCTCAAATTAATTATAGTCAAATGCTATCCATATGTAATATTAAGGGTTTTAAAAATGTTTTAGATAAAGTACTATGTAAACCCAGCTCTCTACAGTCATCAAGTACTTCTGTGCAATGGAAAATAAATGTCGCTTGTTGTACAACGCATATATTTAAATGTGTGTGGAAGCACTGGAGAACACTGTTCAACCTTATAGCTACTCAGCTCTTGTCATTATCCTTCGATGTCTACTTGAATTGCAGCTCATGCTTCCTACCTGTTAAACTTGAGATGATTTCTTAGGAATTAACAGGGGTGAAACGCAAAGTCAACATATATTGATGGGCATCCATGTGCTTCCCATAAGATGATTAAAATTAAAGTCTAACAGCATTTATTACAGTAAGTTCTTTGTATGCTCTCTTTCCATTATTAATTTTCATCTCTTAATTTACAAATCAAACATCCAAAGGTCTGACTTAAATAATTAACATGTATTATTATTGATCTTATTTTTATAGAAGTTTTAAAGTCAGATCTTAGTGAAAATAAAGTTTATAAATTCTTCAGTGAAAGAAATGAATTAAAAAAATGAATGATATAGAAATGTTATCAATCTGAAAGTTAATAAAGAGGTACAGCTGCTGGGCAGTGGTGGTGCATGCCTTTAATCCCAGCACTCAGGAGGCAGAGCCGGGTGGATCTCTGTGAGTACAGGCAGCCTGGTCTATAGAGCAAGATCCAGGATAGGCACCAAAAACTACACAGAGAAACCCTGTCTCAAAAAACAAAACAAAAACAAAAACAAAAAAAAAAATCAACTCTGAGGAGTAATTTCCACACATATGCAAATTAAATCAGAATATAAAAAGTTAGTGAGTTAGCATCTGGACAGTTTGCCTTGCAAGTGTGAGGATATAAGTTTGATGGCCTGAACCTATGTTAAAAATCATATACAAATGCTGTGGATATCTTTCTGTATGCTGTGAATATGTGTTGCTCTGATTGGTTGATAAATAAAGCTGTTTGGCCTGTGGCAAGGCAGCTTAGAGGCAGGCAGGAAATCCAAACACATAGACAGGAAGAGAAAGGAGAGGCAAGGCAGACACTGAGAGCCGCTTCCAGGAGAAGCAAGATGTAAAGGTATTGGTAAGCCACGTGGCAAAGTATAGATTTATAGAAATGGGTTAATTTAAGATATAAGAGCTAGCTAGCAAGAAGCCTGCCATAGACCATATATTTTGTAAGTAATATAAGCCTCTGTGTGTTTAATTGGGTTCAAGAGCCTGCAGGTCTGGGCAGGACAAAGGAAAACATCCAGCTACACACAACAAAGAACACTCAGCAGGTTGTATTTTATATATGTGTGCATATATATACATATGTATATATATGTAATAATAACAAAGAAGAAGAGGCCATTGATTTGAGAGAGAGCAATGGGTTTTATATATAAAAGAGAGAAGAGGGAAGAAAGGTAATGGGAAAATTATATGATTATGGTTTATTTAAAAATAAAGTATTTTCAAAAATCTTGGCATAATGATGTAAGTTCATAGTCTTAATTAATGTAGGGCATGTGGAAGCAGATGGATCTTTGGTTCTCACTAGATGACCAACCTAGCATTGTTGACAAGTTACAGTTGAGTGAGAAACTCAGTCTCAAAAAGGTAAACATTGCCTAAATAATGACACCTAAAGTTGTTCTCTGACTTCTATACACATGTGCATTCTCTTGTGCATATACATGCGCATTTACACACAGATGAACATAAACATATACAATGTAATGAGTTAGCAAACAATTTTTCTATTCAATTACATGCTACCATAAAAATTATGGACATGAATTTCTGAAATAACCACTACATTCTAGAGTTATAACATGGTCTGTGACCTGCCCTAAAAAATAACATGGAAATTCTACTGTTCATACTTATTTTCAGTTGTAAATCAACATTTTAGCTCAAAGAAGAAACTGAGTTAATTATATGTAACCATTTTTTCTGTTCCCATCTTCTTTGATAACTGAGCATAAAAATTAGTGTATATAAGAAATGAATCAAAAAATAAATTACGAGAAATATTTTTAGTTGTTTTGTTTAGTTTAGCAATCATTAAGAATTAATAGTTATGATCCTTTTAGTCTTTTCTTCTAGCCATCTCCAGTCCGATGTGATACCCATCAACCTGCAGAAATACTTTTTACCAGGGACTTCCATAGTCACCACACTTATCTAGACCCAAAGTGGGCAGCAGAAACCAAAGAACCGAACACACACCCAACAAAGACAAGTCCAGACCTATGCAAAGAATGAGTGTGAATGTGCTCCATATATCTATAACCCAGCAAAACCCCACAAACCTGAACAATCAAGACAATATATCTGTTACAGAATCTAAGAAACCTACCACAATAGGCCCCATGAAAAGCAGTTTAGCCAAAGCACAAAACAAGGATTTCAGAATACTAGTTATGAATATGTTCAAGGACCTTAAAGAGGAAATGAATATCTTAATAGTGGTTGTGAAAATATAAAGTGTAATGAAATAAGGAAAATAATTCAAGACATTAAAGTAGGATTTTAACAAAGAAATAGAATAACTTTTAAAAGAAAAGATGAAATGAAACTGGAAATGAAAAACTCCTGGATGTTAAACAAAGACCTTGGAAGGTGAGACTCATAAACAGATTAAAAGACATGGAAAAGAGAATTTCAGATATTGAAGACAAGAGAAAAACATGAATAGCCCAGTCAAAGAACTGTTAAATCTAAAATAATCCAGACACAAAACATATATAAAATTTGGGACTCTATGAAAAGAGAGAATCTATGAATAATATGAATAGAGGAAAGTTAAGAAATCCAGGTCAAAGTCACAGAAAATATTTTTAACAAAATCATAGAAGAAAATTTTACCAATCTAATCAAAGAAATATCTATCAAGGTACAAGAAACATACAAAACACCGAATAAGACCAAAAAAGAAATTTCCCACTACACATGATAATCAAAACTCTAAATGTACAGATCAATGAAAGAATATTAAAATGTACATGGGAAAATCAAGTCACATATAAATGTAGTCCCATTAGAATAACACCCGGAATCTTAATGAAGACTATGAGAATCATAAGAGAATCATACAAGCTTTAAAAGGCTAAAGATACCAGTCTAGTCTACTACACCAAGCAAAACAAACAATTACAATGACAGAAAAAGAAATAAAAATAAGTTTTAGCAATTTATGTCCCAGAACTACAGAAGGCACTAGAATGAAAACTTCAAACTAAGAAAAAGCTAACTATACCCAAGAGGACACAATAAATGAATACTTCAAAAACATCAAAAAAGACTTTGAAAAAATGAGTATTACAACAAAAAATAGGAATCAAATAACTCTACTTATTAATAACTCTCAATATTAATGGTCTCAGTTACCCAGTAAAAGATAGAGACTAAGAGATTAAATTAGAGAACAGAATCTGCCTACATTTGGATCCAAGAAACACACCTCATCATCAAGGATAGACATTGCCTTAGGGTAATGGGAGGGGGAAAAGTATTCCAAAAAATGAACCCAAGAAGCTAACAGGCATAGCTATTTTCATATCTCACTTGATAAACTTTAAACAAAGCTAATCAAAAGAGATAGGGGGAGAACATAGATACTCACTAACGGAAAAAAATACACCAAGAGTATACCATGACTCTAAACATTTATACACCAGAAAAAAACAGCACCCAAGCTCATAAGAGAAACAGTACTACAGTAAAAAATTACAAAATGATAGAGGTAGTGGGTGACTTCAATACTCATCTCTTGCCAATAAAAAGTCAACAGAGAAGCACAGGAGTTAAATAATACGATGAAACAGCCAGACCTACAAGACAAAACATTCCACCAAAAAAAAAATCCTTTGTTCTTAGCAGTTCATGGAACTTTCTCCAAAACTGACTGTTAATTAGGACACAAAGTGAATCTCAAAAGATACGAGAAAACTGAAATAATTTCTTTCATATCTAACCATGGATTAAAGCTGGATAGCAATAAGGAATTGAAGAGTCACATGCAAACTCATGGAAAATGAGTAACTCTCTACTGAATAAAACTTGGGTCAAGAAAAAAATCAAGAAAAAAATGTTTAAAGTTTCTAAAACTGAAAAAAAATCAAAACATAACTTATCCAAACTTATGAGACATAGTGAAGGCAGTTCTAAGACACCAAATGCCTGCATCAAAAAAAAAAAAAAAAAAAACTGGAGATATTCTATGTTACTACCTTAATAACATGTTTGTAAATTAAGAAAACCAAGAAGAAATAAAAAAAATACCCAAAATAGTAGAGAAGAGGAAATAATCAAAGTCGGGGTTGAAATCAATGAAATAGAACAAACAAAAAAAATTAAGCCAAGAATCAATGAAACAAAAAGTTGGTCCTTTAATAGATTCAACAAGATTGATAAACCCTTAATGAAATTAACCAAGACAGAGAGAAGTTCTAAATTATTGAAACTAAAGATGAAAAGGGAAACACTAAAACAGACGTGGAGGAAATCCACGGATTAATTAGGACATACTTTAAAAATCTGTATTTTATAAAACTGGAAAATATAAGAAATAGATGAATTTCTTGATATATACCACCTACCAAAGTTAAATCAAGAAGAAATAAGCAAATTAAACATACTCATAACTCCTAATGAAATAGAAGCAGTTATTAAAAATCTCTCAACCAAAAAAATCCTAGAGTCAGATTTAATTCAAAGTTCTACCAGACCTTCAAAGAAGAAATGCAAGTACTCAAATTATCTTAGATTCTGCAAATAGAATCTACAGGAACTTTTCCAATTTTGTTTTACAAAGACATTATTACCCAACCAAAGAAGTGGGGCAGGGGGTGGGGGTGGGGAAGAAGAACAAAAGAAAAAAAAAAACTATTGACCAATTTTTTATGAACATGGTTCCAAAAATTCTCAATACTTGTAAACTGAAGTAAAGAGCATATTGAAAAGATTACCCATTATTATCAAGTTGACTTCATTCTAGAGATGCCAGGATGATGCAACATATGTAAATTAACAAATGTAATATACTACATAAATAGACAGGAAGAAAAAAAAAAAACATGATCATCCCGTTAGATGAAGAAAAAAGCTTTCACAAAATTCAACATCCTTTCACATCTATTTCAAGGATAAAAGTCCTTGAGGCACTAGGAATACAAGGGATATTTCTTAATATAATCAAAGCAATTTACAGTAAGTCTAAAGCTAACATCATCCTAAACAGAACCCCATAGCATTTCCACTGATATCAGGAACAAAACAAGGGTGCCCCCTGTATTAATATCTATTCAATTTGATATTTGAAGTCTTATCTAGAACACTAAGACCATTGAAAGAGATCAAGAAGATATAGCAAAAGAAGAACTCAAAGTTTCTTTATTTGCATTATTATTAATTATGGTATAATTTTATACACAAAAGACTCTAAGTGTTCCATAAGAAACTTCTACAGCTGAAAAACACTTGAAACAAAATAGCAGGGTGTAAAATTAGCACAAAATATCAATTTCCCTCCTACATACAAATGTCAAAAGATACTTAGAAATCAAGGAAACTATCTTTCATGGTACTCTCAAAAAGTATTTTGGGATAATTCTAATCAAGCAAGTGAATGACTTAGACAATAAAAACTTTAAGACTTGAAGAAAGAAATTGAAGAAGACATTAGAAGATAGTAAGGTCTCCTTCATTTTTGAATTGGTAGGGTTAATACTTGAACATGTCCAACCTACCAAAATCAATCTAGGGATTGAATGAAATCCCCATAATAATTCCAACACAATTCTTCACAGAAAATGAAAAAAAAAACAATCTTTGCCTTCACATATAAACAACAACAACAACAACAACAACAAAAACCCCAGGAGAGCTAGAGAAATCATGAATAAAAAAAGAAATGCTTGTGGTATCAGCATCCCCAGTCTCAAAATGTGCTTCAGAGATGTAGTAACAAAAACAGCATGCTATTGGCATAAATGCAGCCATATTGATAATTTGAACCCAGATATAATCCTACACACCTACAGACACCGGACTTTTGACAAAGAAACCAAAGGTACATACTGGAGAAAAGAGAGCATCTTCAACAAATGATGCTGGTCAAACTGGTTGTGTGGGTGTATGGATGTAGGAGAATGAAAATAGATCCATATCTATCACCCTGTACAAAACTCAACACTCAATCAATTAAGTGCCTCAACCTAAGACCCGATATCCTGAATCTGATAGAAGAGAAAGTGGAATATAGGCTTCAACTCATTGGAATAGGAAAGGGCTTTATAGTGCAGGCACTAAGAACAACAATTAGTAAATTGATGACAGGGAACTGAAAAGCTTTTGCATGGGAAAGGACAGCACCTTTTGAACAAGGTAGCATCCTCCAGAATGGGAAAAAATACCAATTATAGATCTGATAGAGGGTTAGTTTACAGAATATATAAAGAACTAAAAAGATCTAAATATTAAAAAAATAACCTAATTTAAAAATGGGTATTGAGCTAGACATGGTAATACATGCCTTTCATCCCAGCACTTGGGAGGCAGTAGGATCTCTTTGAGTTTGAGGCCAATCTCGTTAACACAGCAAATTCAACAACAGAAATGGCACACTGAGCTAAACAGAGAGTTCCCAAAAGTTGAAACACAAATGGCTGAAAAATAAAGAAATCTTCAATAACCTTATCTAACAGAAAAATGCTAATTAAAACTACTTTGAGATTTTAGCTTACCTCAACCAGAATGGTTAAGATCAACACAACAAAAGACAGAACTTTCTGGTTAAATGCAAGGAAGGAGAAACTCTTATTCATTATCAGAGGAATGCAAGCTTGCACAGCCACTATAGAAATTAGTGGGACAGTTCCTTGGGGAGCTGAAAATGGATCTACCATAAGATTCAATTATACTACTTTGGGCTGATAACTAAAGGACTGTGGGGATGCTTGCTTATCCATGTCCATTGCTGCTCTATCCATAACCCAGAAATTAGAAACAGGATAGATTTTTACCTACTCATGAATGGATAATGAGAATTAACACATTTATATATGGTGATATTTATTTGTGCTGAAATGTGATTTTATTTGTATGTTAATAAATCAAGTTGCTTGGTGATCAGAGCTAAGAGCAAGCCATTTTGCAGAAGTCCAGCAGTGGTGGCACATGCCCTTAATTTGATCACATGGCAAGCAGAATCTCTGTGTGTTCAAGGATACAGCCAAGTGACCCAAACCTTTAATCTCAGTAGGAACCATAGAGACTTGGAGGTCTGTATAGACAGAGTGACGAGGAAGTCATGTGGCTGGGTTTAGAACCAATGAAAGGCATAACAGAAAGGCAATAAAAAGACAGGACACAGGAAGACAGTCTCTCTCTCTGAAGGATGGCAGCAAGTGGTAAGATAAGGTGGTCTTAGCTCTTGGCTACTGCTCTTATCTCTGGGCTTTTAACTCTTATTTGGCTCTGTGTTTCTTATTTAATAAAATCACTTAGAATTATATATACATTCATAGAATAAAATATCATTCAGCTCTTAATAAAGTGAATTTATGAAGTTTGCTGATAAAATATATGGGGCTAGAAACAATCATCCTGAGTGAGGTAACCCAAACCAAAAAAGACAATATTGCATGTTTTCTCTTCTGTGTGGATGTTAGATTTTAAGCTTTCTGTATATGTGCTACAATCCAAATAACCTAAAAGGGTAAGTGTCGAGTAAGGGACCAGGAAATAGGAGGGACTTTTCTAAGGACAAGGAGATAGAATGTAATGTTACAAAAAGATAAAGGAAAAACTAGAACAGGAAGATTAAATGAGGAGAGGGATGGTACAGCAAGGTAAAGGAGAGAATACTGAGAGAGTCAACTAGCATTAAAGGCCCTTTGAAAAATCATATGGAAACCTACTACCACAGAAATATATATTTAAATTATATTTATATATATTAAATATATATTTATATATAATATATATTTAAATATCAATTTAAATTCCCTTCCATATATATATTTACTGCTGTCTACAACTTGATGATATAGCCCTATTAACTAAGATGACATTTATATATCCATATATATATATATGGAAAGGAATTTAAATTGAGTGTCTATATAGTTGAGGTGACAATGTCCTAACTATATATCTTACACAACCAAGTAAAACCTCCAATACTATGAATGGGTAATTATGTTCAGTCATTGATCATGGGGTCTCCATGCCTTCCCACACCAAACATTGCAGGCTATTGACAATCCTATTTACTGCTGTCTACAACTTGATGATATAGCCCTATTAATTAAGATGACATTTATATATCTCATTAAAAATGGATAAGCCTAGCTGGTGTTGGAAAACACTCTGCATGCTACTGAAGGAGAAAAGTAATCATCAGTGTCACCAAGCTGTAAGCCCTGTGACCTACAACAGTGACCTACCTGTAAGATAGACTGGTGCAATAGTAGCTCAAATGCTATTGGCAGATCCATCCACTTGTTGATTGGAGTTAAGGCCCACTCCATGTGATGGAACACATACCTGACATCAATAAACTGTCCAAAAACCTAAGGCTAATAGGTCATGGACCTATGGGAAAGCCTACTATGATTCTGCTAAAGGAACTTGGCAATAAAGTGGCTCCTAGAGACACATTTATATCGGTGCATCACTTAACCTTCATCAAGAGAAGCTTCTTTTTACAGAAACCACAACTGGACAATGTGCAGAGTGTGAGAGACTATGGAGTATGTAGTTTTAAATGAGACATCTTCATCAGACTCCTCATTTCAATGTTAAGGGATCCATATGGAAGAGGATGTTCAAAGAATGTAAAAACCAAAAGTGGTTAAAAAAATGTTTCCAAAGAATTTCCAAAGAAACTGTGACTTTGTGACACATGAGGCTGATAGACGTGAACTTACAGACAAGACTTGCACAGCTTCAAACCAGAGAGAATGCTAATACTCAGAAGAAGAAAAGGATGCAAAGTCCCATCTCTAACCAAGAAGATATTTTTAATTGATTCCTGCTGGAAAAGGGAAAATCAGTTTTCTCAAATAAAGTGACACTGGGTGTATTTACCACACTCCAAGTCAGGTTATATGACCAGAAGAGTAAGTCAACATAAAACAAACTCCATTTTTGAGAGAAGAGGATGACTTGATTGTTTCTTTTTGTTTTGTTTTAGCATTTTTGTCCTATTTTTCTTTGTTTGTTTGTTTTAATTTTTCTTTTTTGGTTTTGTTTGAGACAGACAGACCATGAAGTTGGTTGAGTAGAAAGGTGGGGAGGATCTGAGGTAGAAGAAAAGAATGACCAAAAACATTGCATAAAATTTAAATTAAAAAGAATTTATAGATAATAGAGATGACAAAATATATTTAATCCACAAAAATGACAGTGCATCAAAATAACTTCATGTTACCTCCATTTTTCATTTAAGTAGTAAGTCCACACTAAACCAAAAAGAAAGAAATGAAACAAGATCCAAATTAGGGATGCGTTGTTAAAACTAAATAGGACACAACAGAAAAAATGCCAGTAAAAATCATTTCAATGTATTGATAAAACCAAAACAGAACCGAGTAAGAGCATATGCCACATGACTTTCTCTGAAAGCATTAATGACATGAAAGACTACTGGGAATCAAAATTAATCATAAAGAAAGGAGAAGCCACTCTTGGCCAACAGTTCAGGCATAGCTTCTCCCCACTTAAACATCAGGAAAGATGTACAGAAAATGTGTGCTGTAGAAAAGTGAAAACATTAACTGTGGTCAGAATTTTGACGGTATACAAGCAAAGAAAATATTTCTGTACTTTAACTTATTCAAATTCATTCATTAATATTTATTTATTATGAGATAAGATCTTGCTATGTAGGCCAGGCTGGCCTCAAGCTCCGGAATGTTCCATATCAACCACCTGGGTGCTAATTACAGCTATTCACCACTGTGTTTGATAGAAACTTCATTTGTTACTGTGTAATTCAATCCTTTAATTATTTAATATGTATTTTAAATATTTTCCTGCTATCATGATAAGATATGGTGATACAAAAATAAAAAAAGATGTCTTTGCCTGAAAGCAATTTTTCTTTTTACTTAAAAATTTTAATAAAATTGTAATAAGGCACCATCAAGTAAAGATGATATTCCCCTTGAATCTTCCTGTGCAGAAACAAAGAAAACAGAACCATATATTCAGCGCTCATATCTTGGTAGCTATCTCACTAATTTCAGAACGCTTTGGGGAGCATATTAGATATCCTGTATATCAGATAGTTACATTACAATTTATAACAGTAGAAAAATTACAGTATCAAAGTAGCAATGAAATAATTTTTATGGTTGGGGGGTCACCATAACATGAAGAACTGTATCAAAGGGTTGCAGCACTAGGAAGGTTGAGAAGCACTACTCTAGAGTAACGAAGGTCACTTTGAACTCTAATGAATAATGACAATGAAACAGTGTAACAGTAGGGCACACACAACACACCAAGAGGAAAGAAGACACTACATCGAGAGAAGAAATTGGCAGAGTCTCTTAGTTAAACTTATAGATGTCTAAAAAAGCCACATCCATAGAAAATGTTATTTATATTTAATCAATTAATTAATTTTCCCCCAGCCCAATCACAGTTTCCTGTCCCTCCCTCCTTTCCTCCCAGACCCTCCACCCAACTTCCACCATCCATTCCATTTTCTTTCTCTTCAGAGAAGTGCAGGCCTTCCATGTGTAACATGAATCAAATCAGTAAAGACTGGCCAAAGTGTTTTCTTTGTGTTTTTCCTTTTTATACTGAGACTCCAGCTCTAAAGCCAGAATCATGGCTCAAACAAGGGCTCCCCGAAAAGGCCCTCTGAATGTCTGGAGAGATATGAAATGATTTAAAAAATGAATTAAAAACCCAACAGAAGAATACTCATTGAGTTTAGAAAAACCATGCACAAAATGACATAAAAAAGGATGTAAAAAGAATCAAACAAAATAAATCATAGCCAAGAAACACAATGTTAAGGTGAAAGTTTTGCTAGAATGGTTCAATATCAGGTTTGATGAAGAAATAAAAAGAATCAACAAACTGAAGCCCAGGTTATTAGAAATTATTCAGAGATATAATGACCAAATTAAGCCTCATAGACTTATGACATACCACTGAGCTGTTTAGCTGTCTCAGTGGATGAAACTCATGACAAGAAAATGATCAAAACAACAAAAACATATCCTGGATATATGAATGAGCACATCACAAGGAAAAGACATATGAAATGCTTACACTAAATAATGGAAAGTTACTAAGAATATGTAAGTACTTCTGCAGGATTCCACATACTTGAGCACTGTACGGTAGGCATATATATATATTTGGTAGAACAGAGTGTGCAATTTCAATTTTTTTTCAGATAATCCAAGCAACATGTCAGAACTATAAACTACATTCCACATCTGCCTTAGAATATTTTGTATGGTTCTTAAAAGTATAAACTAGATACCACATATCTATATGACTGAATATCAAACATACAATGTTGAGAAATTAGTGCATCTTAATCATTCAATTTTTAGATAAAAGGTTTATTTTTATTCTACATGTATGTGTTTTGTTTGAATGTATATAAGTTCCTAGTAGCCATAGAGGAGGGTGAATTTTGGATCCCTTGGAAATGGATGACCAATGGCTAGAAGCTGCCATGTGGATGTGGAAACAGAATTCAGGTTCTTTCCAGGTGTAGAAAGTGTTTTTAACATATGAACCATTATGCACTTTGCAATCGAAGTATTAAATATGAGAGTTATTATTACTGATATCAATACAAAACAGAAATAATTTGACTTGAACTATATAAGTAACATTTTAATTATGGAAACAATAATATTTCTGGAGAAACAACAAAATATATTTTAATATCATACAAAAGAAAGAATTATTTATATGATTGTATTATACTTATTTTTATGTTATTTTTTTATTTCAATATTATAATTTCTCACACTATGTGAAACTTGATATTTAATTTATGAAAATATTTAATTTTCTATTTTTAGTAAAATTTGTGGTATTCTGGATTATGGTACTACCAAACTACTGTAGCTCTAACTACATAAAAAGGTAACAGAAAAATTACAGGTTAAAATTGCCATAGGACAGCATTCAGAGCTCAAAAGTTACTAGAAATTTACTAGGGAAATGTCAGTTAGCCAGCTGTCATGGGAGCAAGATCCAAAATTCTAAGTATAAACTGTCCAAATTCTGTCTGACGGCTAACATACACATGCATGAGGTGGAATTTTTCAGAGTACTGGGAGCCAGAGTTTTGAGAGTTCCACTCTCAACAACAGTATTTCACATAGCCAGTTTATGACTGTTTTTAACTTTAGTTCATATGATGAAGGCAGGGAATTTAGATCCATCACTTGAGACCAATAGGTTAGCGTTGCCCAATTCTCTTGCAAAAGAGATTTAGAGAGAAACGGCCAGAAAAAAAAAAAAGTTGGATAATTTCAAGTCATACAATATTTATGTGATTGGGAATTAAAAGGGAAATGAGAAATGAACTGAATGTGTGCTTGATAAAATAAGGACCCACATATGATAAAAACCTCAACTGTATAGTCTTCTGTTCCACACCACTACCCTTATTTGAAACACCCAGCATATTATTAATTTTATAATATTAAAATTCAGAATCATAGCAACAGATGGTAAGCTATCTATGGCAATCATGAAATTATACACACATATATCAAATACAATGTTGTATACCTTCCTTGCATAGTCAAAAACATTAAACCAAAAATACAGAGTCCTGGTGAAGGAGTGATTGCCGAGGGACAGAAAAATCCCAAGTAGTGGCAGAGATGATCCTGTTGTGACAGTGGGTTCAGAGGCATAATTTTCAGTCAAAAGTCATAAAATCACATATTGTAAATGCTCACATCACTTGGTACAAACATTATAATTCAATAAATTGAGCATTGAAGAAGAGGGGGTGGGAAGATCATAAAAGCCAAAGGACCAGGAAATTTTCTGTGAGATTACATCTCCTAGCAATAACAAAAGCTACACCCATGATTTTACCAAGACAGCCTAAACATGAGCTGAAAAGGGAAATAATAGACATGCTAAAGTGGGTGGAGGAAAACCCACAAGACCTTAACCCTACACAAAGAACCTCAGGGAACTGAGACATGCTGAAAGTGAGAAAATAGTCTTCCCCAGGGAGGAGCAAACCAGTTGTTATCTAATACCAAATGGTCAGCCCTGTAAATATACATACAAGTAGCATCACACAGATTGAGCAGCTTTTACTTAGAAACATATATGCCTATACAGGTATTCTTATAACGTTAGTTAATGAAAGAGAAGGTCATAAGCCAGGCAGCACTCTGACGGCAAACTCAGGTGGATCTCTGAGTTTAAGGCCAGCATGGACAAGAGAGAGACAGGGCTACATTGAGAAACCCTGTCTTGAAAACTAACAGAAAGATAAAAGTTCATGAAATTGAAAGCGGACAAGGGTGTATGTGTGTAAGAGGGTTGGAACAGAGGAACGTGAAAGGGAAGTGATGTAATTATATTATAATCTCAAAAATAAAAGTAGTCAAAAATAATAGTAAAATTGAGTAATTAGCGAAGTCTGAGTAGCTTATCTATAAGTCAAATAGCATTTAAAACATAAATGTCGTAAGTAAATAAATTAATTCTATTATGTAAAACTACCATGTTTCCACTTAACAGAGAGTAAAACTTTAAGAATGTAGGCTGTCTAGATAGTTCAACTGGAAAGAAACATTTTTAACCAAGCCTCATGACCTGAGTTTGATTCCCATGAAGAAACAAGGCACCGGACTTCTCCAAGTTGTTCTCTGACCTCCATAACCTTGCCACGGCACCAGCTGTGAATGTACTCATACACTCAATAAATCAAAATGTCATTAAAAAATTAAAAATAGTTCAGGTTGATGGTCTCTGATAAACAATTACTAAAATTGAGTCCCATTTGCATTATGCATTGTCACAATAGTCTTCATCTCTTAGATAAAAGAGTCCAAAGACATATACAGAAATATTAGGTATGTTTTTTATAAAAGCAGAAACAATATGTGCATTCTCTCAGTACCCCAAAAGGGACACTGGTGATGTAAATTAGTTTATTAAAGGTGGAACAGCAAGGACCTGGGCAGGAAGTATAGTTCCATTTGTTTTTCATGGGAAGAATTATAACATTCATTAACTATGTAAACTTGCTGTTTTCTTCTGTAGATAACGTGAATAACACTAGTGCATCTTGAAACAACATCCGTTTGGTGGATATAATCCACCATCATTTTACGATTAAGTATCTCTCCAGGTTGGCTGCTAAGGATGTGCAGACTGATTAGAACAAGTGACAGATCCTTCAGAATGAAAAAGGATGGAGCTCGACTCTTAGAAATCAATGTAGACTTTAGGAAAGGAGCCGTAGCTGTTGCTGCAGGCTCTTCCTGTTCCCTTGTTTGGATGTGATTGACACCAGCATGTCTGTCCATCAGCATTGGCATATATTGATTGAATTCATGGGCTTGCAAAACTATTATTAGTCTAGAAGTGTTCCGGAATCTGAATCTTGGGATTATCAATCAGTTATTGAGCAGAGCTCTGAGACGGTACATGTGTAGCAATTTCTCGGTTGCAAACCCTTTGCCAGAAATCAAGGATTCAATAAAAAAAGATGGAGCTTCTGCCTTAGAATTTGTCACTTACCAGAAGTATTTGGATTTAAAAAACAAGTAAGTGATACAAAATAAAAGTAAAGGGGAGCTGAAGAGATGGCTCGGTGATTAAGGGCACTGGATTCTCTTCCAAAGGACCCGGGATTGCTTCTCAGTACCTGCTTTCATCTGTTTTTTATTACCCACAGTGGCCCCTTAAGCAAAGGCTTCTCCAAGGGCGGTGGTATGGGGGGGAATTTTGTTCCCCCAGGCACTGACTCTTTCAAAATTACTAAGGGAACTTTTCTAATTCTAAGAAATTCATGACTCAGTGGTTTAGGTGGAATTCTGCTCACTCAGAGACACTGAGCAGCAAGTAGCTAACCTCCTTTTGCTGGGTCTTCCAAAAAACCCAAGGTCCTTTTCTCAGCCCCCACTTAAAAAACCCTTACTTCGTGGTTCCTCCTTACCACATCCTGTCAGTTACTTACTGACTCAGCCTCCTGCTTGCAGGTTAATTTTATTTAACCAAACACATCTTTACATTGTTAACAAAAGCATCAGGAAAACAAATGCAACACACTTTAAAATAATATTTCCAAAAAGCACCCACATGGTGGCTCACTACCATTTCTAACTCCAGTTACAGATAATTATACACCATCTCTTTTGACCCTTTTGGGCATTACATGGTACACATAGATAGATACATTCACATAAAACACACACACAGAGAGAGAGAGAGAGAGAGAGAGAGAGAGAGAGAGAGAGAGAGAGGAGGGAGGGAGGGAGGGAGGGAGGGAGGGAGGGAGGGAGGGAGGGAGGGAGGGAGGGAGGGAGGGAGGGAGGCAGACAGACACAGGGACATACAGAGAAACACACAGAGAAAGTAAAACAGAGTCAGAGACAGACACAGAGATAAAAAAGGGATAGTAGGAACAAACCAGACCTATGCTATTAAGAGTAGTAAAAATAAATGGTTTTAGGTCTAGAAAAGGGTCACTTCTAAGTTAGCTCTCAAAGAATGATGAGGCTAAATATGAAGTTCCCCAGTATGAGATTGCAAAATCCTATACAGAGTACAGACTTGTGAAAGATGATGATTTTTTTCAGGCCCGACAAAAAACTAATTTATGTAAATAATTTTGCAATGCATAAATCGTAATTCATAGGAGGTTGCTTAATGAGAGAGCCCTTTTTTGTGTTTGCATAAATAATGGTCTTGTAAACAATTTGTTGTGAGTTTCTTTTTTCCAGTGATAATTGGAGTCAATACATAATGGAGATTTTTAATGACCATTTGGAGCCTTGCAGATGGAAGACATTAAATTCCAAATAAGAACATATTTAGCTTTTTGTCTGATTTAATCTTGACTTCCAGGTGTCATTATCACTTCATTGTTCAGTGAAGTGATAAATAGCATGATTAATGAACTAATCATTTAACTTCATTTTCCTCTTTGTGGTTTCTATTTGTTTCTCTAAGTAGTCTCATCTGTATTAAACTTTGTTTTAGGTACTTTTATTTTTTTTTAAAGAAGTAGAATACAGAAGAATAGTGTGTTTTCCCATCCAAATCCTGTTTGCACATCTGGATTTCAAATAAAGATTATTGCTGACAACTTTATTGAGGGTTTCTGTCCTGAGAGCATATTTTGATGAAGAATAAGAAAATTCATCTTTATAAATATACCAATAAAACAAAGTAGAACTCAAGTCTAGGTTGAATGCAGAACGCTACACCAATAGAGGAATTCCTTAGTAAATGTCAGTTCCTATCTCTTTCATTGATTCTTGACTGGCATTCTGACCTTATTTGGAATAACAAAATGATATGTTTTAGATGACCACATCATCAGCACAGGGAAGAAGGCTACGTTTAATTATGATGCCTTAGCTATGAAAACTTTATTCCTGGCATCAAGGGGGAGGTTTAAAGAATTTGGAGGCTTTCTAGTAAAATACCCTTATTTCACAGATGACAAAAGTAAAGTTCAAAGCTTTAAGTGATTTCAACTGGGTGAATCACCCTGCCCTACAGTCCAGGGCTGTTCCCAATGCATCAGTCTGCTTCCATGTTTCCTTATAAAATATCTTCCCCAATATCTTTCTTCTTTTATTTATTTATTTTTTTTATTTTACAATACTATTCAGTTCTACATAATAGCCACAGATTCCCTTGTTCTCTCCCTTCCTGCCTCCCTCCACTTCCCCCCAATATCTTTCTTAAGCTGAAACAGCACTAAATGAAAATGTGCTTTTGAAATTGAGATAACTCTTTCTTCAGGTTTAGCTCTGTCTTAATGGCATTTTCTATTTTTATATTGCAGAGTAGCATATGAGACTAGATTAGGTTTCTGCATGTTTATTCACCTTTATACATTTGATGAGTTATTTATGAGTGGTTTATTTTCTGATGGGACCAGACCTCAAAATTTTTCCACCAATTGATTTTAACTTTATATCCTTTTATAAAAGTTAAGTGTCATGAACTATGAACCAAAGGCTGAGGGCCCCCCAACTGGATCAGGCCCTCTGAATAGGTGAGACAGTCAATTGGCTTGATCTGTTTGAGAGGCATCTAGGCAGTGGGACCAGGTCCTGTGCTCATTGCATGAGTTGGCTGTTTGAAACCTGGGGCTTATGCAGGGACGCTTGGCTCAGTCTGGGAGGAGGGGACTGGAACTGCCTGGACTGAGTCTACCAGGTTGATCTCAGTCCTGGGGGAGGCTTTGCCGGAGAGAGGTGGGAATGGGGGTGGGCTGGGGGTGGGAGGGGGAGAACAGGGGAATCCGTGGCTGATATGTAGAACTGAATGGTATTGTAAAATAAAATAAAAGGAAAAAAATAAAAATAAATTTTAAAACCATTAAAAAAAAAGAAATTGAAACACAATGTAGACACATAGAAATACTAAAATAATGTTCTTATATCCTATGAAATTAAATCATGTAACAAGCACAAACCATCAGCTACCATGCCTTTGTATAATAATGGCAGTTTTATTTTTAAATAACAAAACAGTCTTTTTATTTTGGGGGTGGGTTTAGAGACAGGGTTTCTCTGTATAGCCCTGGCTGTCCTATAACTCTCTGTAGATCAGGCTGGCCTAAAATTCAGAGATCCATCTGCCTCTGCCTCCTGAGTGCTGGAATTAAAGGTATGCAAGACCACTACCCAGCTAACAAAATATTCTTAAGCTTATCATAGTTGATGTATTAGTAATAATACTTATCTGATATAGACAGATAGTTTTAAAATTATTCCTAATTGTATGTATGATATATATGATATGTATGTATTTACTATTGTATGTGTGATATATGTATATATATATATATACATGTGTGATATATGTATGTATATGATATGTTTGTATATATGTGATGTGTGTGTGTGTGGTATTTGTGTGTGTGTGTGATACGTATGTTTGTGTATGTGTATACATGTGTTTTTGAGTGTGCATGTACATGCATCCACTCAGAGGTTAGTGCCAAGCGTCCTGTTCTCTTTCTCTCCATGGTATTCCCTTGGTCTATGATGTTATGAGTATGTTGTGCCAGAAACAAAGATGAATCAGTTTGTGTCTTTGCACAAAGTCAGGGGAACAGAAGAAGAGAATGTGACTGGCTCCTAATGGTTATAAATTCCATGGTGTGTTAATGGTATCTCCGAAAAGCTTCATTAAGATAAAGGAAAGTGGCAAAAAGGGGGAGATGTAGTGGGTAGCCATTCCAGCTTGGTTCTGGAAGTTCCAACCCCCATTGAGACTCTGGGGAGGCGCCGGGGGACCCGAGAGCTGGATGGGCCAGCGCTCTCTCTGGGCGCTCTCTCGGTGCCGGGACGCTGACTGGTGCAGATTGACTGTGCAGAGCTCCGGAGAACACCGCTGGATTGCGTTACACCTTCCCCAGACCCTGCGACCTACCCATTACTTAATTTGTGAGTTACGCCATTAAATAAATATCCTTTTAACTACGTGGAGTGGCCAAAATAATTTCTCCAATATCTGGCGCCCAACATTGAATTTCTGTATCAGTATTTTTTCTTCTCCTTCTTTAAACTGCTTTCCACACATAAGCAGATGCCATAACAACTTTTGGGTGAACAGACTGAAGTGAATTCTGAGAAGGAGTTGTGATGCCAGCTACTCAATGCATAAGAATCCGAGATAGCTTGAATGTCTGGGTACTTCTGTGCACACCAGTTCAACGGGTCCTCTTTGGAGGGCTTGAGGAGGTAGTTTTGTTTCATTCTGCCAACTTTTTCCTCTGTCTTATATTCCTTCAACTGTTCTTTTATCAGTCAAACAATATCTGTTTCAGGGCAATGTATCCCAACTATTTTCCTGTTATGATTTTTCCTATTTCTATCAAATAACCCCATTTTCTATATTACTACAATACATGAAGTTGAAATATCAAGTGAGCAGATTATTATAAGACATGCATTGTGGATTGGGAATTTTCATGATATACATGGTATTTTGATATCTGATAATAAACATTCAGTTAATAATATGAATAGAGTTGAGCAAGTGTCCTTGTGGTATGATTGAGCATCCTTTGAGTATATGCCCAAGAATAGTATTTCTAGGTCTTGTGGTAGATTGATTCCTAGTTTTCTGAGAAATCACCACACTAACTTCCAAAGTGGATGTACAAGTTTCCACTCCTACCAGCAATGGAGGAATGTTCCCCTTGCTCTACAACCTCTCTAGCATGAGCTGTTCCTTGTGTTTTTTATCTTAGCCATTTTACTGTGTAAGATTGAATCTCAGAGACATTTTGATTTACATTTCCCTGATGGCTAACGCTGTTGAACATCTACTGCTACCTGATATGTCATGTTTTGTTGATACTCATGGGAGACCTGCCCTTTCCTAAACAGTAACAGATGAGGAGTAGATTGGGGAGTGTGAGTAGAGGGGAAATTGGGAGGAGGAACTTGAAAGAGAGGTAGGAGGGGGAAAATGCAGCCAGAAGGTATATCAATCAATCAATCAATCAATCAATTTATTTAAATTAAAAAAGATTTTAAAAATATGTTTTAAAAAATCAGAGCATTTAAAAATTTAGAGAAGGAACCATTGGTGAATTAAAGGAAAAGCAAGCACATTTATTATCATTGAAAAAAAAATTCAGATAGTGGTAAGTGTGTCAAATGTTGATGTACCATTAAAAGATCATTTACTTAAAGGTTTCAATTCAGTAGCCTTTAGGGCATTCAACACAATGAGAATTAGCATCCATGTGATCTTCATGTGGGGCTTGAGACTGAACAACTGACCAAATCTACTGTTGCTGAGGTTTAACTGAAGTTTAATATCACTACTTTAATTCTTACCAAGGCAATCCACTTGTACCTCTATTCACAACCAGCTTCTCTGTAACCAACAGTGGAAATGATGGTGACTTGTCCTATTTTCCAAAGAATTTTGACAGTCCAGCCCCCTGAAAGAGTTAAAGCACATTCATCTATGTGTCCTGATGTATAAAACAGTCCCATAATCCACTTCAAACCAGTGCAGTGGGATTGCATTTAAAAAACAGAAGTGTCAGGCAGAGGTGGTACATGCCTTTAATCCCAGCACTTGTGAGGACCTTAAAGGCAGGCAGATCTCTGAGTTCAAGGCCAGTTGAACTAAAATGTGAGTTACAGGACAGCCAGGGCTACACAGAGAAACCCTGTCATAAATAAAAAGAAAACAAACAAACAAAAAAAAACCCAAACAATTCCTAAGAGCATATGACAGCTGACTTTTACGATCACAATTTTCTTTTTTTTTTTTTTTTTTTTTTTTTTTTGGTTTTTCGAGACAGGGTTTCTCTGTGTAGCTTTGCGCCTTTCCTGGAGCTCACTTGGTAGCCCAGGCTGGCCTCGAACTCACAGAGATCCGCCTGGCTCTGCCTCCCGAGTGCTGGGATTAAAGGCGTGCGCCACCAACGCCCGGCCTAGATCACAATTTTCTTAAATAAATAATTAAAATTTAAGCAACAATAAATTTATATACTTAAATTATGAAACTAGTTTAAGTTTATATTATGTAATAACATTTCTTCAAATATGGAACTTGGAGCCAAGTATATTCTGATTCACTCATTGATGTGATTTTTAATGTACTGAACTGAGTGTTTTGATGCACATCTTTTTATTATACTGAAAATCAAATTTTGTTTATATTTAATATATTACATATGACTATAAATGTAATAATATGTATTAATAATTTACCTCGTAAAGTTTCTATACTGAATTCTTTAAAACATTTATAACCCTTCTTGAACATCCCATACAATAAAAATTTGCTGCAAATCAAGTTTAAAAACAATACTTGAACTTTTCAGAACTAATTTTGAAAACAAATATATAAAATTGATAATTTCAGTTAATATTTAGCTTACTTTCCGTTTTGTTACACATTGTATGATGTCATTGTTTTAACAACTACAATATAGTGAATGCCTAAAAGCCTTAACTGTCTTAATCATCAATTGTCAATAATTCAAAAATAGGCAAAATTGATGTATTTATATACGCATAAGACAGTTTTATTAAATTAAGCATTACTTCTGTGTTTGAAATGTTGGTGAGCTGAGTTGATTCACACTCAGTTGCTTACTCCAAACAACCATGTCTTTTCTTTAAAAGTACACCAACACAAGCCCTAGCATTCTGTCTTGCCTTTGGTACATGAAGCAGATGAAGGACCAAAGGATGCTTTTCAGGTGAAGATGAAAGTCATCAAGTACGTGAATTAAAAAGAACAGATTCATTTATCTTTGTCTTTTTACACCTGGACAGAAATGCTAAGAGCCATCTGTCAAAACCGCATGCACCACAATAAAGGGCATTTTGTTTATCTGTGAATAAATTAAATGGACTTGGATGGGATTTTAATGGAAATGTGCACAGCTGAGGTTTCCAAACAATCAAGACCTACATTTCCCCAGACAAGCTCTTGATGGGCCTCTTTAGAGGGCAATTCTCAAGGAGAATTCCTTTTTCTTCTTGCAACATGGCCATGCAGCCAACTTTCTCTCTTTAATATTTGAAGCATTCTGGATTATAGAGAATTCGAAAAGAATTCCAGCCAGTCTCCATCTTGAAAGCTTGCCTGGAAGGGATAAATAAGGCAATTCAAAATACAGGGGTCTCTTTGCTAAAAAATTGATTTTTCAGCAAAATTGATTAAAAATAGTTATTTTTCTGGAAATGGATATGCTGAGTAAATAAATCATAAACAACAAAATGCTGTAACAGTTTCTGATCTATTCTTTTTTTCTTTTTCTTCGAAAGGAAGGCAACAGTTTCTTGGAAAAACAAAGTCATGTTCCTTCATAGGTTTAGCTATCACTTTCTGTAATTGTTTTTATTAAGAATGAAATCCAGGAATAAACTGGCAGAAAAAACAATGAGATTTACTATGTAAGTACTATTTTTGGTTTTCAAAATACAAATATAAAATACAGAAATATGGAACTATAGTGTCTTAAAGGAGTTCATGAAAGCCATCTTCACAATTTTGGTGAAATGTGGGGCCTTGGGAGATGGTTGTCAAGTAAGAATGTTCGTTGTATAAACATAAGGACTTGAGTTCTGATTCCCAGAGCCTGCGGAAAAGCCAGTGTGATCATATGCATCTATAACCTGCCATTGTGCTAAGCAGAGCCAGAAGAACCATAGTTACTGGCCACCAAACTAGTTCTAAGTTAAATAAAAGACCCTGTTTAATGGAAATAAGATGAATAGCCAGAGAAGGACACTGGACATCCTCTTCTGGCCTTAAATGCACAATGTTGCCTAACTGACATAGAACATACATGCCTATCCTACCACCACCACACACACACACACACACACACACACACACACACACACAGACACACTCACTCACTAAATACATAAATTAAATGTCTAATTTCATGTAAATATCTGTTAGGATTTCCCTCATTTACTTTTCTATTGCTGTGATAAGACACGACGACCAAGGCAACTTACAGAAGAAACAATTTAATGGTGGCTTATAGTTTCATAGGGTGAGTCCATGACCTTTAGTGTGAGGAGCATGGCAGCATGTTACAATACATGACCCTGGAGCAATAGCTGAGAGCTTATATCTTGACTCACAAGCAGGAGGCAGAGAGAGTTAACTGAAAATCCTCAAATTCTAATATATGTTCCAACAATTACATACCTTCTAATTCTTCTGAACCAGTTCCACTAACTGGGGGACCAAGGATTGAAATATATGAGCATAAGAGGAACATTTTCATTCATACCACCACACTATGTTCACAAAACTAACAAAGAAATAAAATATTTTGCCTTGGGATATCACTCTGTATGCTGTGAATATGTGTTGCTCTGATTGGTTGATAAATAAAACACTGATTGGCCAGTAGCCAGGCAGGAAATATAGGTGGGGTGAGCAGACAAGGAGAATTCTTGGAAGAGGAAGGACAGAGTCAGGAGTTGCCAGACAGACACAGAGGAGTCAAGAAGACAAGGCAGAACTGAGAAAAGGTACCAAGCAATGTGGCTAAACATAGATAAGAATTATGGGTTAATTTAAGTGTAAGAGCTAATCAGTAATAAGCCTGAGCTAATGGCCAAGTAGTTATAATTAATATAACCTTCTGAGTGACTATTTTATAAGCAGGCCACAGGAATGCGGGAGCTTGGCAGGATGAAGAAACCTGCCAACCACATTATTTTTAGTGAATTATTCCCTTACATGCATTGATTTTTTTAGTGGTATACAACTAGTTTTTTCAAAAATAGCAAGTGCTACAGAGAACACACAAAGTAGAACACTTTCTACTCATGTTCATGATGTACTGTAGAGAATCAAGACACCTCATATTCATGAAATATCATAAAGCATTTAAAATATATTTAAAATCTCTCAAATAGTAGAGAATCCCCCAAAATGTACTCCTTTCTAAATATATTTTAAAGAGTGTAAAATTATTAAAGTCAACTGTTTCAAGATACTGGAAAATAGGCAAAGATTATTAATTTTCTTAAGATTGTTCATTCAAGAAAAATATCTGATTCGTTGTAAGAATAATGAGTACTATGGGGTTTTAAATTATTCCCTTATTTTTTAAAAATTATTTTAAAAATATTTCCATGTAGTTATTCCAAGTTCAATGTTAATGCATAAAACTGTAGGCTTGCAGATATGGTAAATATGAAGAGTGACATTGTAGTTGCCATGGAGGAGGGGAGGCAGGCTGCTCTCATGAAGAACCTTTCATGGATCATTCATACTCTTCTATCCACCTGGCTCTCTTTAATAACAATATTCTTAGGAGGAATATTTAGTTGACCTGACTTATAATTTTCTCGGTTAGAAAAGTCCTCTCCTTGGTGTGTTTGTCAAATTCAATCCATGTTTGTTTATTTAACATTTCAAATGCCTAAGACATAAAGCCTGCTACAAATAAAAGTTGGGGATAAACATGGCAAGAAATGGGAATACTACTGGAAAGATCTAAGAATGAGTTGTTTATCTGGAGCTTAGAAATGTCCAACATATATATCTCAGAAGGTAGGAGTCCCCGTGTGTTGATGTAACCAACCGTCTTATTAAATAAGAAACACAGAAACAATGTAAAAGAGAAAGCCAAGAGGTCAGAGCTCAGAGCTAAATCTCACCCTTCCTTCTGCTGTCCCAGCTTCGCGAAAAGAGACCTACTTCCTGTCGGTTAGTTTTTTTTAAAGTATGTTGTTCTGCCTTCTCATTGGTTGTAAACCCAAACACATGACTGCCTCGTCACCGTCTGAATGTACAGCCCCCTAGGTCTTAAAGGTATATGTCTCCAATGCTGACTGTATCCCTGAACACACAGAGATCTTATGGGATTAAAGGCGTGTGCCACCACCGCCACACTCTTGCTATGGCTCTAATAGCTCTGACCCTGAACACACAGAGATCTTGTGGGATTAAAGGCGTGTGCCACCACCGCCACACTCTTGCTATGGCTCTAATAGCTCTGACCCCCAGACAACTTTATTTATTACATACAATCAAAATAATATTTCAGTACAATTAGATTACCACCACATTTCCCCTTTTCTATTTTAATAAAAAGAAAAAAAGCAAAAGGTTATAACTAACAAAAGAAAAACTATATACAAAAGTACAATAACTATATACAATATATACAAGTAATAAATACCTAAACAGGTATTTGACAAATCAGAGAAAATAATTCCATTTTCTATCCTATTTTGGTAAATCCAAGATGTATCTAATGCATTTTCTATCCTAATTAATTTTCAACTATAACTAACTAATCTTCAACCATAACTAACTAATCTTCAACTCCCTCAGAGACCCAAGAAGGGAATAATATTAGCTAACAAAAATAAAAACAGGAAGTGCATGCAAGCAACTTCCAAAAAATTTTGTGAGTTGACAGAAACAGCCAGCTGCCTGGGCAGTCACCTGAGGTTTCTCCGCAGTGTTGGGGCATCATCTTCAGCCTATAGGCTTAGTGTATCTGACAGACTCATTTGTGAAGTAGGATGTACACAAGGATGTACACAAGGTCAACAGTTCAACCTCACATTGGGTGAGAGCAGTCCACGTACCAGAAACACCTGAATTCCGCTAGTGTCCTGTCATGATTCAGGATTTTAAATTCTGGAAATTGTTGACAGTTTTTAAATTCAGCTGTCCATTCTTCTTGGCTGTGTATATATGGCTTCATCTCAGCATCCCCTTCTTCTCCACATCCCTCTATTAAATGCCAGTCTACTTTCGAGAGGCATGAGCTTTCAGCTGCTGTTCCATTGTACAACAGAATCCATCGGCCCTCTGCCTGTTAAGCTGCTTTGAAGAAAAGGGCACCGTACCTTTTCCGGATGCGAAGGCCATTTCAGGGATGGGGCCGTATTGTCCTGGCCTCAGAAGATGCCTTTTGATAAAGCCATAACCACACTTGTTTTGGCAAGAATCAGTAGTCCCTTGTTTCGTGTTCTGTCTGTCCATTTTGTCCTGTTGATTCGAGGATACTTTGTTGTCCAGTGGCTAACTTTTGCCAGAATGAAAGTTGACTCCATATGCAGTTTCTTCAATGCCCATATTTTCTCTGAAGTAGATTAGTACTGTCAGGAGCTGACATGTCTCAAAAAAGAAAAATTTTCTAAGTTATTAAAACATTTTAAATGCCATATTCTGTAGATCTCTGAAGGGTTTGAAGATGACCTGTCTAAAACATCTCTGCTTAATTTTTAAAACATATCTAATCTGACTACAAGTTCTATGATAATGTCTAACTACTAGCTTTCATTTCTTTATATCCTAATAGTTGATAATAATAACATTCAAGGATCAGAAATTTGCATTACATTGTTAAATGGATGGAATAAATACAATTAGAAATATACATATAGCATTTTCTTTTTTTTTTTTTTTTTTTCGAGACAGGGTTTCTCTGTGTAGCTTTGCGCCTTTCCTGGAGCTCACTTGGTAGCCCAGGCTGGCCTCGAACTCACAGAGATCCGCCTGGCTCTGCCTCCCGAGTGCTGGGATTAAAGGCGTGCGCCACCACTGCCAGGCTCTTGCTATGGCTCTAATAGCTCTGACCCCCAGACAACTTTATTTATTACATACAATCAAAATAATATTTCAGTACAATTAGATTACCACCACACCCGTGCATGAGAAGGATAGTGCTCCTGATCAGCCAGAAAGGTTGCAAGAAGCCCTTAAGCTTTGAACATTGCCATATTCAAGCCGCTTATAAAGGAAGTGAAGTTAAACCCTGAGTTTGAGAGTGTTTACTGTGAAATCTTGTCTAGCCATATGAAGAGCACAGCTTTTCAAAAGAGACATTTTAGGCGTTAAAGAAATCTCTGCTGACGACTAAGCTAATCATGGACATCAGTGGAAGCTCAGAAGAGGGAATGCAGGCCATGGAGTTAGTCTATAAAAGTCACACACTTGGGCGGTGGCCTTACCATCCATCTCAGGCCACTCCTGATCCGGTTACCTACCCTCTAGGCTGGTGCTCCTCCGGTGGTGGTCACACTCACTACCAGCAGATACACCTCGCTGGCCTAGAGCCAGGATGA
Organism: Peromyscus leucopus; assembly: GCF_004664715.2. NCBI lineage: Eukaryota > Metazoa > Chordata > Mammalia > Rodentia > Cricetidae > Peromyscus > Peromyscus leucopus. The sequence continues at coordinate 18,366,058 of NC_051085.1, read as the reverse complement.
GCTCCTCTGCCTCTGATGCAGAATTTGATGCTGTGGTTGGGTGTTTAGAGCACATTATTATGGATGACGAGTTCCAGTTATTGCAGAGGAACTTCATGGACAAGTACTACCAGGAGTTTGAAGACACAGAAGATAATATACTCACCTATACCCCCATTTTTAATGAATATATTTTCTGGTAGAGAAGTACATTGAAGAGCAGTTGCTGGAGTGTATCCCAGGCTTCAACATGGCAGCTTTCACAATAACATTGCAGCACCATGAGGATGCACCATCTTTGACATGCTGCTCACGTTCATGGATTTTCTGTCTTTCAAGAAGATGTTCCTGTACATCCTGTACAAGGAGAAGAAAAGAAAGGCCGAGGACTGAACTTAAACAGCGTCTTGGTCCTGACTTCTCTGTGCAAGTCCTCTTCGACACCAGCTTCCCAGAACAACCTGCGGCACTAGGTCCCACCTTCAGACATGGGTGTGATCACCAGGAGGTCACCAGCCCAGCCGGCTCAGAGAAATAAGGCCTACTGATGACAGATGCATCTTCGTTCATGTGAAGTTTTGATGAGTCCAGGAAAACATGACCGACGCTCCTGGCCCTTGTCCAAAAACACGGTGTGACCTCAGTAACCTTCATGTTCATCCCTCCCGTCCCAAGGCACATACCTCTCCCAGGTGCTTCTGAGTGACTCCTGGAGCAGGGCCCCCTGGTGGCCACCTCACCTGGGGGCCCTCCCCCAGCAGTTTGGTGGTGCAGTGTGTCAGCAGTGTGGAAAACCCTCCCTCATGAGTCCTTCATCCCAGCAGACTTTACATGAGTCCTTGTGCACCTGTTTTTACATGAGTCAGTTTCAGTCCTCAGCCTCAATGGTTTTTTTGCTTGGGGGTGTTAATCTAGGGAGTTCCTGGGGCCAGCTATCCTGATTTCTGAGTCTCCTGTGATTACAGCTTGCCTGGCTGTACGAATCAATGAGAGATGTCCACTACCCCAGTGAAAAGGAACTCCCGTCCTTATATCAGCATCCTTCCCACAGCCAGTTCTGCTGCTCTTGCTGCAGTCCCGTCCTTCCTCTAAGTCTCTAAGCATCATTTTAAAGAAACATATTTTTATAAATGAAAACTCAGGCTAAGCTAGTGAGTATGATCTTGGAACGCCCATGATCAACCACTTCAAAGATCAAAGTATTATATGCTGTGTGCTTCTTAATTGTGAGTGCTGCAAGTGGAAATCCTCTCGGGCACCAGTGCACACAGGCTGTATGCTAGAAATAGGCCGCATCTCTGTCACAACAGCATGCTAAGTTTGTGTGAGTGTGTGCGTGCTTGTCTGCAGTCCATTGCGTAGGCCATTGAGCTGGGTTTGCTGTTGGGAGAGTAGGTTGTCTGCAATTTGTCTCTGTAGCAATCTCTTCCACCAAGGCGATGCTCCCCTGATCCAGCTCTGCCTAGGGGCGAGGGGCAATACCTAGTTTTTTCGGTCACCTGTCATCTTTGGTAGACTGTCACCAACCAGAAAGCGTGTGTGTCACATCCCTAGAAAGAAGAAAATGGTTCAATTCCTAATGTATACTTTTGACTTTAAATTTTATAGTTAAAAAAAAATCCACACTGACTTTCCATGTGAGCATTCTGATTTTATGGGATGTAAACTAAGCGCTGTGCTTTTTTCTGTGGCAATGTGTCACTTGGTGCTTTGTAAAATGAGTAAAATGTGAGGTGTTTGGCAAGAATTTTAAAAAAGTCACACACACACACACACACACACACACACACACACACATCCAAAAAAAAAAAAAAAAAACCCAAAAAACAAAAACAAAAATCCCCTGAAGGTATAATACCTACAGGGGAGAAAAGAAGCCTCAACAAACATAGAAGAAGGTATAAGGGACTATTTTAAATAGTTACTGTGTTTTATTATGGAAATACTGTCTTTCATAGGAGAAAATAGAATGTAAGGTCTATGAGAGGGGAAGACAAAGAGACAAGTGAGTGGCTCAGTCACAACAAGGGTTTACTGGAAGTTGGGAGGCCTGCACAGGAGCTAGCTAATCCAAGAGCCAGGGCCTGTCATCTGCTTGTAGGATGGGATAGCTGTAGGGCAGAAAATGGAAAGAGAGAAGACTAAAGTATTTCCATTTAGTCTTTTGATAGCATTGCTCGAGGTGACTGGGGAAATCAGGTGAGTGGTAGATTAAGGAACATCAGGGGATAGATAGACATTTTTCACAGTCAGCTATAAATGGGCGTAAGAGGCAGGGTGAATCCAATTTACTTTATTTTTGAGAATTGTCAGTGTATAAACAAAAAGAAAAGGCTTTACAAAATTGTGCCAACAAGACCAATACAAAAATTAAGCAAAGAAGCAGGGGTCGTGGTACATGCATGATGCAGACAAGTAGAAATAGAAACTGTTGCTTAGAAACTCTTAGATTCATTTCAATTTAGATAAGAAAAAAAATTTTTTTTATCTTAGATTACAACTCCAGGTTATATCCCTTTATTGTGGGGCAGTCATGCCAGGGATTTAAAACAACTTCTCACATTACATCTACAGTCAAGAACAAAGAAAAATAAATGCATACTTGCTTGCTTGCTCAGCTCAGTTTCTCCACTCAAACAGTTCAGGAAACCCTGGTTAGAGAATCACACTGCCTAACAGCAGATAAGGTCTTCCACATCAATTAACTTAATCGAGTCAGTCCCCTACAGACATGTCCATAGGTCAACCTAGTGTAGATAATCACTTATTGAGACTTTGTTTTCATGTAACTCTAGCAATCTAGAAATTAAACTTATAGAATATTTTTAACCAGTTACTGTAAATGTAATAAAAGAGCTGGATATCTTTTTATAACAGTAAAGTAAAACTGATACTTTCTTAAAGAAAAGGTATTAAAAAGGAAAGAAACAGAAATTCCAAGGCAAAAAAAATGTAAAAATAAGAATGAAAATATATTTTGAGGCCTAGAACAGATATAAATTGGCAGAAGACTCTTTAGTTTGAAGATAGTCAATGGGCTGTTTGTACTCAATGAATCTTCAAATTACTCATTGGATATGAGTCCAGGACACAGAGGGCTGACTTGTTTGAGTTCTTAAACCTGGTAGTTTCTGTAGTGTTGATCTTCGCTCCCTTTGACACAGAGTTCTTCTTTGAGATTGAGTATTAGTAAAACAACTTCATACAATTATGACCCATTTGAGGAACTCTATAACTAAAGATGTCATAGTCAAATTGTTAAAAGAATGAGAAAAACATTGAAAGCCATAAGGCTAAAATGGATTTCAGGAAACAAGTAACTTCTCATCTGCAATTGTGGTGGTCAGAAAGCATTGGGAAAATGAGTTCCACAGTGATTTCTAAGTATATAAATCCTGTATTCTGAGCACCATTTCTCTCTCTCTCTCTCTCTCTCTCTCTCTCTCTCTCTCTCTCTCTCTCTCTCTCTCTCTCTCTCTCTCTCCCCTCTCTCTCCTCTCTCTCCCTTTGATTAATTGAAAATATATTCCACTCTCATACAATACATCCCAACCACAATTTTCCCAGATTTCTCCACCTCCTCTCTCCCTTAGATTCACCCCCTCCACCGTTTCTTCTTCAGAAATTAGCAGGACACCGAGTTGATAGCCAAACATGACAAAACAAGATACAATAAGACAAGGCAAAAGTCCTCCTATCAAGATTGGACAAGGAAACCCAATAGGAGGAAAAGAATCCCAAGAGGAGTCCCAAGAGCAGGCAAAGGGGTCAGAGATACACCTTCTCCCACCGTCAGTAGTTCCACAAAAACACCAAACTAACAGCCACAACAAATACTTAGAAAACAGGGTACAGACCATGCACACTCAGTGCTTCCTGGTTCAGTCTTTGTGAGCCCAGCGGAGCCCTGCATAGTTGATTTGATGTGCCATGCTCTCCTGGTATCCTCCATACCCTTGGACTCCTACAATCTTTCCTCCCCTCCTTCCACAGGGTTCCATGGTCTCTGAGGGGATGGACCTGACTGACCCTGGATTTTTTTTTTTTTTTTGGCTGGGTATGTTTGGTTTTATCTTATGCCTCTGGGCTAGAAGAGGCTCTTCTGACTGGTATGTTTTTAATAACTTTGTGAAAAATTAGGAGGCTATTTCTGTATGGGCTTATTTCTATTCAGTTCCATTGGTCTATATGTCTGTTTTTTTTTCTTGTGTGTGTGTGTGTGTGTGTGTGTGTGTGTGTGTGTGTGTGTGTGCCAATATGATGATGTTTTGTTATTCTGGCTCTATAATACAGTTTGAGATCAGGAATAAGACAATGGATGTTAACTCTCACCACTCCTTCAATGTTGTGCCTGAAGTCGTAGTTAGAACAATACGACAAAAGAATGAGAGAAGTCAAAGGACTCCTAGTTATACTGTCACATTTGTAATGAACTTGAACAAAAGGAGGCTACTCCTTGCAACATTGCTATGTGACTGAGCCTCATTTTATTGTCTTTTTTCTTCTGCAGTCTCAGCATAGTATATTTTTAATGAGTGGTTTAAAAAAATTCTGTAAGCAATTTCAGTGTATCATCTCCATTTTGGATCTCTGAAAGCTACATGTTGTTGCCATGTTAGAGTAGGATGCATTCATAATTAAGTCTCACTAAGCACACAACATTCATATTACATGCTACAGATCTTCAAGCAAAATGTTATTTGAATTCCATACTTGGTAGTATCAGGCCTACAGTTACACATAACATCTATTCCTCTTAACTATAGATATATAGTTATTACTATTATTTTTTCTGTACACTAACAAAACAGAAAGTAATAAAAGGAAAATAAAAAGAAAGGAACAACTCAACATTTCTTTTTATCAAATATACAATATCTGCTTATTTGTGTCACATGTAATGTTTTTGTATAGAAACAAAGGAGAAAATGCCTGTGAGCATTGGAATATGTGCACGGCATAGGCATTTTTAGATAACAACTGGTTTGTATTCCTCAAAGAGTATCTCATCTCTTTAAAGACATTTTTTTCATTCTATAGCAGCAAGCCAGGAATAAGATGCAGCTGAAAATAAAAGAGATTGTCACTTTTCAATAATTTTCTTCAAAGCGAGAGGCTATGGGTAGTAAACAATACGAAAATGAAACAATTTAAAATAAACTAGGAGGCATAATGTTTAAATAAGTCCATGCCATCCATATTTAACCTTGACAGAAGTTCCTTCTTGTGCTTAGAATGTTTGAAAACATTTCCATCTTATTACCATTGAATACGTTGTGTCCATTTGGAAACCACGGAAACATCCCAAGAAGAAAAGATTCAGGAAGGCAGAGGGGCACGTGGAGTGCTAACTTCTGTCAGTAACCACGTATTCTTAGAACATGCCTAGAGAGTCAGGGAGGACTTTGGAATGAATGGGACCCTTATACACAATAAACTCACATCTTAATTGTCTACCCTCAGGGCACTACTTCCAGTGGTTTTCTTCCCTCTTGTCCATTTGGCATCTTGGCATATTTTATTTTTTTTTGTCTACAGACCCAAAATACAGCTGGTGATTCCCCCCAGCTATGTTTCTTTAAGCATATTTTATATTCACCCCAGTGAAGGACACATGAGCATTCCCAAGCTGACTTCTGTACCTTCTTTAACATCAGTCAACAGCCTAGGGCTCGTCTCTCTGACTTGTTAACTGGGGAAGATCAGTTCACTGATCCATTTAGCTCCCTGGCCATCTGTCACTAGAGATGGCGCCCTGTGGCAAAAAGCTAGTGTGGTTCTGAAATTTACTTCATGATATTTTTCTTCTTTCAAAGATTACAACACTTGATTGACTCCTGCTCAGTGTCTCCTGAGTTTTATTTGGTGTTTTCAGCAGGAAGAAAAGTTTGCCAATCATTCTGCCACATTTACATCCAGAAGTCAGTTATTGACTTTGTGTTGGAAACCATAAGAATACATATGGGTTCCCAATAGTGGTGTTTGGGAACACAGATTTTGGAACTGTTCAGGTACTACAGAGAATTTTCTAGCCCTTCATAAAATCCACATTCCAACCCCATAATTACATTCATAAAGATGAAGTATCCAGGAATCTACTCTCTATCTCTTTAGGGAAAGAGACCTTAAACCATAAATATCCTTATATTTCCCTGCTGGTGCTTAGGAATGTGGCTTTGACAATGAACAAGGGCCTATTGTCACTGAGACATTTAGAGTTTTATTTAGAAATACCTAGTAAAGTCCCAGCATTAAGAAGAAAAAGTTAATACTTCACTAAATGTACATCTGTGATTATAAGATTTTATCTATTCTATTGTTTCATTATAATTTAAGACTAAAGAAGTTGCTCTCTCAATTTCACTTTGCAAGGAGATCTGTAAAAGTAAGTTATCTCTATCTAACATTTTAACAATGGAGCATCATCTGTTAGGTTAACCACAAGCTCTGGTGTCATAAAGAAGAAAGGTGACACTCTATGGAAGCCTTAAATTTGCTCCACTTCTTAATAAGGATTTCGGAAGCTGGGGAGAGTAGAGATTTAAGAGTACCTAAAAATAAGTGTAGATTTTGAAAGAAAGACATATCGAGTGAAGATATAAGAATTCAGAATATAGAAAGTGAGCTAGAAAAAATACGTTTTAAATCTGGATAAAAGAGACTGTTATGAATGATTTAAATATGACTAGTAACTCACTTCCACATAAGAAAGAGGTTCATTACAAAATGTGAATCATAAAAAATACATTAATTTAACAAAATGTTTCCTGACATTCTGAGGTTAAAGAAAAATGATTTCACAAAAATGGCTGTCTTTGAAATTTCTTACCCAAGCCTTTTACTTTCTTACATAAATGGTTTGTGTGAGTTTACTGGCAGTCAAGCAAGAGGAAATAGCAATACACACACTGTCCTATTAGAACAAAATAGGTAATTATACCTAAGCAGATCTATAAAAGATTACTGTTGGGAAAGTCATTTCCTAAGTCTAAAATGTGCTACATGTAATTGTTAGTCCCAGTCTTGAGATCCTTGTATTTCCAGGTTTATTTGAAAAAAACAAACAAACAAACAAACAAACAAACAAAAAACCAAAAAACCCACCACTGTGTGTTTTCATGTAGACTGAGATATAATTACGCACATTTCATTTCTATGAATTATTAAATAACAGAAGTCACAGGTTATAGAACTAAATGAAAATAAAGGGGTAGTCTTCTGTTCTCACCTCCCAGTCACACTGTATGAAAACAGGTGTCCTCAGGCAGCCTTATCCAGGTCTGACACCCTTTTCAGGTCACTGTGTCAAAAGTCATCCCCTCTGGTTTTCTTGCCACTAGGGATTTGAAACTCTCCTCTAAAGCACTATTCTTGCACCATAAGAGGAAACTTTTACCTTTTCTTTTCTATTTCAAAAGATCAGTGCATTACTCCTCACGTCCAGAGTAGTAGCATGGTCAAAGGAATTTAAAAGGTTGGGTTCCAGCAGCCTTCCTCTTGCCTGTGTGACTGTGAATAGAAAAGCTGAGCCACAGTTCTCTTCTTGAGCCCATTCTCTTCTGAAGAATAGATAAGTTTAGGGCTATGCTTTTGTCAGGAAAGGCATGGTTTGGTCATCTCAGGACATGATCCTTCTCTTGTGGCTTGCTTCATTTCCTCCTTATACTGTTTCTTCTTTTCCAGGAACACTTCAAAAATGTATTTATAAATTTATATTTCTTTCTGGCCAAATATAACCCTGGGGTTACATCCATGCATGTTAGTCATATGTTCTATTATGCAATTATGTTCTCCAACCTTTATTATACTGTTGAGTAGAACTCAAATTAAGAAATTATAGTTTACATATAGGTGAAGTAGAGCAGGATTTATGGTTATAGGTCATTTCAACAGGCCCAACTTAGGTAAAAGACTTCTTTGGACAGTTCAGTGAAATGTCTTTATAGTTTCACATTGAGAACTAAGTTTAAATACTCACTGACAATGAACTATGGCTTTGCCTCTCTTTATCTTGTGAGTACATCTCTTCCAGGAGTCTTGCCTGGAGGCTTGATAGCACATGTAGAACTTGTACTAGTCGATGATAGATAACTATTGAACAATAGAGGAAATACAACATTTAGCCTTTGGTTTAATTAATCAGCCCACTTTGAGAATACACACAGTCATTTCAGGTAATGCTCCATCTTTTGTAAGATCATTGGCCACCTTCTTTCACTTAGGTATAACTGCTTCTTTCCAGGGAGATGCCTCACAAACAAACAAACAAAATAAATGAAAACTCATGGTCTTGAGGTTTGTTCCCAATACTGACATAACTTATTTGATACCTTTAGAATGTGGCTAAGATTGTCCTATCCCAGAGTTTTCTGATACTAAAATGTTTCTGGCATTTTACTCAGTCTTATTTTCAATCCCTTTAGGCTAGACATAGCTTGGAAAAAAATCCCTTTCTGAATTAGTTTTTGTTGCTTGAATCTATGCCTTAGTCTTAATACTAGTGTTCAATCAGACAGTACACATGCAAGGCCTACTACAATGCCATCACACTCCTATCTAGCCATGTTTTGTGGTAAACCTCTTAGCACTAACAGCATCAGTGCTGAGAAGGGAATGATGGAGTCTCTCACCTCATTCTTCCAGCTTGTCTGTTCTTTCTTCTCCCTAGCTACACTGCCAAGGCATTCCTATGAGTTTCTTTTCTTGAAACTTTCAAATCCCTTCTCAGGAAGAAGAGGCAACAATAACAGCAATGCTAAGTGATGATCTGAAAGATAAGAGGTTCTTTCTTAATTCACTACTGCAATTCAGTTTTAAACTTTACTCCTACATATCACATTGAGAGTCTAGCCCAAATTAAGGAAATTGCCTAAAAACCTTGGTAAAAATACATCTGACTCCCAGCACACAATTGTTCACCTCACCCAAACTTCAAAATAACCCTGCTTATGTATTCCTATGGAAAGCTAGTTTGGGATCTAAATGTCAGAATCAGGAAGGAATTCTAAACATGAGCTTTAGCACAGAGATGAGCACAGGATGGCTTACTGTTCTGTTCTGGCTAATCTTATTACCAGAATTATCAAAAGCTACTTGGAATTAATGCTGCTACAATAACAAGAATTGGATAAAGGAACTGTAATTTTTATGCTGAATGCCAATTAGCATCACAATTGGCCTTTTCCTGGAGCCACCCAGTTATTTATTCTCACCAGTCAGATAAGAAAAAGAAATTTAATTTGTAGATCCCTGGCACTGCAGGTAAGAATTAGTTCACATTTCTCCCATAAATTCATGGTAATAATTTACCGGGTCAAACTTTCAACTCTTTCAACATCATATTGATTGAACAAATCATGTTCTACTTTATGAATATTATAGTGACATACACATATTAATTTGTTTAAAATTTATTTTCACTTAGGAAAACAAGCCTGAGAATGATTTCACACAGTGTAATGTATTATTGAGTTAGTCCTGTCCTCTAACAGATGACCAAAAATTAACAGGACATGGAAACCTGTCTCCATATGAAGTCTCTATGGAGCTTGCAGAAATAACCAACGTTCAGTTGCTTAATAAAGGCTAATTGGCAAAGACGATAATGATATGTTACTCATTCCCCAAGGGGCTTTCTTACTCTGTTGGTTTTCTATCCATCTGCTTCAGAATGTTGAAAAGAAGAAAAAAGTCTCCATCCATTAAGAAGGATAACATTTTCTACAGTTTGTGATGTTCCTGAACTCTCTTGCTCTTCATTTTAATTATGCACACACAACACCCACTACAGCTAATTATCTGATAATTAAGAACTTTTGGAAGCCTCTTCCCTCTGAATTGTAACAAACTTTTTGAGTTTACTTGAATTAAAAATGGTAGAGAAGAGGTTGAACTGTGTTTATTATTATATTTCAACAGTTAATCCTTATTGCACAAAACAGCTCTTCAGAACTTCCTTTGTCTGGTCTACATCACGCTAATGCCTTGGGTGTAAGGAATGGCATAGAGGAGATCACACAAGCGTCAATGATCGTTCTGGAGGTTGGCAATCCATCACTAATCTTCAGCGTTATTACCTTAAAAATGGTTGTTGATGGGATAACTGTCTTATCTTATTTTTGTCTCCTTGGGGAAGTAGAGACATGGTGAAGTATTCCCATGCTGGCTGGCAGAATGAGAAGGCAAGGAAGGACACACTAATCCCATTTAAATATGATATATATATATATATATATATATATATATATATATATATAAATCAGGAGTTTCTCTCTTGTCTCTGGAAGAGTAGAAAAAGCAGTTATTTCCTTCACTTGATATGTCACAAGTTCTTCCTATTACTGTGGTCCTCACATCTTTTTATTGTACCCTTCTGTACACACAGACATGAAAGTGAGTTCAGGAGCCCATCTGGCTGTTGGGAGGCTGGTATCCTTTTATTTAGAAAGTCGCTATCCATGATTCTGGTTTTAGAGATATTCAGAAGCATTCACATAACATTTCAGAAAATAACTATATGACAGAATTGCCCCAATGTCTGAAAAGTAATAAATAATTGATAGTGTTTAGTCTAAGTAGGTTAGATTGAAAAATCCTAGTCATTTACGGTTTAGGTTGAAAATCATGTCTACCTAAAACATAAAGAATAATCAACTTCCTATTTTGCACATTTGAGTATTATATTTGTCCAAATTCCTCCAAGATTTCAAAACTAAATAACAGAATGTGAAAAACAGCTGCTTAGACCCTCAAATTAATTACTATGGTTGCACTAACTCAGGCAATGCAAGCTATATGTAAATCACTAAACATTTTATAATCTAAACATACATTGTTATTGCTTTAGGAATGAAAAGCAGGAACTCAAATAATTACAAACTCTTTATCCTTACTAGGAAACTATTGAATTATTAATTATTAAAGCTATCTTCTCCATTACTTGTGAACTAAAGCTGTTGACTGTACAAAATGTACAAATCAACTTATCAACTTCCTATCTGGACCTTTAACTTAACAGTTTCTTCTAGATTGAAACATTCCATCCAGCAAGGAAACTCCTTAAACCAGAAGGCAAATACCTCAGAGTAGCTTCTGGATGTTGCTAAAACTGACCAGATTCGCTAGGCTCCTTACTGTAAGACTATGCAATAAAGTCTGCTGAGAGTCACTACAGAGGAGCCAAGCTGCAAAGACTCTGAGACCAGAACAGTTGCCTATAATAAGCAAAACCCAGCTGAGCTGCCAGCAAGAGGTTTAAACCAACTGAGTCGTTTGGAAGGGCCACTCTTAAGCCTGTTGAGTGATCTTCAGGATGTGCGGTGTGCTTCAGTTTCTCAGCTTTTGTAGTTGTTAGCCATACTGGGGTGGGCTTTGGAGATACAGCTCTCCTTGGGTCATTTCTGCTCATGTAAATGACCTCTCACATATATTCCTGTAAGTTCACTTATTCCCCTAAGTAATCTCAATAAAATACATTGTTTAACCAAGCTGGACATGGGTAGTATCTGTACTTTGGTATGTCAGAGACTCCAAAGTATGTCTATGTGTATGTTGCATCTCCCCAGGATAAGTTTTGTCACACAACATGGGCATTTGTAGTAAATTCATTTAGTTAATTTCATTTTAATATTGGCATATTGCATCTTTTCAACTTGTCGGTCTAACTAGAAGTTGGTACATTTCAATGATCTTTTCAAAAAGTGAAATTTGGTATCACTGGTCTATTTATTGTCTGTTGCTTCTAACTATGAGGTTTAATATGTTTTGTTTGTTGTTTGTTTCGTTTGCTTTAAGCAGCCACTAAACTCCTCTATACACTTAGTAATACAACTTTCTTCTTTGTTTCTAGATATTTATGTACTGTATCATAATTTTATTCAGTGCAATATCCCTTTTACTTTTGGTGACATATCCTCTTTAATCATGGATTATTTAGCAGCGAATTGTCCGGTTGCAAGGATTTGGAAATGTTGCCATTATCATCTTTGAATTTGTAGTTCTATCTGACTGTGGTGACTAAGTTTGAATGTGAATCTGTGGGTTTGTGGGTACAGATTAGTTTATCTTTGAAGATGCTCTTACTGAGTTCTCTATCCTTGTTGACTTTCAGTTTAGTTCTATTTTGTTGATTGCTGATAAATATACTGAACTCACCAAATTCATCGTGGAATTATTGGTTCCTTCTCACTTCCATAGACTCTCTGGATTGGTATATTTAATATATCTATGTCATTTTGGTGGAGGAAGTTTGACCATCATCAAATACTCTTGTTCTCCAGAAAATTTTATTCTATTATCTATTTTTTCAGATATTTACATAATGCATATTTTTCTGTCCTTTATAATGATTTAGATGGTTAAGAGCAAAATGACAGAAAAATACATATTACGGATATATCAGGAAAAATAGATATTACAATTAAAAGGTGACTTTCTTACACATGATATGTGATTTAATTTTTTATTTAGCCTACTCAAATATTTGGTTAGTACATATACACTTAACATTTATGTGGCAAGGTAAATATGTCTCTTGTTATATTTTTTGTCTCTGCTTCTCTGTTTATTTTTAATAGTCTTTTCTTTTTTTCTGCTAAAATTTTAAAAAGAAGAAACTTAATTTGGTTTATCCAAGATGCTTTTGATATTTGTATAGCATGTTAGTGTTTATCTTAATCATTACATTTAGATAGTTGTTATACTATACTTGTATTATGCCCAAGGAATTACAGAAACTTCAGAAATTTTATTTTCCCCTATCCTTGCCTTTTGAAGCATACTTATCATCACAATTTCCCATGCATGCATTCAAACTCTTCCCAGTGTTATAATAGTTGCTTCTTGTATTAAACATCATCTAAAAAAATAAGAGAACAATTAAATCAATTGTACTTTCCTCTGTTTCTTGTGACCTGGGTTTACATCCTTCTTTTCTCACGGTCCAGGTTTCCTTCTTCTGCTATTCTTTTTTGTTTTGTTTTGTTTAGAAAGCTTGCTTTATTCATTATTTTATGGTGACATTATCCATATTATATCACAATATTTTGATTTATTCACCATTCGTGAAGGATATTTTTGCTGGTTACATGGTTGTGGATTGACAAATTTTTTTCTTTCATTCATTGAAAAACAGGATGCCACATTGTTTCCTCTGAGAAATTTGTTCTTAATGAAATTATTTCACTATGGAGGTAAACTATCTTTCTTATTGTTTTCATGCATTGTGTGTGTTCATTTTACCTTTAGAAGTCTCAGGTTATCTGGCTCTCTGTTGGCTTTGGAATCAAAGGTTGGAGGCTGACCAAAGTTAGGGTGGTAGTTTCCACTGGTCTTATAAGAATACGTGCAGACCCATCAACTAGAACTCACTGCCATTTGGTGGCTGCAAAAGTCATGATTCTGCCATCTCTTCTGACACCACCTAACTGAAGCATAGACAGTTACAAATACCTAAACATTCCATAACATTCCATTTAGAAAACAGAAATCATGTCTACTTCACCTCCCTGTCTGTATTCATCCTGCTGTTTCAGGAATTAGTATATAATAAAAATTACATTTAGTGGCATATGTTTCTTCAAATGGGAAGTACATGCATGCAAATATTAGCTGGATTTGGTGGTGTATATTGTAATTACAATAATCAGGAGTCTGAAGCCGAGCATCACAGATTTGAGATTATCCTATGTTGCAAAGTGAAACCTTGACAAATAATAACTCACAGTGATACATCTTTCTATGAAATGATGTTACCCCATTATGTTTCCCCATGCATTCTCTAAAAAATAGTTTTATTTATTCTCATAATCATGCACAAATATTTGAAATAGCTTTATTTTTTTCTCATGATCATGTACAAACATTTGAAAATAGAGGTATTGAAAGGAATGTGAGTTATCCAAAAGATTACTTCAATTTCCCTGCATGCCAGTTTCTCTAAAAAGAGACAAATATTACCTTCAGCAATATTCTTTCTCTTTGTAACACCTTAAATAGAGCTGTGGCCTAGAGGCCATCTACATTGCTGATCATTTTGCTTTTTTCTCTGAAATAAAAGTGTTCCTAACTTGATGGATTCTTAGATTATAAAAATTATCCTGAGGAGTCATGTGCCAATAAGCAGCATTTAGTGGAACATGTGTTCGTTCATGTATTTACTCCTGAGCAGCATCATTTGTTCCCTAAATGCTAATTTGCACTACAGTTGATTTTGCGACACATAGAGAAAGCAGATGTACTTCCTCCGGCGATGGCTCATTTTTATGAAATTGTCAAGGATAAGTAACATATCTGACATATTTTGCTTAGACACATACTTTAATAGGTTAATACTCTAGTAATTTAGTGATATTTTGCAAATGCTTGTATGATTACTTCAGAATCATTATTTAAATTGATATTTTCAGTTATATAATTGCTGAAGTTACTGTGCAGTTTCCCAGTACAACAATACAAAAATTAATGCCAGAAGAAGCCTTATATGAAATAACTTTTATAAGTTGTTACAAATCATTTGGGAAATACTTTAATCCATTTTTACTTTATGGGTAGAGGAAAACATAGTATAGAGAAAAGCAATGGCTAAAGACTAAAGACCTAATTTCATGACTGTTTATTGTTGTGTTATTTTTCCACATATTTAGGAGCATTTCATATATGAATGCATTGATACATCATTCCACATCACACTCTCCGCATTCATTTTTTTTGCCATATCGCTCCCACTTTGTACCTTCTTGACCGCCTCTTTGAATATCATTTTGTGTTTATGTCTGTGTGCATGTGTGTGTGTGTGTATGAGTGTGTGTGTCCTACTAAATTCAGTAAGTATTACTCATTTGTGTATGAGTTTAGAGATTACCAATTGGAATTGGATAAACTATAATGTAGTGTGTTTTTTGAGATTAACTCTTCCTTTCTTAGAAGCCATTAACTTCCAGTAAATCGTCATCTAGATGTGAGGCATGTGAAGTTTCTTCTACCTCCTCTGGGATATAAACTGGTGTTGTCATTGAGATTTTGTAATTGCATCTCCTGCCATATATAGAAGGTACAATTTTATAGGTGATGTTCTCTGCCCCTTGTAATCTTCTGTCCTCTCCTCCTCCATATCCATTGAGCTTTATGGATAGGAGTTGTACATAGATCTATCAGTTTTCCCTACAGTTTGAAGAATTTGGATTTCTTTGATGGACTCTATGTTGCAAAAAGTAGCTTCTTTGATGAGGTGTGATAGCTACACTTGTTATGGATAAAAGGATAGATATTTAACACTTGGTTATTGTACTGGTTTAGGAGCATAACAATAGTAGGTTCTCCTTTAGGGTCCATGATCTTATTAGCTGCATGTAGTTGATTAGGTTTACAGTACCAGTATGAATTCCCTGTTGAAAGAGCTTTAAAATCTGACACCTTTGGATGCTATAATAGCTAGTTGTCAGGGAAGAAATTTCTTGGACACTTGAGTTTGTTAATCAAGTTCTGTATCTGAAGTGTGTGAAATTTTCAGCAGTAGGGTTTTACTATCAAGTTCTGAAAAGCAACCAGTGGAAAATGCAATAGTGTGTTGTTCGTGGAGTCTTTTGAACTCTTCAGGGCCAATAACCTGAAGAGAGGTTTTCCATGCTTGACACTGAGGTATTTTTGTTGTTGTTGTTATTCTGAGGCTCTTAGGAGGAGCATTACCACCCACAATGGCATAACTTCAGGTAGATTAATTATATATGTGTACACACAAGCACATAACACATGTTTGTAACATATGTATTTTAAAGTAAGCATAAGACAATAATATTAATATGACACCTTATGCTTTTTTTAACCATCTAATCAATCCTAAAAGGAGAATTTATAGTTCTGAGATCACATTAAAAATTAGAAAAATCACAGGTAAATGATTTAATGATGAACTGTATAATTTGGAAAAACAAGAACAAATCAAATCTAAATCCAGGAACCACCAGAAAATAATATAAATTACTTAGGGTACTCTTTACTAGGTAGCCTCCCTGGAGTTGTGAGTAGCAGTCTAGTCATCCTTTGTTTTACATCTAGTATCCACCTATGAGTGAGTACATACCGTGTTTGTCTTTCTGAGTCTGGGTTACCTCACTCAGGATGATTTTTTTCTAGATCCACCCATTTGCCTGCAAACCTCATTATGTCATTGTTTTTCTCTGCTGAGTAGTACTCCATTGTGTATATGTACCACATTTTATTTATCCATTCTTCAGTTGAAGGGCATCTATGTTGTCTCCAGGTTCTGGCTATTAACCCAAGGATCATCCAACGACAGAGAAATGGATGAGATCTACATGAGCAAACTGGACATGAGGGGGGCAGGCAATGAAGACCAAGGCTCAGGAGAAAGAGAGATTAGGGAAACGGGAGATCCCAGCTGGATCAAGAACAGAGAGGAAGAACAAGGAAAGAGATACCGTGATAAATGAAGACCCCATGGGAATATGAAGAAGCAAAGTGCTAGAGAGGTCCCCAGAAATCCACAAAGATACCTCCACAATAGACTACTGGCAATGGTCGAGAGCCCAAATTGACCTACTCTGGTGATCAGATGGCCAAACACCCTAACTGTTGTGGTAGAACTCTCATTCAATGACTGATCAAAGTGGATGCAGAGATCCACAGCCAGGCCCCAGGCTGAGCTCCAGGAGTCCAATCAGCAAGAGAAAGGAGGGATTGTATGAGCAAGAATTGTTGAGACCATGATTGGAAAAAGCACAGGAACAAATAGCCAAACTAGTGGAAACATATGAACCAATAACTGAGGAGCACCCATGGAATTGGATCAGGCCCTCTGGATAAGTGAGACAATAGATTAGCTTGAACTGTTTGGGAGGTCCCCAGGCAGTGGTACCAGGACCTGTCCTTAGTGCATGAGCTGGCTTTTTGGAGCCTGGGGCCTATGCTGGGACACTTTGATCAGCATGGGTGAAGGGAGGAGGGGACTGGACCTGCCTCAACTGAATCTGCTGAGCTGAATCCTCATGTGAGTCCTCGCCCTGGAGGAGATGAAAATGGGGGGGGGGGTGAATTGGGGGGAAGGTGGGGGTGGCACAGAAGGAGGGAAGACAGGGGAATCCGTGGCTGATATGTAAAATTAAATTGATTATAAAATTTACAAATTAAATAAATAAAAGATAATATAAATTACAACAGAAATTAGTGAAATAGAAACAAACATAAACAAAACTAAGAATGTTTCTTTGAGAAGATACACAAGGTAAATAGATCTTTGGCTCAAATAATCAAGCAAATAGGAAAAGAAAGAGGGGGGGCACATTAATAGAATCAGAAATGAAAAGGAAAACATTACTACAGATACTAAAGAAATTAAGAATATTATAAAATAAACATAAATTTATACTTTTTTAAATTTGAAAAATCTAAGAAAATTTAGAAATAGATAAATTTCTAGATTCAACTAAATCATCATAGTTAAGTCAAAAAGTTCAAAAATATAGAAAGATTTATGAAAAATGAGATTGAAACTGTATCAAAACAACAACAACAAAACAGCCTTTCTACTTAAAAAAAAGGCTAGTCCCAGACAAATTCACAGCATAATTCCACCTCACTTTAAAAAATATCAATAACTAGTTATTATTGTTATTTTTAAAAATAGGGACAGGAGTACTCCAAATCTCCTTCTACAAAGACAGTATTACTCTAATACCAAACCCAGTTAACAAAGAAATAAAACTCTAAGATAATATATTACTGATTAATAAAGATGCAAAAATTCTCAATTAAATACTTGTAAGTGCAATACAGGAATATGTATTAAAAAATCTATTTTTAGCTTTTGAAGAATTTCCAGAATGATTTCCAGTGTGTACACCAGTTTACTACTCCGCCAACAGTGAATGAGGTTTCCTTCTTCCCCACATCCCCTCCAGCCTTTGTTGTTCATTGTTCTATTGATCTTTGCCATTCTGACCAGGTTAAGAAGACTATAGAGCCAGTAAAAACTACAGAAACTAGGAAAGTAAAATAGAACCTTTGGGAGGATTCTGGGGATTGGGGAGTATCTTAGTTAGGGTAATCATCACTATGATGAAACACCATGACCAAAGAAACCTCGAGAGGAGTTTATTCAGCTTATACTTCCACAGTACTGTTAATCATTGAAGGATGTCAGGACAGAAACTCAACAGAGCAAGCTCTGGAGGCAGGAGCTGATGGAGAAGCCACAGAGTTGTACTCCTTAATGGCTTGCTGAACTTGCTTTCTTATAGAACCCAAGATCACTAGCCCAGGGACAGCATCATCCACAATGGTCTGGGCCTTCCCCCATCAATCACTAATTATAAGGTGGCCTACAGCTTGTGGAGGCATTTTTTTAATTGAAATTCCCTGCTTTCGTATTCCTTTAGCTTGTGTCAAGTTGACATAAAACTACCTAGCACAGGGAGCAACAGTAAGGGGAATATCAGGGTACATGTAACCTGATTAGGAAAATAGAAAAATTGTATCACCTCTAGGGAGGGGAAGAGAGGTAAATCTAAAAGAATGGGGGAATGGGTAAAGATGAATGGGAGGATACAAAAGATTTGATAGGGAATATGGGGAAAGGGGCACTGCGTAGGGACAAAGTGGGAGGTAAATACAGAAGGTAGGAGGAGGGAAAAGAGGAATAGAAGGATACAAATGATTGGATACAGGAAATGGAAAAAGGGGTGTTCCTTAGGTAAGGGGGAGGGAGGTAAATAAAGAAGGGAAGTGGATAAATTAACAATAAATACGTCTGGAAAAGTCACAAGGAATCATACTATTAGCTATTTAAAAAACAAACAAACTAACAAACAGACCAAAAGGCAATGCACATAATTTAGTGTATAAACGTACATAGTTTTAGTAAACTTTTCTCATTTGGGCTGATGATCCTTCTTCAAAGAGCCAAGACCACCTAACACAAACCCCAGTACCAGACAAGAGAAACTGTCTTTTGAATTGTTGGCCAGGACCCTTCATAACACTCCCAAAACATATAGTCTATTACTATTGATCTTGGTTACTACAGAGGTTGAAAATAAGTCTATATTGTTGAAGATGGCATGCACTTCAGAAACAAGGCCCAGATATCCCTGAGCTGGAACTGGTGTGAATGTCCCTTACCTGAGAGCTAGCTTTCATGGTACCATGAGAGTTTCTTAAGGAGGGAAGCAACCAACAGTCAGACCCAATTATGATTCCTACAAGCCACATCAAGGACCATCAGCATGGCAATGGTATTTGTATAGGCACAGTAGGGACACTCAAACCTTGGGAATAACCAAAGCTTTCTAATTATACTTAAGAGTCCATCAACTAGAGGGATACCATGCCTGGTACTAGAAACTAGGCTAACTACTCAGTTCTGGTGAAATCATGGGTATTGGAGGAGAATCTACAACCACTAATTTACTCACCCACTATAGTCCCTTACAGCAATCCATAAATGTTTGTCCTTATAGCCACAGATAAGTGTAGTCTTCACCCTCCATCAAGAAAATATTTTTTTTGTAACAGAAGGAGATCACTACAGAATACTGCATCCAATTAAAATGCAGAGTTGTGGAGCCAAGTGCCATTGGACCCATCCACAAAATGCTTCCATACTTAAAGCCCAGGAAATACTGCAGAAGAGGAGAGAGAACGATTATAAGAATAGAGGATAAGGGTTTTTTGTTTTGTTTTGTTTTGTTTCTTGCTGTGAGACTGTGTTTCCTAGTAACCACAGAAGGTATACTCATAAGGTGTCAACATTACTACCCAAATGTCAACTGATCAGAGAGGACACTAAACGTTCCACAAGGGTTCTTTCCTGCACAAAGAACAGGCCACTGAGTAACCCTGGAAGAGAGGTAGTCTGACCCCAGGGCGGGTATGGCTCCTGATACCAATGTACACACTGGCAGTACTGAGTGTACACAGTGAATATAAAAAGAAAAACAAAAGAACACATTAAGTTGAGATGTTATAGTAGCGGGGAAGATGGAGGAGGAATTCGTGTAGAGGATGGGTCATGACTGTGGGAAAAACACATTGCATGTACATACAAAGATCTACAACAAACACATCACTCAAGATCCTACTCAAGTTTTGAGGACCATAAATTGCAACGTTTACCATTATGTCAAGTAAAATATTGAAAATTTGGATGAGTATAAATTATTTTGGAGGACTGAAGCTACTGATTGGAATCAACATAACAAACCCACAAAAGGTCTGAGAGCAGAATATAAGGGGACAGGTAATGTTCATTATGGTTTAAGTAGAGGATTTTTTTTTAAGTAGTAGAGATAACCTTAAGAATGATGGATAAAAATGTTGATAAAAAGCATATAATGGGCTATTCAAATCATCACATATCTATAGAATACATGACAATGAAAGATTGGGATGATGAATAATCCTTAAACACTGAAATTCAAGAAAGTGAGAGTTTCTTTAAAGGTTGACAGTAACATGCTTAGAATGACATTTAAGGACTTCTTATTTATATAAAATAACAGCCTGAAATTGGTATGAGCCATACTCTTTGAAAGTGCTGACAGTGTTAGTACTAATACTAGATAAATGCAAAATGAGCTAATTAAATATGAAATAGGTAACAAAAACGGTAAAACACAATTTCCATATTTTTTAAAAATTGTACTGTGGGCCAAAAAAAGAAAGAAAGTAGTAACATTTATGGTCCACTAGAGATTAAAACAGTGTTTCTAAAGTCCAAACATAGGCAAAATTAAAATTTCTGTAAGTATCAATAACATATATATTTCAACAAGACTTCTTCCATGATATCTTATAAAAAAAATGACAAACCCTGTATTAGCTCTGCTTAAAAGATTTTTTTAAAGGAACTTAACTTTTAATACTCATTTTAAATTAGTTTCGAATTTGAGGAAGATCTGTGAAAATTATTTATGTTTGCCTTTAGATAGAAAAATTTATCTCCCAGATATTCATTCTATACCTAATCTGCATGAAAATATCTGTGAATAAGAACTATGTATTAATCATCCTTCAGCAGCAACAATAAGGGACCTTATTGAACAGGGAGTTAGCTTCCCATCTGCTTGTTATATGATTTAAATTTTCATGTATTTAAATTAAGAATTTAGAAGTATATTTTGCAACACCATATGTAATACTTACATATGGTTACCAAGGACATAAAATGTGGCTTGACAAAATTTTAATAACATGTAATAGCAAAATATCTCATAAATATTTTCTCATCAATTCTATATTAAAATGAACAGTAGCAAGAAATAAAACAACAAAAATTTTAAATTTTTATCCTTCTAAATGTTTTCAGAGAACCTTTTAACTCTCTACAAGCTATCTCTTAAAGTATTTTAAAGTCTCTTCCAAAATGTGTAAATTAAACTTATTTGTTTCCTAATTAAAAAAAAAATGTTCTCATTGAGTATTAAGTCTCTGGAGTTTTAAGCAACAGATTGTCATGAGGCATCTGTGAAAAAATTAGAGAGTGGGAACATCTAAATGTTTACCTCCCCATTTACCCTTTCTTTTCTCAAAGTACAAACAACAAAAAGAGAATCTATTAAGTTTCTAATTAATTCCTATTTCAAACAACGCAAACTACACCAATACTCTTTGCCTAATTGTTTTGTTTTGTTGTTGCTGCAGAATTGTTTGTTTTAAAACTCGGCAAAAGATGAAGCACTAAGCCTCATTCTCACTTTAAAATGTAAATATCACATCCATGTTCACAGCTAGTTTATTCACAGTAAGCAGGGAATGAAACTAGCATAGATGTCCATCAACTAATGAATGGCCAGGAAGTTTGGAATATATTACATTTAAATTTTATTCCACTGTAAAGAAAATTAAAACTGTAATATTCAGAGGAAAATAGACCTGGAAAGTATGCTGAGTTCAGTAGCCAAGGCTCAGAGAGATAAACATCACATGGTCCCTCCTTTATATGGATCATTGTTTCAAATACTTAGACTAGTATGTTTAACTCAGAATACTTTTAGAAGCCAGGGAGGTAGAAGACTCTTTGAAGAGGCCATTTGAAGAGGATGGAAAAGGAGTCCTTATTGAAGAAGGCATAGTGACACCATGGAATGTGGTAGAAGTAGGGAGGTGGATACTGGCACATCGGTTTTGAGTATGGACAGAAATGGGTTGGTAGGGAAAAGGAGGCAGGTGGGAAAGATTAACTAAAGCAGAATTATGAAAAAGTTTTATAGGACCATATTATATAAGTCTATAAAAATATGATTTTAATAATAGTTTTAATGAAGGCACTCTGCGTGGGTGGATAAAGCTCCTTCCAGAAGGCATATGCTGTGAATGAAAATCCTGGTACCAAGTGTGGGCTAACTTCCTTTGAGTTATTGGTCATGGAGGCCCCAGGAAACCTTCAAACCATACAGGTTATTGTCATTGTTCTTGGTTGCCCAACAGAACTAAATAGTTACATTCCATTGCTGAAGACATCACACTCTGGTCATAAGACAGAGAAATCAAAGTGGAACTGACCTGGAAGTTTCTTTTTTATTGGCTAACTTTCAAAGTGTACTATGTAGGCTGATGGGTTTAAAATAAGGAAAAAATCTCAGCAACAGTCCTCCTTAGTTTGGACCCTACAAACTATAATAACAACTTGTCTGGCAAGATATGCACACTGGTGTAATCATGACATGTCTATTCCTGGGTTAACCAACTGCATTGGGGTTAAATATAGGAAAGAACTTAATCCTAGTTCCATAAACATGGTCAAGTGTCTGGGACCAATGAAGACCATAGTTCGATAAGAGAACTTACTGCTGTTGCATCGTTAAATGGACCTAATGCTAAAACGTCATTGAAATATTCATATTTATACCTGTAGACCAGTGTATCTCTTCATTTTCATCAGAGTAACTTCCCTTTTGTAATGAGTGGTAATGTGGAGTTGATGAGTGCAATAGCCATTCCATATCCAGAAGACACTTGTACCCATCCTCTGATTCTTACATAGTTCTGTCCACACTTTTGCTAAATTTTTTGGGCCGTGGAGCAGGCGATATAAATATCTTGTCTGGAGCTGTAATTATGATTACTTTCACATGACCTGCACAAGACTGGTTCTGGAAACATTCCATCATGAGGGCTAATGAGGCCCTTCCCATCGCTGAAGATCTATGGGCACTTAATTTTTGCTATGAAAGGGGTGTCATAGTCTTCAGAAATGCACCCACTGATAAGTTGTTCATGCTCCAGTAAATGATACAAATATGCTCATGCCAGCAATCACAGTGAAGCATAGTGTCACACACACACTCATGCACAGAGACATCAAATTAGGGGGATGCATTTTGGGAAGAAGGGTTTTAGTGGAAGTAGGAAGGGAATGAAAGAGGGAAATGAACTATTAAAATGACCGAAATTCAACATGTGTATATGAGTGTGTATGTGTATGAAATTGTCAAAACCGAAACCAAACAAAAACTGCAAAGAAAGAAAAAGTTACCTTTCAATGACATAAATAAAAAAAAACACATTTCATACAGTAGATAAATTGTAAGAATCACAATCACCGCTTAATAAAAAAACAATGGAAATGAAAAAAGAGTGAAATATTATCTCACAGTGCTGGAAGAATAAGGGTGTCATAATCACTTTAACAAAAAAGAAACTGTCAAAATGAATCACTTCTCACAGGAAACTTACATAATTAAATGCTTTAATAGGAAAAGTATAAATTTAAAATATCAACCTTAACTTTCACTATAAAAAGCAGATATCAAGAAGCAAATTAAAATTGGATCTGTGGAAGAAATGAGAGTTAAAAATTATAGTGACTAATAATGAAACCTAGAAAAATAGAGAGACTTAAGGTGTTAAAACAGTTTCCTTCTATGGTCTGTAACCTTTGCTGTTGCTTAAAAATGTAGCTCAGAATGAAAAATAAGAGGAAACAGACATCAAGGACCAAAGGCACCCTGGCAATAATATAATCATCATATTGGAGATGAGAAGATAGTATGACAATCTTTATGGTAATATAGTTAATGATTTTAAGAAAATTGAAAAATACACAGAGAAATATAACTATTAAGAAACACAAATAAATAATTTAACTATCCCAATAATATTTTAAATATCATTATTAGAGAATGAACAGTAGACAATTTGCTACTCAATGAAAATTTCCGCCCATACACTTTACTTGGGGGAGAGATATCAAACCCATGAAATAAGTAAAACAATTTTTATGTAAATATTTTATGAGATGCCAATGTAGTAGCTGTTTGTTCCACCTATGACCATGGGGTACCAGATCCTAGGGCATGGCCTCTTGACTAGCTTAAAACCGGAGAGCATGTACAGAGGACTCCTTCTCTCTCACTGGTTCTTGGATGTGGGAGACTGACTCAGGCAGTAGAAAATAGCATGGGTCTGGTTCTCAGTCTTTCAGGACGCTGCAATGGATTTGCCTGATCCTGTGTTAGTGAGTTGTTCTCCTCAATATAATTCCTTAATAAGTAGTTCCTTTATCATTTATCTGTGGACTTTCTGCATAATCTGAAGCCCAAAGTGGGGCATGAACCCCACAGCCTGAAGCAGTTTGCGTGGAATGTGAAAAGATCCCACACACCCCTACTGGGGCTACTGGCGTGATCAAACCCTAACACTCCCGGGTGACTGCCGAGAGATATTTCTCTGTCCTGCCTAGCCCCGAGGTCCAAACGAATCTTTTCCACCTGAGTTTCCACAGCTGCTTATAAAATAATCACTCAGATGCTTATGTTAATTACAAACTGTTTGGTCTATGGCTCGGGCTTTTTGCTAGCTAGCTTTTCCAACTTAACTCAATCCATTCCTATTAATCTATGTTTTGTCACATGGCTTCCTGGCATTACCTGTTCTCTCACATCCTGTTTCTCCTGGTGGTGGCTCAGAGCAACAGCCTGAATGCACTTCTTCTACCTGTCTCTTTGCTTAGATTTCCTGCCTGACTCTATTCTGCCTTTCCATAGGCCAGAGCAGCTTCTTTATTAACCAATGGTAGCAACACATATTCACAGCATACAGAAAGACCATCCCTATTTTTTTAAGTAAATGCTTTATGAGACTCCAATAAGGCTGTATTAAATGACAAAACACAGCCGGGCAGCGGTGGTGCGCGCCTTTAATCCCAGAACTCGGGAAGCAGAGGCAGGTGGATCTCTGTGAGTTCGAGGCCAGCCTGGGCTACAGAGTGATGTCCAGGAAAGGCACAAAGCTATAGAGAGAAACCCTGTCTCGAAAAACCAAAAACAAACAAAATAAATGACAAAACACTGTAGGAAAACTTACATAATAGCATCTGGCATAAACAGAGACATAAAATACTTCCCAAACCATGCCAAAACTTATTGGTACACAGAGATGATAATATAATAAATCATGTAAAGTTAAATCATATTTCACACTAAAGTCAGTTAATATAATTCAGGATATTAAGTGAATAATGAAGAATATGTTATGATTGTTTAAACAGTTGCAGATAAAAGCTCTTGAAAAAGATTCTCAGAAAGTTATCAATAGGAAAGCTAGCCAAAAGTCTTGCAGAGCATTTCTGGAAAAATCATGCAGTGACATCAGAGATGACTGTAAAACTGTTATGTTTGAAAATTTAAAGACTGAAATCAAGGTAGAGAAATTCTGTCTCCAAATGCCTGCTACTTAATTTCTGAGTGATCAAAATTATTTATTGTAGGTACTGAATTTCTCCTGCTTAAATAGATTTCTGCTATACATGACTTGTGTAAGAAGAATAATTTAGTCTTTATGTAAATATAGGGCTTGTGAGATAGCTTAGCCATCAAAGGCATGAGAGCCTGAGGAGGGGATTTTGATCCCTAGATCCACATGGTGGAAGTGCTGGAAACAGAATCAAAGTGACATATCAAAGACCACTACTCAAATTAAGAAATCTCAACAGCATGGTAGCTCTACTCTTGAACTGAATGTCACCTAGCTGTCTACAGCAGGAAGGCAAGAACATAAAGCGGAATTTGTTTTGGTCTTTTATACCCAAAACAAGAATGAACTTGGCTGTTTCTCTTTAGCTGAGTTTCAACCTTCTAATCCATACTCCATTAACCAGCTAGTGAGGGGGATGGGTAAGAAGCTTGAGAATGAATGGTTGCAACCTGAGTGTGGCACAGTTCAGCCCCAAACTCCAAGGATTCGTGGATTAGGGAAGAATGCTAGGTTAGGGGCCAGGAACAGAGAAACATCTCCAGGACTCATTTGATATATACGTTATTTTTCCCACATAAAGAGAGAGCCTGACTCTTGACAGTTATCTTCTGACCATCCCTGATATGTGATGTAGTATGCATGTGATCATACACACACACACACACACACACACACACACACACACACACACACACACACACAGGAATATAAAAAACTTGTGAGTTAATTTTATTCCACAATTTTTCTGATCAAGTAAAATGTTTTCTTTTCTCTTCAATGTAAGAACAAAATATTTCTTACATCCCAAAGAGCAGAAAAAAAAAATACAGTTTCTCATTGTGAAGCAGAAATCATTAACCTAATCCAGAAGAAATGAAATATAGCAGGAAATAGTGACAAAAGTTCACGAATACTTAACAGCCTAGGTCAGGTTCTCAATAAAGTATCTCATGTTCAGTTTTCTAACTCCTAAGTTCCATAACATGTAAAATTTATATTTTAAAATTTATATTCCTAAATGATTGTATGAGTGCACCTAGAAGAAAGATTACATATTGGACAACTCTGAATAATGAATTACACGATTTTCAAGTCCTATGCAATTGTGTTATCCAGACATTTGTTTGAGGAATCATTCAGCCTAGTTAAATAGTAGTCCCAGCTTCCTAAAGCAGAGTACTCTAAAAGGAATATTGCTGTTAGCAGTAGCCAACCATGAACCAATAGAATGCTTCAGTGCCTCATAATCTTTGGGTCTTGGTCAAAGAGTGATGCAGTAGTCTGTCCTAACCATGGTTTTGATTTTCATGGTTTCATGATTTAAACACAGTCTGAACATATTAAATGAAAAATGACAGAACATAGTTGCCTGCCCTTCTTAAAGTAGCATGATGTAATCTCATGATACCTGCTCTATCTACTACATGACTTTCTCTATTCTCCACCATATGCTATGCTGTGTATAGTATCTATTATTACAAATATCAGTTATGGCTTCTCAATCTAGTGTTACAACAGTGCCTTCACAACTGCTGGTCACATAGGAAAACAAAGCATATACATCACATCATCTGTACTATTCCCTCTCTGGACATCCAAGAAAGTCTTAAACTAGAGTGCACCACTTGATTTAAAAACCTATGATTGTTTTCCAGTGCATAGCACCTTCCCTCATATGGCATATTTTTTATTATTATAGGGGGGTTTAGTGGTACCTAATTTTAGCTCTAGATGGTGGCTTCATTTTTAAGTAAGCTACATATGTTATCAGATATATAATTTTCTTTCATAATTATTTAATTCATATTTTTGGGATACCTACTTTATAGATAACAAGTTGTTGCTAATTAAAATAAGCATAATTCCTGATCACAGGGAGTTTATATTTGAGGATAGGAGATAGACATATTATTCATAAGATTGTCATGCATAAGTTATCTAAAAAAACAAAAATAAAAGAAGGTTGCTGAGCATGAGTGACCAGGTAAAGATGGTAAGATCAAATGTAGGTATTGGTACATATCTTGCTAGCTTTTTCCAAGTTAAATTTAAAATATTTGTCATCCCATTGGCAAATCATAATCAATGTATTTTGGGTTTTGTTTTTCGGGATTTAGGCAGAGTCTCATGAGTTCATCTAGGCTGGCCTAAAACTGGCAAGCTCCCTTCATCTGCCTCACAAATATGTAGATAATAGGTGTAAGCTACCCTACCCTAGTAGGGGGCACGTTTATTTATTATACATTTACTCATTTATTTATTTCTATTTCTGTGTGTGTAAGTGTGTGTGTGTGTGTGTGTGTGTGTGTGTGTGTGTGTGCATGCTTGTGTGTGTCATGGTGTGTGTGAGATTCAGAGAACAACTGGCAGTAGTCTGTTTTCTCCTTCCATCATATGGATTCCAAGGATCGAACTCAGGTCATTAGTCTTGGCAGGCCAATTTACCCAGCGTCCTCTTGCTAGTGGTAGGCATGCATCCATAACATGTGTGTCTCAGTTGTTTTTTCTGTTGCTGTGATCAGTGCCTGCAAGGAAGTGAGCTTAATGGTAAAATCCTGTATTTTGGCTTATCATTCAAGGGTACAATCAACCAAGAATGGGTGAGTCTTGGGAGCAGGAGTTTGAGGTTTTTCCTAACAATGTGATGAATGCTAGTCAGTTAGCAAAGTGATGAATGCTAGTACTTGGTGAGTTTCCTTTTTACAAAAAGAAAAGAAAAGGAAAAAAATCCTCTCTTACTTTAATTTGCTTTTTTATGCGAATGGGCGTTTTATGATTATGTATATCTGTGCACCACAATCAGTGCACAGAGAGGGCAGAAGAAAGTGTCGGATCCCCTGGAGTTATAGATGATCCTGAGCTGCTGTGCTCTTAATTGTTGAGTGGTATCTCCAACACTGAGTTTCTTCCCTTTTATAATCTCTGCTTCCCAAACCCAGGAAATAGTGCTCCACTTCTTTAGGGTGGGTTTTCCTAGCCTTGGTTAACCTAATCAGGATAATTCCTCACAGGCATATCAGGAGCTTCCCTAATCTAAGAAATTCTTCACCCGTGTGCCTGGAGGCTGATCTCCCAACTGAGTCTAGAACCTATCAAGTTGATAATCAGCATTAACTATCACAATATGTGTGCATGTGGCAGGGAGTGGGAATCAAAATGATTACTTGACACATGTTCAGAAGTCAAAGGAAGTTCAATGCGATATAAAACAAAGAAGCCACACAAATAGTATTTAATATTTTATAGTTAGCAGAACATTTCAAGGAAAGATTAAGTAGAGATATTATTTTGTCTAAGTCTTAATATACCAACACACTAAACAACACAGTTTGAGTTCTCACAGATGAAGGCAATCAGTCAAAGACCAACAAAATATAGAAAGAGACCTAATTAGAAAGGTTTAGATCAGATCATATAAAACAGATTCTTAAAGTTTATTTAATATATTTGGTTCATTACAATAACAGGAAGGCAGAATTTTAGTATTTTTAATTTTTATTAGAAGCAAATAGCACTGTAAGGACTGGAAATATTTAGTATGTATTTAAAACAAGAACACTTCTCTTAGATTCTATGACTAATGCAATTGCTTCTATGGCCCTGGCTTTAAAGCATGGAATTCATCTAATAAAGTTTTTCTTACTAGATTGTTCTTGCATTTGACTTTCCTATGACTCTGTATCTAGGGGTCAAATAAGATCTTTCTTTGTAACAGTTATACATATTCAACATACTCATGCATATGCAAGTACTCCAGAACTTTTTGCTTACATTAAAAAAAATCCAAAATGATAAAGCTTGATCTTTCTCTTGTCACCTGCTTTGAATGTCACTTAATTTAGGCAATGTTTACACAAACCATGCTATGAAGTTATGGCAACCTTTTGTCTACAAATGGACAACTGTAATTTCCCTTAATGATGCTAGAAAATATGGTTTATCACAGAAAACCCATTTTATATTGTTTAGTCCTGCATTATGCTTTGGATTTTTTGAGATATTTAATGATTTTATTATTCCACAAGTCATTTGTTACATTCTATTGATCAACTTCTGATTATATAGGTAAGATTTTAATAATGGATATTGAGATGCACTCCTGGTTCACTATGCATTAAAACTTTTGTACCTGAATTTCCCTAAAAATATTTTGAATAACCTTTCCTCAATATGAATATACTTGTCTCTTTTTCTGATATTAAATTAAAACTAGTTTTACATTATTATAAATTTACTGAAGATAAACTATAAAATAAACTGTCCTATCCAAATTCATATGTTGAACCATTAATCCACAATATGAGTATATTTAGAGACAAGATCTTCAAGAAGATAACCAAGTGCTTTATCCAACCTTGGTCTCAACAATTCTCACTCATATAAACCCTCCTCTTTCTCGCCAATTGGACTCCTGGAGTTATCAAATGAAAACACATGAACTATGCACCAATAGCTGAGGAGCCCCCAACTGGATCAGGCCCTCTGAATAAGTAAGATATTTGATTGGCTTGATCTGTTTGGGAGGCATCCAGGCAGTGGGATCGGTCCTGTACTCAGTGCATGAGTTGGCTGTTTGAAACCTGGGGCTTATACAGGGACACTTGGCTCAGTCAGAGAAGAGGGGACTGGACCTGCCTGGACTGAATCTACCAGGTTGAACTCAATTCTTATGGGAGTCTTTGCCCTGGAAGAGATGGGAATGGGGGGTGGGCTGGGGAGAAGGCGAGGGTGGGTGGGAGGGGGGAGAACAAGGAATCCATGGCTGATATGTAAAATTAAATTAAATTATAAAATAAAAAAGAAGATAATCAAGATGAAATAAGGTCTTAAGAACAGAATGATAGTGTTATGACATTGGTGTTTCTAACAGAGGAAAAGGACACTCTGGCAAAGAGAATAGATAGTAGGAAGACAATTTCATTGTCATTGATGTGATAAAATAGTCTTGCAAAAACAACTCAAGGGAAAGGGGGATTTAGTTCATCTTAATATTCAAGGTGGTAGTTCATCATAGCAGGAAACTTGGCAGTTCACAGTGGCAGGAACTTGGATACATCCATAGTCAAGAGTGGAGATAAATAAATGCATGCTTGTTTGATTATGCTTAGCGAGATTTTTTCACTCTTAAACAGTTTATCCCTACCTAGGGAATGGTGCCACCCATAGTGGTCTGGGTCTTCTGATACCAGTTATAATTAAG
Source organism: Peromyscus leucopus (assembly GCF_004664715.2). NCBI lineage: Eukaryota > Metazoa > Chordata > Mammalia > Rodentia > Cricetidae > Peromyscus > Peromyscus leucopus. The sequence continues at coordinate 18,335,172 of NC_051085.1, read as the reverse complement.
ATATCCCACCATAGACAAGCCTATAGGCCAAACCAATGTAGAACAACCCTCACTGGTACTCTTATTGTCAGGTTGTGTTTTCCAGAGACAATAACTGTCAGTACCATGATGTAAGAGTTCAAGACTTCAGATTTTGATAACATAGCTTTCTGCTTTTTAAGCTGTGGTTAATCGCCTTTTAGATGCTGTGACCATGACCCTGGGAAACAAAATCAAAGGAAGAAGCATTTATTTTGGATCACAGTTTCAGAGCTTGTTTCCATTCTTATAGTTGTGAAAAGACAGAAACTTCATGGCAGAAAGAGTACATGGAGGAAAGCTCATGGCAGCCAGTAAGCAGAGAGGTGGACATTATAGGGCTATGGCTAAGTGATAACTTTTGAAGGGCTGCTGTAATGATTTATTTCATCCAAGAAGACCAATATCTTCACAGCACAATTAACTGTGAACCCACCAATGGATTAGCCCATTGGTGTTGCTAGCATCCTATGATACAACCAGTTTCTGAGAACATTTTATATACCCACCCTTACAAGTTTCTTATTCTGAGATTTTGCTATGGGAGCTGAGTCAGAGAATAAATAAAGACCATCTGACTGAGTTCAAATGTGTCTACCTTTAAGAGACACCAGATAATGCTTCTTTCAATGTTTTTCTACCAAGTTATCTCAGATCTTTTAAATATATTTAACAAAAAACTTTAACAAATACCTTTTATGAAAATCAATGCTATTTATGACTATTAGGTCTTTAATACTAACCATTTAGATACATGTAATTTTTGGCTTATAACATTCAGCTTTCTGGCAGGATCATCATGAATGGTGGTAAAGAATGAATGAATTTTAGTTATCTTACAGGAATGAATGAATTTTAGTAATCTTATAGGAAATAAATTTTTTTGCCTCTGAAAGTAAACCTCAAGGATAATTTTTAAATAAATGTATCAAATGCAACCTGTCAGGAATCTGAAAAACAATGAAATGATTTGTAAGTAAGCAAGTGGTAACACATTGAACAACACTTAGAAATTACAGAAAGGAGAAAGTGGAGTACTTGACAGAGACAAATGATTATGCCCCTTTTCTTGGGGAGATATATACCAATGTCTCTCCATCCCCCATAGGGGACTGATGAGAGAATAAGGAACCATGCCATCCAAGCCTAGCTTAATGAACCAGTTAGTTTATTTGAAGTTACTTACTAGACTATGGGTGACTCAAAGGCATCTGTGTTAGTGAAAAGCCAACGTGAACTCTGATGGTGACTAATGAAACCTGAAACCCTGAAACCTTTTGCATAGCTTGCCAGGAATTTGGCTGACCATTATCTTCTTCTCAGACATTGTGGCTGCTTTCTCAACCTTGAGAGGAGAACTAATGAATCTTGTACAGTTCAAGAGCCTTTAGAACTCTGCAAGATTCATTTATTTCCTGAGTCTCAAGAGTCTTCCTTTTTTTAAGGAAGGAATGTTTCAATTTGGAGGAAATCACTACAACAACAATACATGAGGACAGTGTAAAACAAAATATTGTTAATCTACATGCAATATACTGGATAGGGTGTAATTCTACATCAGTCAGAATCTATAATTATACTAAGGAAACCAGGTCCATGTTATTAATGCTTGGCTGTGTATAGTCAAATCCTACCAGCAAACCAGTAATCTTTGATGTTAAAGTCTAAGATGTCGAGTGGTTGTATGTTTTGAGAAACACATTTTAGTTTAGCTCCACATATCTATCATTTACTTACTTATTAAATACTCTGATTCTGACACATTTCAGACTCTTGATTAGATTCTGATAATTAAACCTCAAAGAATAGTTAAGATCCATTTGTTGATTTAAGTAACTAGTATACAAATAGACATTATGGGTAATTTTAATATGTCATGCTAGAAAAGCGAAGTAGTTATAAAGGCATAAAGTATTAATCAAGGAAAATGTGATAAATACTGAATTGAAGAGAATCAGTTAAGTTTATATAAAGGAAATAAAACACTATTTGATGAGTTGAAATACATTCTCTGGTGCTTCTGTACATTACTACCACCATTATATACAGTAAACATGATTCTCAAAATTGAAAATATGATAGGATATTATTCCTATGTCATGTTATGGAATGCAGTTCCACATGTGGCTCCTAGAATGTCAGAATCTGCACCCATGAAGTCTCACCAACATGGTTGCCTACATGTGATCTAAACAAGGGTGGTACCAACAGACATGCTAACATGGATGGGAGAAAGCTAATGAGGCCTCTATTCTTGACCAGGAACTACAGGCAACTAAGAAATGCTGAAAGCAGGATGCATAGTCTTTCCTAGGCAAAAAGAAACCAATTGGTTATCCAATATCAAATGGTCAGCCCTGAAAACACACACACACACACACACACACACACACACACACATCACATCACATCACATCACATCACATTTCACAGACTGAGCAAGATGGATCTATATATTTAGAAACACACACACACACACACACACACACACACTAATCCAATTGAAAACTGGTTAGTCACTTCCATAACGTTCATGCACTAGTATGTCTTATAGGCTGTGAGTGTTCTGTTTGGTAGGTTCTTTATTTTATTGGAGGGAGGGAGAGAGTAGGGACATCAATTTATGTGGGTAGGGTGTGAGGAGTTGGAGGATATATATTGTCCAAAAAATTAAGGAAAAAGAGTAAATATTTGTATACACTCATGGGTTTGAGATAAGATAAAATAGACAGCAAGAAGTTACAGGAGGTGCCACATTTTACATTTAACTGCCTTCTATGGAGTAGATAGAAGAGTCTTGATGGAGAGTGACAAAGAAGACTTATAGCATAAATCATAAAAGTCTTATTAATAAAAACAAACCTGGAGCCAGGTATTAGGGTTAACGCTGAAAGATCAGAGAAACAGAAAAAGCCATAGCCAACCTCACCTTGCCAATTATTCAGCTCAAACTGGAAGCCTCTGAGTCCTCATACAAATGGATCTCAGCTGAACTGCTGCTAAAAGCCTAAAAGCTACAAGCCTCAAGTACCTGATCCTCACGCCTTATATACCTTTCTGCTTCCTGTCATCACTTTCTGGGATTAAAGATGTGTGTCACCATGCTTGGCTGTTTCCAGTATGGCTTTGAACTCACAGAGATCTGGATGGATCTCTGCCTCTGAAATGTTAGGATTAAAGATGTGTGTGTCACCATTGTCTGGCCTCTATGTCTGTCTAGTGGCTGTTCTGTTCTCTGACCCCAGATAAGTTTATTAGGGTGCACAATATATTTGGCGACACACTATCATCACAAAGACTGGAATACCGTATGTTATGAACATGACTGTATTTCCATAATCAGAATTTATTACATTCAGTTACTGTTTGGTTACAGAAACATAGTACTTCTCAAAAACACATGGGGACAGGTTGAAAGCCACAGAGTTCACAGTTATTTTTAAGTAAAGAATAGGATTTAACAACAAAGTTAAATCCTTATATGATTGCATAGATACAGGTTATTTATTTAAATAAACCCCAAAGGACTATAAAGCTTAGAGGGAAAAGTAAATTGCTTTTTAAATACACTATCTCAAGACAGATATATATCAACTTCCACTATCATAATAAAAATAATCTGCAGTAGACACATGTGCACAGTATGTAGGACTCCATCTTCTAGCTTAGATTGTTTACAAATCTTTTGAATTAATGAAAAAATTCTAAAACCCAGGATACAAGGTGTCTGTATCCTGGCAGAAATTGATTTTACTACATTTTCACTATCAACTAAGCTTCAACAATTTAAAATAAAGATCAAACAAAACATTCAAAGTATGCCGTTATGGTTACAGAGTATCTTTTTAAAACTTTGTTTATCAGATAAAGATTTTCATGTATCTTTGCATTATAGACATTGTGCTTTTTACAAAGTTAGATGCAGACATTTGGCTCCAAGGGAAAGAGACTTATTGATCCATTTATAACGCTTTTTGAAGAGGATTTGATTAGCATTGATGGCAGGCAGTGACTAGTGTACTTTATTCAAGGTGAGTCAGAGGTTATATTTCCTCGTGTATTGTTAGCAAAACAAAGCCCAATGACAAAAATTCACATCTATATTTTTACAATTGAAAACCTTCAGACAATCTTTTATTTAATTATAATAATATTAGCCCCTTATCATATATAAGGTGAACACACATGCTTTGCCATGTTGCAGAAACGAAATAATGAACACTCAACACATATTTACCTATTTTTTGCACAGATATGATAAGCTAGAAAATGAGTTATATTATTTTGAAATATTCTGTATGAAGTGTAAGTTGACAGGCATGACATGGCTTCACCAGTACAAACAAAATAAAATTTGTTCACCTGTATAGAACAATTATCTAAACTTCAGATATTTGTTCAAAGCTAAAAGTAGTAGAGGAATTGTTGCCAACTCAAATAGAATTCACATAAGCTATTGCAACTTTAGCTAGACTTGTTTGTATACATTGGGAATGTTTTGTGTTATACCACTAATACATGTTGAAAATGTTAAATATTTCTTCTATTAGTACTTAACATGAATTTTATTCACTACTAAATTTCATGTGTTTTATTTATATTTTCAGATTTTTTTCTCTATAATATTAAGAGTACAGAATGAATGTATCCTGAAGTTTTCCTTCTGAGTTTGTTACACCTTTTATTTTTTAACAAACAAATATTATTAAGAAGAATGTTTTCTATGTTGAGTTTTCCTGGTATCTTCTACTTCTCTTCTTGTATAGTTCTTTCTCTAAATTTATCTTGAATTGCTTCCTCAGTAGTCTCTGTACAAATTGTTACATCTTAAATTTTCTTGTGTTTTGTATGAGACCTTGGAAATGAATCCTTATGGTATTCAGACATTATAACACTGGTTAGTGCTAATTCTCTCTAACCATGAAATCAGAACTTTAAAAAGAAAGGAAAATGAAAGCTAGAAGTTTATATCTGAGGAAGGACAGGCCAGGGCCTTCCAATATTTTCATCTATTTCTACATTGTGGTATGTGGTGAGAAAGCCAGGTGTCAAACATAAATCATATATATATATATATATATATATATATATATATATATATATATATATTCCCATGTAACTACAATAAAGAATTTAAATTGTGGACTGGTGAGACATCTCAGTTGATAAAGACACTTAGCCTGCCAAACTGGGTTAGATTCCCTGGATCTACATAGTACTAGAAGAGAATCAACTCTTGCAAATTGTCCTATGACCCATATGAGTTCTGTGGCATGTATGTGAACACACACATAAGATAATAAACAAATGAATGAAACTGTGCTAATGAAAAATTATTTACTAGAAGAATTAGTATAAAATTCTAAATTCATTTTAAAATTATAACCTGCTTAAATATATGCCATTGAACTTTATTTACATATGTTTCTGTCTGAATAACATAAATATTTTCAACAATATTCTCCACTCAGTAGCAAAAATAAAAAAGGCAATACAAGTGATGTTTTGGGAATTAATATTTTGAAAGATATTTAAGTAAAAAAAACCTTAAGGAATCATATTTGTATTTACCTATTTGTATTTACATAAGATGACATTTAATACATAGAAGTCTGTATGTATTTATTATAAAATTATGATACTTGGGCAAACACTCCTCAATATTAGATCCACAGACTATCTAATAAAAACTCTAGTTCCCAGTGTGAGAAACTTCCTAGGTGTTGAATAGAGTAGTCCAATACTCCCACATCAGTTAGGTTACTGCTATTGCCCTTGGTTGTTTCTCAGAGGGTGACAATAAGTTCCCATTGTTGAAGACACCACAATGTGTCATACAGTGGAGAGCTCTATCTGACTTGAAGGCATCCTTCCTGAGGTCTAGCTTTCAGAGATGTTATGAAAACTATCAGGTGAGGGAAACAATCAATATTTATCATTATAAACATGATACCCATGAACCGTAACAATGACCAGCATGTCAGGGTATCTCTACTGGTGCAATAGTAGTACTAAGGTTGCCAATAACCAGCAGCTTCCTAACTGGGCTAGGATCAACCCAATTTTAGGGAAATCATGCCTGCCACTGGAAATGTAAATAACTACTTAGGGACAGTGGTGTTATAGATATTAAAGAAAAGCATACTATGAGTATTTTAACCAGGCCTACATCATTTTTAGCTATAATCTAAATGTATACTTATGGCCGTATGCCCACTGATAAGTGTAGTTTTGACAACCCCCCCAACTAGGATGTTTCTCTGTGCTTCATACAGAAAACGTTTCAGAAAATCATAGCTAGTCAAATTGCAGAGATCAACTTCCCAGCCACAATGGATATAACTACAACACAACTCACATGCCTACAGCTCAGAGAACATCATGGAAGAAGGGGTAAAAGATGGTGAGAGCCAGAGAATCCAGAAATCCACAAGGGATTGTGTCTCTGAAAATGGCAGGAAAGCTATTCATTGAAAGCTCAAAAAAAAAAGCAAAAACAAACAAACAAACAAACAAAAAACATCAGGAGACTAATGACTGATGGAGATAAGAACTAGTCTTTCTCAGGGATGAATCCTCTGATTATCCGACACCAAGTGATAGCCATGAAATTATATACACCCAATCAATACTAAATATATTCAACTGGACACATACACACAAAAGTGTGTATATATAATATACACTTATATATTTATATATATTTCAGAGGGTTGGAATGGAAGAGTTTGGAAGGAGGAAAGGGAAATTATGCAACTATTACTTAGTTAAAATATAAAAAATAATTTTGAACTTATTTTTACACATAAGGACATTAACAACCAGGATACCATGAAGCAGGGGTGCAATGACTAAACAAAACAAGACATAATACTAAAGTAAAATCTTTATAAAACAAATAGGATATGTTTAGAAAGAAATGATACATAGTCAAATCAATACTACAAAGGTTAGAAAGAACGTTATAAACAATTCAAGAAACAGGAAAAAAGAGATGACTCAGTCAGGGAAATGTTTATTATTAAGAATAATAGACATTGAATGTCCAACATAAATCAGTCAAATGGAAGCAAGTTAAAGGATTTATAAGAGAAACAAGAAGGACAGGGTAAGGAACCTGAGGGATCAGAGAGACTGCTCATTAGATAAGAAGACTCTTAGGGGAAATAAGTTTTAGTGACCGATTGCACATCAGGGGAACCATGGCTAAAGGAATGAATATTTATGATTAATTGCTAAAGAATGTATTTTTTTAAATTTTATTTTATTTTACAATACCATTCAGTTCTATATAACAGCCACAGATTCCCTTGTTCTCCCCCTTCCTGCCTCCCTCCCCTTCCCCCCGGCCCACCCCCATTCCCACCTCCTCCAGGGCAAAGCCTCCCCCTGAGGACTGAGATCAACCTGATAGACTCAGTCCAGGCAGGTCCAGTCCCCTCCTCCCAGATTGAGCCAAATGTCCCTGCATAAGTCCCAGGTTTCAAACAGCTAACTCATGCAATGAGCCCAGGACCTGGTACCACTGCCTGGATGCCTCCCAAACAGATCAAGCCAATTAACTGTCTCACCTATTCAGAGGGCCTGATCCAGTTGGGGGCTCCTCAGCCTTTGGTTCATAGTTCATGTGTTTCCATTCGTTTGGCTATTTGTCCCTGTGCTTTATCCAACCTTGGTTTCAACAATTCTCGCTCATATAAACCTTCCTCTTTCTCGATAATTAGTCTCTCGGAGCTCCACCCGGGGCCTAGCCATGGATGTCTGCATCCAGATTCCTCAGTTCTTGGATGGGGGTTCTGGCACAACTATTAGGGTGTTTGGCCATCCCATCACCAGAGTAGGTCAGTTCGGGCTGTCTCTTGACCATTGCCAGCAGTCTTTTGTGGGGGTATCTTTGTGGATTTCTGTGGGCCTCTTTAGCACTTTGTTTCTTCCTTTTCTCATGTGGTCTTCATTTACCATGGTCTCCTATTCCTTGTTCTTCCTCTCTGTTCTTGATCCAGCTGGGATCTCCTGCTCTCTTTCCCTCGACCCTGTCCTTCATTGTTCCCACTCATGTCCAGGTTGTTCATGTAGATCTCAGCCATTTCTCCATCATTGGGCGATCCTCGTGTCTTTCTTGGTGTCCCGTTTTCCAAGTAGCCTCACTGGTGATGTGAGTAGCAGTCCAGTCATCCTTGTTCCACATCTAGTATCCTCCTATGAGTGAGTACATACCATATTTGTCTTTCTGAGTCTGGGTTACCTCACTCAGGATGATTTTTTCTAGATTTATCCATTTGCCTGCAAACCTCATGATGTCATTGTTTTTCTCTGCTGAGTAGTATTCCATTGTGTATACGTGCCACAATTTATTTATCCATTCTTCAGTTGAAGGGCATCTAGTTTGTTTCCAGGTTTTGGCAATTACAAACAATGCTGATATGGACATAGCTGAGCAAGTGCTCTTGTGGTATGATTGAGCATTCCTTGGGTATATGCCCAAGAGTGGTATAGCTGGATCTTGGGGGAGATTGATTCCCTATTTTCTAAGAAAGAGCCATATTGATTTCAAAAGTGGTTGTACAAGCTTGCATTACCACCAGCAGTGAAGGAGAGTTCCCCTAGTTCCACATCCTCTCCAGCATAAAGTGTCTTCAGTGTTTTTGATCTTATCCATTCTGAGAGCAATAAGAAAACATAAGGAGATTAACGGGATACAAATTGGAAAGGAAGAAGTTAAGCTTTCCCTATTTGCAGATGACATCATAGTATACTTGAGTGACCCCAAAGATTCCACCCAGTAACTGATAAAGCTCATAAACACCTTCAGCAACATAGCAGGATACAAGATCAACTCAAAAAATCAGTAGCCCTCCTATATACAATGGACAAAGAAGCTGAGAAGGAAATCAGAGATACTTCACCCTTTATAATAGCCACAAATGACATAAAATACCTTGGGGTAACACTAACCAAGCAAGTGAAGGACCTATATGATAAGAACTTTAAGTCCCTGAAAAAAGAAATTGAAGAAGATATCAGAAAATGGAAAGATCTCCCATGCTCATAGATAGGCAGGACCAACATAGTAAAAATGGCAATTTTACCAAAAGCAATCTACAGATTCAATGCAATCCCCATCAAAATACCAACACAATTCTTCACAGACCTGGAAAGAATAATACTCAACTTCATATGGAAAAACAAAAAACCCAGGATAGCTAAAAGAATCCTGCACAATAAAACAACCTCTGGAGGCATCACAATCCCTGACTTCAAGCTCTACTATAGAGCTACAGTAATAAAAACAGCTTGGTATTGGCATAAAAACTGACATGTGGACCAATGGAATCAAATTGAAGACCCTGACATTAACCAGCACACCTATGAACATATAATTTTTGACAAAGAAGCCAAAAGTGTACAATGTAGAAAAGAAAGCATCTTCAACAAATGGTGCCAGCATAACTGGATATCAACATGTAGAAGGCTGCAAATAGATCCATATCTGTCACCGTGCACAAAACTTAAGTCCAAGTGGATCAAGGACCTCAACATAAATCCAGCTACTCTGAACCTGCTAGAAGAGAAAATAGGAAGTAGTCTTGAACGCATTGGCATAGGAGATCACTTCCTAAATATAACACCAGTAGCACAGACACTGAGAGGAACAATCAATCAATGGGACCTCTTGAAACTGAGAAGCTTTTGTAGAGCAAAGGATACGGTAAACAAGGCAAAGCGACAGCCTACAGAATGGGAAAAGATCTTCACCAACCCCACATCTGACAGAGGACTGATATCCAGAATATATAAGGAACTCAAGAAATTAGACATCAAAAAGACCAACAGTCCAATTAAGAAATGGGCTATAGAACTAAACAGAGAATTCTCAACAGAGGAAACTCAAATGGCTGAAAGACATTTAAGGAATTGCTCAACATCCCTAATCATCAGGGAAATGCAAATCAAAACAACTCTAAGAATGTATTTTAAGTAACATTATCATCAAATTTCAAGCCAGCGAGATGACTCAGTGAATAAAAATGGGCTTACCTGATCATCATTGTCTCTCCCTGGAATCCAGAGATGGAAAGAGAGAACCAAATCTCAGCAAAGTGTCCTCTGACCTTTACACATGTGTCCAAATATATAGGATTCCTCACATAAATAAGCAAATATATGTGACTAAATTAAAAAGTAAATGTATGTATTGATGTTGACATTTATACAACCCAATTAAAAATTAAAACTCAAGAACAAAAAAAATAGTATTTTTTTCATTTCTCCATAAGAGCAATGACCATCCTATTAGATGTTGGTATAAATAACATGTATATTATGAAAACAACTACAGTTTCAAAACAAAAATAATATGCAGAATGGAGTTGATTTCCAATTTTGCAAATCTTCTTGGACTTTGGGTTATACAGAACAATGGCTTCTCGTGCTGGATGACACACCTGACCTTTTGTTATCAGTCATGTGATGTCCCACCTCATGCAACCCCTGGACAAAACATTGTTTCTATGTGAGGATGGAAGATGCAGACCACCAGGTAAACTCCTTATGATTATCTCAAGGTCCTCAGTGACCTCAAAGAGCCCATTCACTATGCTTTTAAGTCAACACAACCAAATCAATGTGACTTTATGGTCCAGGGGACAGGAGAATGCTGTAGAAATGACAATTGGATAGCAAAATTTGTTTTTATTGATACCTGATCCATGAGTCTTTAAAACTCATCAAAATATTGGTGAAATGTACTCAGTTTTGATGGATTTTTCTTCCTGTGTTTGCTGACGAGTGCCTTCATCAATATTATGAAAGATTATTCCTTACTTCTGTGTAAATGACAGAAGTAGAATCTCCCTGGAATAGTTTCCCATGCTTACATAAGAATCCTTTGAATTACAAGTACTTGAGAGATAAATAAAAAAATCACCCTCACAGAAGGATCTATCTAATATTTATTGCAGTCACATTGTTGTCTAGGTTTTGTATGGCTATGTTCATTTTGATGAAGTAATTAGCTTGTATTTCTCAAGTGCCCACAATTCTATTTTAGCAAGAGTTTACTCAAATTTAAACTGTAATTTAGAAAAATTAAAGCATTCAAGATGTGTTTTCACCTAAAATAATAATATATATTTAAGGCGACATTAATCTAGACATTTGTTTAGGTATAAAAACATTAATATATTTTATTATTATATTATGTTTAGAAAGTTTTTAGATGTTGTGCAGAGAAAATACCTAACTGGAATGTGTCTTCTTCCTTTTTACACGCGCGCATGCACACACACACACACACACACACACATTATTTTTTATACAATATATTTTTATCACATTTTCCCTTCCTCTAGCTCCTTCCAGACCATCCCTATCTCCCAATTTTATATATCTACTCTCTATCTTTCAGGAACAATTACCATAAACACACAAAAACAAAAATCAGAACAGATAAACAATGGACCAATAAAACAAAAAATGCCAAAACAAAGCAAAAGCATTCAAACAAACCATAGAGTTTATTTTGTGTTGCCCAACTCTTCAAATACTCCGGGGCATGGTGCCTGCCCAGAGTGTAGTTAATATATTCAGTGACACTTCATTGGAGAAAACCAAATTTCCCTTTTCCAGCAGGTATCAATTGTAGATAGCTTCTTGTCCATTTCTCCCGGTTAGTGCTGGGACTTCATCTGGCTTGAACTTATACTAGTTTTGTGCATGCTGCTACAGTCTTTGCGAATTCATATGTGCATCGGTCCTGTTGTATATTGGGGACATTGTATCTTTAGAGCTATCCATCCCCTCCAGCTCCTAGAATTTTTCCATTTCCCCTTTGGCATAGATCCCTAAACCTTGATGGGTTTGATTATGATGTCACATTTAGGACTGAGAGCTCCAAAGTCTCTCACTTTCTGCACAGTAGTTGTAGGTCTGTGTTAGTTTGAATCATCTTTAAGAAGTTTCTCTGATGACCACTGAGGGAAGTGCTGTGTCTCAGCCCAGTGTGGCCCGGTCGGGGTCTCTGGGAGAAAATGTTTCTGTGGATAGTAGATAACAGAAAGGAATAGAGACAGGCTAGAAGAGAAGGTTAACAGGATCATTGAGCAAAAGTCCTCTTTTTGTGTGTGTTAGAAGAGGTAAGAAATAATATCATTGATTTTAGTTAGTGAATTGTTTTTTTTTTTTAACTAACACATGGTTCTCCTATGAACAGAGATATGAGTGGCCAACAGATTTAAGAAAAATGTCAAACAGGATTATCTCTCAGAGAAATGAACAACAAACTCCAAGGAGATATCACTTGGGACTGTTAGAATGATTCTACAATAAAAAAAAAAATTAAAACAAGTGTTAAGTGATGATGTAGAGTAAAAGAAACATTGTGTATCAAGGTAAGGAATGCAAATTAGTACAATCATGCTACAAAACATATTAACAAATAGGCAAAAAATGTACTTTCTTGGTTGCAGAGTTTTCAATAGTTTCTTGACATTTCTTAGTTTTCGTGTTGGTCCCCCTTTTCTTCCCATCTCTTTATTTTTGCTTTTTTAAGCTTATTCTACTTCCTCGTTTTTTATTCACCAAGCTGAGAAACATCAGCTGTCCT